>NW_006921701.1:2043100-2050570 GCF_000298275.1 Orycteropus afer afer | reverse complement strand
CTTCCTTCCGAGGAGTGGCTGGTGGGTTTGAACCGCCAGCCTTCTGGTTAGCAGTCAAGTGCCTTAGGCACTATGCTACCAGAGCTCCTCGAGATTAAAAAATCTAAATATTGAGGCATCTACTAGTAGGAAGATGTAGTACATCGTGGCAGGCTAGTGCTCCTGTTGCAGAAACTAGATAAATTATAAATATTTTATTTTTAAGAGCACCAGAGAGTTGTAAAAGCAAGTTTATGATATTAAAATTCCAAAAAGGGAAGAACTACTTTTAGGTTGGCAGTGCAATAGTATAATTATTTTTTTTCCCATGGGGGAATTTTCCAGTTCTGGGCATGGATTGAATGAGGATCCGGCTTAGCCTGGCAAAGGTACTTTGCTGACAGAAACAAAAACAAAGTTTTTAGTGATCATGCAGGGCTGGAGTGAAAAAAGGAAATTTCAAGCACTTTAAATGCATGCCTAGTTTTCCCATGAGTGACAGATGAGCCAGGCAGAAAACTTCTAAAAAGCAGAGTGAATCCCCTGCAGTGTCATGATACTTAGGCCAAGGGAGGAGATCTGCCTCAAAAAATAGCTAGTCTCCCCTTCATGTCATTTGCTAGATTTTGAAATGTACAGGGTGGGAGAATAAAGTGATAGGCAGAGAACTTTGAAAGAATGTAACTGAATCATTCTTAGAGCTCAAGAGATGCAAACTTGCCAGGCTTTCAATAAAAAGTTTGGGAAAGCCCAAGGAAAGCTGTAGACTTGAGTATTATTGAAACTACAACTCAGTTCCCCTCCCAATTCAGTACTTACTTGGATTGAGGAAATCAGCCTTTCATCCTATATACCTAATAAAGGAAAGGAAAAACTCTCTTTGATAAAACTTAACATCAAGTCAATTCTGACTCATAGCAACCTTTCATGACAGACTAGAACTCCTCCCATAGGGTTTTCTAGGCTGTAATCTTTACAAGAGCATATTGCCTGACCTTTTCTCTCATGGAGTGGCTGGGGGGTTCAAACTACCAACGTACTGGTTACCAGCCAAGTGCTTAACAATTGCACCACCAGGGCTTCTTGTTGTGTCACTAGGGCTCCAAATAAAAATAGGAATACAATAAATGAAATTAAGATCTCAATGGATGGGTTTCATCAGATTGGACACAACAAAACACTTAGTGAACTAGAAGATAGATCAAGAGAAAATATCCAAATTGAAACACAGGGAAACAAAATAATGGAAAGAACAGAATACAGAGTTATAAACATGTGCTGGTAATCTAGTTCTCAGAAAAACAAATCTTGATTTGTAATGTTTGATGATTACCATACATAAGTACTCTCTTCTTTGAGAAATGGGCAGCCTCCTCCTTCTTCCTAGTCTGTCTCAGTTTGTAAACTGGGCTGATACCTGTGCACCATGTGCATCCCGCTGGGTTTGAAACACCAGTGGCTCAGCCTCAAAACTCACATCAACACGTTACCACAGTAGGACAAACCACAGACAGGTTTGTCTCACTACAAGTACTGTCATCATGGTTGATTTCAAGCTATTTAACTGCCATCTTGTAAAATTCCTGAATACTTAACAGTTGACTCTTGTAAGCTGGTCTGAGCTGGTTCCAGCATAGCACTACATGTGAGTCATGGTCAGAAGGTCTAAAATACGTTTAATTAGAGATCCAGAAAGGAAAGATATAGAAAATGGACAGAAACAACTTTTGAAGAAAGCATTGCAAACTTATGTCAAGCCACAGATTAAAGAACTCAGCATAATAAATACAAAGAAAACTACACATAGTGGATGTTGTTAATGAGTCTTCCTCCAATCCTGATGCCACCTTCTTCTTCCTACAATCCAGTTTCTTGGATTATTTGCTCAGCATTCAGTTTTAATAAGTTCGGTGAAAAGATACAACCCTGACACGCACCCTGACATATATCCTGCTTGATTTTAACCCATGCAGTATACCCTTGTTCTGTTTGAACAACAGCCTCTTGATCTATGTACAGGTTCCTCATGAGCACAATTAAGTGTTCTAGAATTCCCATTCTTTACAATGTTATCCATAACTTGTTATGATCCACACAGTTAAATGCCTTTGCATAGTTAATGAAACACAGGTAAACATCTTTCTGGACTCTTTGCTTTCAGCCAAGATCCATCTGACATAAACAAAGATATCCCTCATTCCACATCCTGTTCTGAATCTAGCTTGAATTTCTGAAAGTTCCCTGTCAACACACTGCTGCAGCCATTTTTATTTCCTTAATTTTTTTTTTTATTGTGATTTGGGTGCAAATTTACAAAGAAGATTCCTTTTACTCTCATCAGTTCATGTACATTTGGTTTCACAGCCCTGATTACAATTCCCAACCTTAAAAAGCTCTCCTCCCATCTTTTCTCCATGGCCATCCTTTCCCTGTGTCCTTCTTATCCATGCATCCTGTCTGTCCAGCTTTCCCTATATACAAATGCTACTCTTCTGATCTCTCATGGTTGATTGATCTGGGGGGTGCATCTCCCTAGGGTAGGTGGGTGCATTTCCTTGGGGTAGGTGTTCTGCTTGAAGGTCATTCTACTATTTGGCTGAGAGCTAATTCCAAAGCCAGGTAAACCAAAAATAAAACCAAACTCATTGCCGTTGAGTCGGATCTGATTCACAGTGACTCCTCCTTGAGTTTCCGAGGCGGTATCACTGAGGAAGTAGATTGCCCAATCTTCCTTCTGAGGAGTGGCTGGTGTGTTTAAACCACCAGCCTTCTGGTTAGCAGTCAAATGCCTTGGGCACTATGCTACCAGAGCCAATATCCCTCATGAATATAGACACAAAAATCTTCAACAATATCCTAGCCAACAAAATCCAACAACATATCAATAATAATCATCATCATCATCCACCATCATCAAGTGGGATTCATACCAGGTTTGCAAGGATGGTTCAACATCAGAAAAACAATCAATGTAATCCATCACATAAATGAAACAAAAGAAAAGAACCATATGATCATATAAATTGATGCAGAAAAGGCATTTCATAAAATCCAACACCAATTCCTGTTCAAAACTCTCAGCAAAATAGGAGTAGAGGGGAAAACTCTCAACACAATAAAGGGCATATATGCAAAAGCAACAGTCAACATTATTGTCAATGGAAAAAGACCCTAATGGGAACCAGACAAGGATGCCCTCTATCACCACTTCTATTTAAGATTGTGTTGCAACCGTTTTTGAATTCTTGTCAGCAAGATTTTATTTGCATGTGATATTAATGATATTGTTCATAATTTCCACGTTCTGTTGGATCACCTTTCTTTGTAACAGGCACAGATATTGATCTCTTCTAGTCAGCTGGCCAAGTAGCTGCCTTCCAAATTTCTTGGCATAAGTAAGAACCACCAGTGTTACATCCATTTGTTGAAACATCTCAAAGGGTATTCTGCCAATTTCAGGAGCCATTTATCTATTTATCTATCTATATTTATTTATTTACCAATTCTTTCAATACAGCTTGGATTTCTTCCTTCAATACCATTGATTCTTGATCATATGCCACCTACTGAAATTGTTGAACATCAACCAATTCTTTTTGGTCAGTGACTCTCTGTATTCCTTCCATCTTCTTTTGATGCTTCATGCATCGTTCAATATTTTGCCCATAGAATCTTTCAATATTGCAATTTGATGTTTGAATTTTTTCTTCAGTTCCTTCAGCTTGAGAAAAGCAGAGTGTGTTCTTCCCTTTTGGTTTCCCAGGTTTTTGCACATTTCATTATAATACTTTACTTTGTCTTTTTGAGCTGCCCTTTGAAACCTGTTCAGCTCTTCTTTTTTACCATTTCTTCCATTTGCTTTAGCTATATTCTATTCAAGAACAAGTTTCAGAGTCTTTTCGGACATCCATTTTGATCTTTTCTTCCTTTCCTGTCTTTTTAATGACCTTTTGCTTTCTTCATGGATGATGTTCTTGATGTCATCTCATAAATCATCTGGTCTATGGGCATTGCTGTTCAATGCGTCTAATTTATTCTTCAGATGGTCTCTAAATTCAGGTGGGATATATTCAAGGTTGCATTTTGTCTTCTTTGGGCTTGTTTTAATTTTCCTCTGCTTAAACTATAATTTGCATATGAGCAATTGATAGTCTGTTACACAATCAATTCCTGGCGTTATTTTGACTGAAGATATTGAGCTTCTCCATTGCCTCTTTACACAGATATCATCAATCTGATTCCTGTATATTCCATCTGGTGAAGGCCATGTGTATAGCTGCCATTTATGTTGTTGAAAAAGGTATTTTCAATGAGTAAGTCATTGGTCTTGAAAAATTCTATCATGTGATCTCTAGCATCATTTCTATCATCAAGACCATCTTTTCCAACTACTGATGCTTCTTTTTTGTTTCTAACTTTCACACTCCAATCACCAGTAATAATCAATACATCTTGATTGCATATTTGGTCAATTTCAGACTGCAAAAGTTGGTAAAAATCTTCAATTTCTTCATCTTTGGCTTTAGTGGTTGGTGAGTAAATTTGAAGAGTAGTAGTATTAAGTGGTCTTCCTTGTAGGCGTATGGATATTATCTTATGACTAAGAGCACTGTACTTCAGGATAGATATTGAAACATTCTTTTTAATGATGAATATAATGTCATTCCTCTTCAATTTTTCATTCCTAGCATAGTAGACCATATTATTGTCTGATTCAAAATGGCCAATACCAATCCATTTCAGCTCACTAATTCTTAGGATACTGATCTTTATGGGTTCCATTTAATTTTTGACAACTTCCAATTCTCCTAAATTCATGCTTTGTACGTTCCACAATATGATTATCAGTTGATGTTTTCAGTGTTGTTTTTTCTCATTTTGAGTTGTGCTCAATCAGCAAATCAAAGTCTCAAAAGCTTTACTCCATCCACATCATTAAGTTCTACCCTACTTTGAGGAGGAAGCTCTTCCCTAGTCATATTTTGAGTGCCTTCCAACCTGAGGGGCTCATCTTCTGACACTATATCAGAAAATATTTCACTGCTATTCATAAACTTTTCCAGTAATATATCTGACAGTGTTTCACTGCTGTTTATAAGGTTTTCAGTGGCCAGTTTTTTCAGAAGTGGATGGCCCCTTCCTTCTTCCCAGTCTGTCTTAGTCTGGAAGCTCCAGTGAAATCTGTATCCCATGGGTGATCCTACTGGTAGCCTCCAGACTCACAGCAGCAAGCAAGCCACAACAGTATGAGAAATTGACAGACAAGTCAGTTTGATAATAATGAACATAGATATTCAATGTAATTAAAATTATTTCCTGTGTTATATTCAGCTTTTTTTTTTTTTTTTTTTTTATCAAATTGGTTAGATGGGAAGGACAGAAAGTTGAGGAGGCTAAAATGTTTACTTTCTAAGTGAAAATGAAGAGGGTTGGAAGGTGAAATGGCAAGTGGTCATTGAGAAAAAGAGATGAGGTCTGCACATATTGTGGCCCAGTATTCTAGGATCAAGCTGATGAAACAAGTGCCAACTCATTATTCCTGGACTCACTGAGCTGTCCTGGAGGTCCAAATCAATACAAGACCCTGACATCCCCATTAATCATTCAGCGCTAGCTTGAAGGGCCACCAGGTGGCGGTAAACCATAGCTAGTATACAACAACAACAAAAAAATCAAACTCTCTGCCTGATCAGACTCATAGCGACCCCTCCTTGGGTTTCCGAGGTGGTATCACTACAGAAGTAGATTGCCCAACCTTCCTTCTGAGGAGTGGCTGGTGGATTTGAACCATCAGCCTTCTGGTTAGCAGTCAAATGCTTTACGAACAACGCCACCAAAGCTCCCAGATCCTTGTATATTTCATTATAATACTTTACTTTGTCCTGCCTAGCCATGCTTTGAAATCTGTTCCACCTTTCTGCTTCATCATTTCCTCTATTCACTTTAGCTACTCTCTGTTGAAAAGAAAATTTTGGAGTCTCTTCTGACATCTATTTTGGTGTTTTTTTTTTTTTTTTCTTTCCTATCTTTTTAATGACATTTTGCTTTCTTTATGTATGATGTTCTTGATGTCATCCCACAGTTTGTCTGGTCTCCAGTCACTGGTGATCAATTATTTAAATCTATACTTCAGATGGTCTCTAAATTCAAGCAGGATATACCCAAGATCCTGTTTTGGCTTTTGCGGATTTGTTTTAATTTTCTTCAGATTCACCTTAAACCTACCTATGAGCAATTGATCGTCTGTTCCACAGTCAGACATTTGTCTTGTTCTGACTGATGATATTGAGCTTCTCCATCATTTCTTTCCACAGATGTTGTTGTTATTGTTAGGTGCAGTTGAGTCATCTCCAACTTATAGCGATCCTATGTACAGCAAAATGGAACTCCATCTGTTCTTGTGCCAGCCCCATGATCCTTGCCATACCTGAGCCCATAGTTGTAGTCACTGTGTCAATCCATCTTGTTGAGGGCCTTCCCCTTTTTCATTGACCCTCCACTTTACCAAGCATGATATCCTTCTTCAGGGAATGGTCCCTTTTTACAACATGACCAAAGTAGGTGAGATGAAATCTGGCCATTCTGGCTTCCAAAGAATATCCAGGCTATACTTCCTGTGGGACAGATTTGTTAGTTCTTTTAGGAGTCCATGGTACTTTCAGCACTCTTTGCCAGCACCACAACTCAGAAACATCAAATCTTCTTTGGTCTTCCTTTTTCACTGTCCAGCTCTCACATGCATAAGAAGTGATTGAAAATACCATGGCTTGTGCCAGGTACAACTTAATCTTCAAGGAGATATCTTTGCTCTTCATCCCTTGAAAGAGGTCTTTTGCAGCAGATTTTCCTAATACTATATGTCATCTAATATCTTGACTGCTGCTTCTATTGGCATTGATTGTAGAACCAAGTAATATGAAGTCCTTGACAACTTCAATCTTTCCTTCATTTATCATGATGTTGCTTATTGAACCAGTTGTGAGGATTTTTGTTTTCTTTATATTGAGGTATAATCCATACTGCAGACTGTAGTCATCAATCTTTATCAGTAAGTGCATCAAGTCATCCTCACTTTCAGCAAGCAAAGTTGTAACAACAGTGTATCCCAAGTTGTTAATGAGCCTTCCTCCAATCCTAATGCCACATTCTTCTTCATATAGTCCAGTTTCTTGAATTATTTGCTCAGCATACAGATTGAATAAGTATGGTGAAAGGATACAACCCTGACTCACTCCTTTCTTGATTTTAAACGATGCAGTGAACCTTATGAATAGCAATGAAACACTATTTTATTATTGGAAAACTTTATGAATAGCCCTGAAATATTCTGATACAGTGCCAGAAGATGAGTCCCTCATGTCAGAAGGCACTCAAAATATGACTGGGACAGAGTTGCCTCATCAGAATAGTTGTCGTTGTTGTTGTTGTTAAGTGCCGTCGAGTCGTTTTTAACTCATAGCGACCGCATGCACAGCAGAACGAAACACTGCC
>NW_006921701.1:2030817-2041059 GCF_000298275.1 Orycteropus afer afer | reverse complement strand
CAGGAGGGATATATTCAAGATCATATTTTGGCTCTCGTGGACTTGTTTTAATTGTCTTTAACTTCAAGTGGAATTTGCATATGAGCAGTTGATAGTCTGTTCCACAATCAGCTCCTGGCCTGGTTTTGGCTGAGGATATTGAGCTTTTCTACCGCCTCTTGCCACAGATGTAGTCATAAGAATAGAGGTGACCTTAACGATATGGATAAAGTAGAACTTTCAGGACCTCCATTTGCTGATGTGGCAGGACTCAAAATGAGAAGAAACAGCTGCAAACACTCATTCATAATCAGAACATGGAATGTATGAAGTATGAATCCAGGAAAATTGAAAGTTGTCAAAAATGAAATGGAACACATAAACATCGATATCCCAGGCATTTTGGGCTAAAATGGACTGATTTGGGCCATTTTGAATCAGACAATCATATGATCTACTATGCTGGGAATGACAAATTGAAGTGGAATGGTGTGGGATTCATCATCACAAAGAAACTTTGAAGATATATCCTGAAGTACAATGCTGTCAGTGATAGGATAACATCTATACACCTACAAGGAAGACCAGTTAATACTATTATTCAAATTTATGCACCAATCACCAAAGCCAAAGATGAGGAAATTGAAGATTTTTTACCAGCTTCTGAAGTCTGAAATTGACTGAATATGCAATCAAGATGTGTTGATCATCACTGGTGATTGGAATGCGAAAGTTGGAAACAATGAAGAGTCACCAGGAGTTGGAAAATATAGCCTTGGTGATAGAAATAACACTGGAGATCACATGCTAGAATTTTGTAAGACCAATGACTTAACTTTGCAAATACCTTTCTTCAACAACACAAGTGATGACTATACACATGGACTTCACCAGATGGAGTACACAGGAATCAGATTGACTACATATGTGGCAAGAGGTGGTGGAATAGTTAAAAATCTTCAGCTAAAATAAGGCCAGGAGCTGATTGCAGAACAGATCATCAGTTGCTCTTATGCAAGTTCAAGTTGAAGCTGAAGACAATTAAAAGAAGTCCACGAGAGCCAAAATATGACCTTGATTATATTCCTCCTGAATTTTGAGACCATCTAAAGAATAGATTTGATGCATTGAACACTAGCATCCAAAAACCAGAGGATTTGTGGGATGACATCAAGGACATCATCCATGAAGAAAGGAAAAGGTCATTAAAAAAGCAGGAAAGGAAGAAAAGACCAAAATGGATTCAGAAGACAGTCTGAAACGTGGCCTTGAATGGAGAATAACTAAAGCAAATGACAAGATAAAAGAGCTGAACAGAAGATTTCAAAGAGCAGCTTGAGAAGAATAAGTCAATTATTATAATGAAGTGTGCAAAGCCCTGGAGTTAGAAAACCAAAAGGGAAGAACACACTCAGCATTTCTCAAGCTGAAAGAACTGAGGAAAAAATTTAAGCCTGAAATTGCAATATTGAAAGATTCTATAGACAATATGTTGAATGATGCAGGAAACTTCAAAAGAAGATGGATGGAATACACGGAGTCACTATACCAAAAAGCATTGGTAGATGATCATCCATTACAGAAGGTGGCATATGACCTAGAACCAATGGTATTGAAGGAAGAAGTCGAAACTGCACTGAAGGAATTGAAGTAAAACAAGGTTCTAGGAATTGATAGAATACCCTTTGAGATGTTTCAACAAACAGATGCCACACTGGAGGCACTCACTTGGCTATGCCAAGAGATTGGAAGACAGCTACCTGGCCAACTGACTGGAAGGGATCCATATTTGTACCCATTCCAAAGAAAGGTGATCTCACAGAATGTGGAAATTATTGAACAATATCATTAATATTGCACGCAAGTAAAATCTTACTGAAGATAAATTTAAAAATGGTTGCAGCAGTATATTGACCGGGAAATTCCAGAAATGCAAGCTGGGTTCAGAAGGGGATATGGACAGAGGGATAGCATAGCTGATGTCAGATGGATCTTGGCTCAAAGCAAAGAATACCAGAAAGATGTTTACTTGTGTTTTATTGACTATGCAAATGCATTAAATTGTGTGGATCATAACAAATTGTGGATTAACACTGAGAAGAATGGGAATTCCAGAACACTTAATTGTACTCATGAGGAACCTGTACATAGATCAGGAAGCTGTCATTCAAACGGAACAAGGGAATACTGCGTGGTTGAAAATCAGGAAAGGAGTGTGTCAGGGTTGTATTCTTTCACCATACCTATTCATTTTGTATACTGAGCAAATAATCCAAGAAGCTGGACTATATGAAGAAGAATCATCAGGATTGGAGGAAGGCTCATTAACAACCTGAGATACCCAGATGACACGATTTTGCTTGCTAAAAGTGAGGATCACTTGATACACTTACCTAATGAAGATTATAAACCACAGCCTGCAGTATGGATTACATCTCAATATGAAGAAAGCAAAAATCCTCACAACTGGACCTATAAGCAGAATCAAGATAAATGGAGAAATTATTGAAGTTGTCAAAGACTTCATTTCATATTGCTTGGTTCTACAATCAACACCAATGGAAGCAGCAGTCAAGACATCAAGAAATATATTGCATTGGGAAAATCTGCTGCAAAAGACCTCTTTCAAGTGCTGAAGAGCCAAGATATCTCCTTGAAGACTAAGATGTGCCTAACCCAAGCCATGATATTTTATATCACCTCATATGCATGTGAGAACTGAACAATGAATAAGGAAGACTGAAGAAGATTTGATGCTTTTGAGTTGTGGTGTTGGCAAAGAATGCTGAAAGTCCTGTGGACTGCCAAAAGAATGAACAAATCTGTCCTGGACGAAGTACACCTGGAATGCTCCTTGGAAGCCAGAATGGCTGTGTTTGACTGGATTCTCTAGAGAAACAAAATCAGTAAAGCTTATACACACACACACACACACACACACACACACATATATATATACATATATATATGTATATATATAGAAATTTATCTTAGGAAAATGGCTCACATACTTATAGAAGCTGGCAAATCCAAAGTTCCTGGATCAAACATCAAGCTGGAGGCTTTTCCAGAGACTCTTGCAGCCGCAGGGGCTAAGGAGCTCAGGGCTTGCAGGCAGTACACTGGCTGTTGACTCCAACGAATGACGAATCCAAGATCTCCAGGCCAAATGGTGGATGGTCACTCACAGACAGTTGTAGGCAGCACAACAGAATCCCGATCCACAGAAGAATGTCTCTTTTCCCAGAATGTCCATAGATATACTAGAAGCAGGCCACACCCTTAGGGAAACTCCCTTTCAACAGATTGCCTGCTCAAAACATAATAATCTGATCCCATCATAGGAATAACCACATCACAACAGCTTAAACCACACAGAATTGTGGTCCAGCCAAGTTGACACACAGCTCCAACTATCACAATGGCCAAACTTTGTCTCACTTACTTTGGTCATGTTGTCAGAAGGGACCATTTTCTGTAGAAGGATGTCATGCTTGGTAAAGTGGAGGGTCAACGAAAGAGGGCAAGCCCCTCAACAAGATGGATTGACATGGTGGCTGCAGCAATGGGCTCAGGTATAGTAGGGATCGTAAGACTGGCTCAGGACTGGGCAGTGTTTCATTTTGCTGTACATAAGAGTAGGAGACAACTCAATGGCACATAGCAACAAACAGCATACAGAAGTCTGCTCAGTTTATTCTGTGGATACATTTTTATTTCAAGCATTATATGAATGCAAGTGTTTCCTTATGGCTGCAAAAATACAATACAATTAAAGGTTTGTGGTGGAAATATCAGTCCATAAAATGAATTCTATCCTCATGATGGCAGACTTTCAAATAAAATCAATTTTACTAGTAATGGTAATAATAACAGCAGCTAACATTACTGCTAGGCTTATCATTTGGCAATGTAATGGGCATATTCACATATATATCTCATTGTATCTTTATAATAACCCATGGAGCAGGAATTACATTCCATTTTTATAAAGCAGGAGTTTGAGGCAAAAGTTGTTTAAAAATACAGCACAGGTGACATTTAGTAAACCTTTTATCATTTAGAAGTTCAAACACAAAAGCTGTGTTTTGTATTTGCTTTATTTGATTTTGGACATCAATATTATCGAGACCTCCCCAAATCTCCAGGACCAGAAGACCTATACCATTCTCATCAACTTGATGTGTATTTTGAAAAGAGTTGGTTACTAAAAAATAAAGAAGTGGTTGAATCTTAGTAAAAACCATGTACACAGATACACAAATCTACTTTAGGGCAGTTCTCCTACTTAAATTTACCTTGAAAATATATCCTGAGTCAAATGCTTATGGATATTTAATTTAGGTAGTAATCCTAGGGAGCATGAGTAAGTGATGAAGGAGTAAAAAGGAGAAGGAGAAAGAGCCAATCAAACAGGAGTTTAATTTTCATTGGCTACAGGGGATTATGACAAGGCTTTCTGAGGAGACTGATTGTGGTAGGTTATGTGTCAATTTGGCTGGGCCTGGTTTTGAGTCACTGGACCACTGGATATAGTTATTTCTGATGATGAGACTGGTAATTAGCTCCATGGTGGAATCAACTGTGAGTCTGCTTCCCATATATGAGAAGCATCTTTGAGAAAGATCTCTAGCTTTTTGGCATGCTTGGCTCCTGCAATTAGCCGAGTCTTCATTCAGCAACCTATCATGTTGTCTCCTGATCTTGGGACTGTTTTTGGACTTGAACTAGTGGCCTGCCTGGTTGCTTAATAATCTTGGGACTGTGCCATTTTACTTGCTTACCTTGGGTTTGTCAGCCTCAGCAGCCAGCAGCTGCCTGAGTTAAGAGAAGCCTCTAGCTTCTGTGGGCTGGGAGCAAGAGACGGAGCTGAAGCCCAAGGTCCAGTGGCCTTCACCAGCCCCTACAGCTGATACTTTGAACTTGGACTTGTAGCCTCTTGAACTGTAAGAGAATAAACTCCCATTTGTAAGGCCATACATTTGTGGTATTTTCTGTTACAGCAGCACTAGATGACCAAATCACTGATGAAATGTGGCTAAGAACTGCCCTGTTGGGGGATGCAAGGGAGAAGGACTCCCATCCCACACTGGTCAATTAGCATCCCTGTGCTGGTTTTGGATTATATACATTGGTACCAATAGGTTTCTTCAGGTGTCCCATATGGCAGTGTCGAGGAAGGTCCTGTGCAGGAAGAGAGAGGTACTTGTCGTAGGCCCAGACAAAGCAAGGCAATATTGGATTATGCTTGTGAGAAGTTGGTCTAAGACTGTAGAGGAGGTTCAAATAAGAGGCAGGGCTGACAAGATCTGAAATGGTGTATACAGACAAAAACCAAACCCACTGCCATCAAGTAGATGCCAACTCCTAGTGATCCCCATTGGGTTTCTGAGGTTGTAAATCTTTACCAAAGTAGATTTTCCTGTCTTCCTTCTGTGGAGTGGTTAGTTTATTTGAACCACCAACCTTCTGGTTAGCAGACAAATGCCTTAGGCACTGCGCCACCAGAGCTCCTTGAAATAGTGCATACGTAGGTTCTAAACTGTACTAGTTTACTTTTAGGCATGTTGTGTTATTGTGTGCTGCTGATTCTGACTCATAATGACCCTATAGGACAGAGTAGAACTACTTCCTGGGATTTCAAGCCTGTAAATCTTTACGGAAACAGATTGCCACATCTTTCTCCCACAGTGCAGCTGGTGGGTTCTGCATCTAAGTGCTTTAACCATTGTGACACCAGGGTTCATCTGGTACATAGTAAGCAAGACATGAATATAGATCAAATTTAAATCTGAAATGTACACCTTACATTGGTTGTGATGTATACAGTAAGTGTATACGTTACCAGAACTGGAGGCAGCTTTTAAAAATCTTCTAGTTCTTCTCATGGCTTGTTCCTTCTTATTATTTTAATCCTAGCCTTGATGTTACTGCTTTAAATATACCTTCCCTGATGGCTATAATCAAGTAAGACCTTCCTTACCTCATTCCAATTATAATCTAATATCTCTAAACTCCTTCTGGAAAGGCACAAATCTCAGAATATTTTAATCCTAAAGACAGTGTTCTTGATTGCCAACAACAGAAATTGATGGCGGTTAATTATAGTACAAAAGGTCCAGGATGTTGGGTAGCTCATAGAAATAATGGAAAATTTAAAGAACAGAAAACAAGAAGTGACCAAAAGAGGGTAGGCAGGCAATATGATATGATAGGAACAGTCCGGTGAGGATTCACTGGACAGCTACTGGGACCACCACCACTGCTGGCACCAAGAACTGGATGCCACACCCAGCACCATAGCCACAACTTTCTATGGTCAGTGGAAAGTGGAACGGATTTTTCCTTATCCCTGAATTTTCATGGCAACTGCTTGAGATTTACCTCCCTGGAGATGAGCGTCCTCAATTGACTAAGCCTGTGTATGGGACTATACTCCAGTTATTAGGAGGCAGGGAAGCCTTTTTTGGCTTTTGCAGTGGAAGTTGGGTCCTGCCTTCTACTGAGAATCAAACTCTGGGGGATTCTCACAACATTGGAAGAGGGTCCTGATGCTTAACCATCAAAAAAATGACAAAAGATCACTAGAGTTTATTCCCTTGGGTACTCAATATCCACCAGTATTGTTTTACTTATATTTACACTTGGAAATATATATAATGCATGCATCCTTCTTACAACTAAGAAATCACTCAATTCTCAGCATTAAGAGACAACTCAGTCTTGTCAGTTACTATTTCCAGCTTTCAGTCCAATGGTGATATTCATTGTTCTCAGATGGGTTGTTCTTCTGTCTTGAAATTCTTCAGTCTGTGAACTAATTGTACAATCAACTGCTACCATCATACACTAAATAAAATAGCAAGTTAAAGGAAATGAAAGAAACAAAAAGTTAGTTAGAATTATAGGCATGTAAATGAGAAGGGAATGGAGGAGGTCACTATAGAGGCTATAGACCTTACGTATCACTGGAAATGATTATGAGGCCATTGCTACTTTAACTCCACAGCTTCCAGAGATAACATTCTTATATCAAGAATCCCATTGTAACTAAAGTCTCTAAGAATGAGGGTCTACTCGACCGTAGCTAACAATGACAATGAAAGTGCTGCAGTTTCAGTTCTTTCCTTGAACCCAGAATTTAAGGATTTAAATATGTTGTCTTCATTCTTTAAGTAACATAGTGCCATTAAATATAGTCACCCATAATTTTTCATGTTATTTTTTATGGCCTGTTAGGAGTGACAACTAGTTTTCTCAAAAGCCTTCTCTTTAGTGGGCACTTAATGAAACAATCATATGGTTTTCCTCTTTCAATGTAGTGAATTACATTGATCAATTTCCAAATGTTAAATTAACCTTACTAAAACCAAAAACCAAACTCACTGTCATCGAGTCGATTTGACTCATATCGATCCCTCCTTGGGTTTCTGAGGCAGTATCTCTACGGAAGCAGATTGTCAATCTTCCTTCTGAGGAGTGGCTGGTGGGTTTGAACCGCCAGCCTTCTGGTTAACAGTCAGATGCCTTCTTAAATAAATCCAATTGGTGTGCTGCATTATATTTTTCATCTGTTACTGGACTTGGTTTCATAATACATTTACTCCTTAGTTATCAACTATCTCATTATCGAACATTTGTCATTTATGACATTAGTAAAAAAACTACTGACCATTTTGTGCATTAATGACATATGTCTGGCAGTAAAGGATGCTGAGGTGCAAGGCAAGAATAACACTGGTGGTGATGGTGAAGCTTATGTGTGAACTTGGCTGGGTCATGATTCTCAGTTGTTTGGCAGTTATGTTATGATGTGATTTGGCAGTTAAGTAATGATACACCAAAACCAAAACCAAACTGCTATTGAGTGGATTCTGACTCGTAGTGACCTCCACTGTGTTTCTGAGGCAGTAAATCTTTATGCAACTATTTGCAGAGTGGCTGGTGGGTCTGGACTACCAATCTTCTGGTTAGCAGTTAAATGCCTTAGACACTACACCACCAGAGCTCCTTAGGTAATGATATAATCATCTTCATTTTGTGATCTGATGTGGTCATCCTCCATTTCTGCCTATTGCTGATTTTCACATAATGACCTGGTCTTTGGAACCTAATGATGTCGATAAGTGAGGAGTGGGTGTATTTAGTTGCACCTCTCTACCTGGGAAAATTGACTTGTAGTTTTTTTCTCCCAATATCTTTATCAATGTTTGTTATTTAAGATAACATTAGCATCATTCATATATTCTTAGTTTGTAAAAGGTTGAAATTATTTGTTTCTTGAGCATTTGTAAAACTTGTTGGCAATATTGTCTGCACCTGGAATTTTATTTCTGGAAAGATTTTAAGCTACTGATTGAATTATTTTAATGTTATGTAATTATTCAGGTTTTCTGTTCATTGTTGAGTAAGTGTTGGTAAGTTATATTCTTCTAGGAATTTGTCCATTTTTTAAAGCTTTAAAATTTATTGGCATAAAATTCCTCAAGTTGTTTATTATTCTTTTTAATGTCTAATTTACCTTTTAAGATGCTCTTTACTTACTTTTTTATCCTGATATTGAGTTCTCTGTCGTCTCACTCTTTTTCTCTTTTACTTTTCACTAGCCTCACCAGAAATTAATTTAATCTTCTTAATGTACCAATTTTTGGTTATATTGATCTTCTTTATTATATGTTTGTTTTATATTTTATTAATTTTGCCTCTATTAAGTTCTCCCAGCTATTTTCCAAGGGCTTCTTTTATTTTATTTGCCTAATTTTTTAAGCTATACTTTAATCTATTTTGCTTGGGCTTTCATCTTATCTAACAAATACTTAAGGCTTTAAATTTCTGTCTAATATATACTTTAGCTAGATTTCACAAGTTTTTACAGAAAAAATTTTTTTTTCTCTTCTATATGCTTTCTAAGGAAGCTCTGGTAGCGTAGTGCCTAAGGCACTTGACTGCTAACCAGAAGGCTGGCGGTTCAAACCCACCAGCCACTCCTTGGAAGGAAGGTTGGGCAATCTACTTCCGTAGTGATACTGCCTCAGAAACCCAAGGAGGGGTCGCTATGAGTTGGGTCCGACTCAATGGC
Source organism: Orycteropus afer afer (assembly GCF_000298275.1). Classification (NCBI taxonomy): domain Eukaryota; kingdom Metazoa; phylum Chordata; class Mammalia; order Tubulidentata; family Orycteropodidae; genus Orycteropus; species Orycteropus afer. The sequence continues at coordinate 2,032,001 of NW_006921701.1, read as the reverse complement.
ACATAATAACAACAACAACAACATATGCTTTCTAATATCCTTTGTGATTTTTTTGTTTTGTTTTTGAATTATTTAGAAGTGCTTTTTAAAATTTCCAAACATTTGTTTGTATGTGTGTACTTTATCATAAATTGTTGATATCTAGTTTAATATCATTGTAGTCAGAGAATGTTTTAAATGATTTCAGTCCTGTGAAATTTCTTTAGACTTGCTTTATTCATTGATTCATCTATTCTGTTTATTCTGTGTCTCCTACGCACCTACTTGGCACAAATGGTTAAGCTCTAGAATACTAACTGACAAGTTGGTGGTACAAACACACCCAGAGGCAGAAGTAAGTCCTGGCAATCTGCTTCCAAAAATTCACAGCCTTGAAAATCCTGTGGAGTGCAGTTATATTTTGTACACATGGGGTTGCCATGAGTCAAAATCCACTTGACAGCAACTAACAACAATAACAACATGTGATGAAGTGCTCAGAAAAAATACAACAGGGAAAGGGATTTTAAAATGTCTTTTAAATTTTTTATTGTAGATATGATAATCAGTTAAGACCTCACTTCAGTTGACATGAGAAAAGGCCTATGACATATGAGAAAGAAGTGAAAGGAGAATGCTATGCAAAATTTAGGAAAAGAACCATTTCAGTGGCCTTGAGGCAAGCATGTTCTCATTTCTTCAAGGAATATTGAGGACGTCACTGTAGCAAGAATAGAGTAAGGAGGAAAATAGAAGATGAGATCAGAGAGGTAATGGGGGACTAGATCAAGTTGGATTTTGTGGTAAGTAGACTGATGACTTCTCTCAAAGAGAGGAGTTCTTAACCTCCAGAATCTGGAATACATTACCTTGTATAGGAAAGGAGAATAAAGTTTGCAGATGGAATTAAGATAGAATTCAGCTGATCATAAGATGATGTTATCCTGGATTATCAGGGTAGGTTGACTAAAATCACAAGATCTCTTTAACATGGAAGAAGAAGGGAAAAGAATGAGAGTCAGAGGGAATGGCAGTGTGAGAAGGGCTTAGCCCTTCATTGCTGACTTAGAAGATGGAGTAAAGGGGACCCATCAGCCAAACATAGCAGGTAGATTCTAGAAACTGGAAAAGGCAAGGAAAATTCTGCCCTGGAATCTCTAGAAAAGACTACAACCTTGGTGACATCTTGATTTTAGCCCAGTGAG
>NW_006921701.1:1991755-2023621 GCF_000298275.1 Orycteropus afer afer | reverse complement strand
CAAAGGAATTAACAATCCAATTGAAAAATGGGCAGAAGACATGAATAGACACTTCACCAAGGAGGATATTCAGGTGGCCAGCTAATACATGAAGAGATGATCATAATCATTGGTCATCAGAGATATGCAAATCAAGACAACAATGAGATACCATCTCACCTCAGCACTCATGGCAAGGTTCAAAGAGACAGAAAGTAGCAAATGCTGGCAGGAATGTGGAGAGATTGGGAGTCTCATACACTCCTGGTGGCACTGTGAAGTGATGCAACCACTGTGGAAAGCAGTATGGTGATTCCTTAGAAAGCTGGACTTGAGATACCATTTGACCCAGCAATCCCATTACTAGGTATATATCCTAGAGAGGTGACAGCCAGGACAGGAACAGATATATGCACACTCATGTGCATCACAGCACTATTTACAATAGCAAAAAGATGGAAACAACCTACGTGTCCATCAGAGAAAGAGTGAATGACCAAACTATGGTACATAATACATATAATGGAATGCTATGCAGCACTGAAGAATAATGTAGAGTCTGCAAAACCCTACATAATATGGATGAACTTGGAGGACACTATGCTGAGTGAAATAAGTCAATCACAGAAGGACAAATATATTATTAGTTTGTTGTTGTGGAGGGTCAAGGAAAGGTTTATATATGGAGGGAAACTTTCTTTGTTGGTTGCCAGGGGTGGTAGGGGAGGGGAGAGAACATAGAAAAAAAAAATGCATTGACCCATGTCACTTTAGTTTTGTGTACTTCACTGTAGATATATTATATTTCAATAAAATGCATAAAGAAATCAAGCAAGCTCTTGGCTAAGTGACTAGAAGAGATCCATATTTGTAGCCATTCCGAAGAAAGATGATCCCACAGAATGTGGAAATTATTGAACAATATCATTAATATCATTAATATCATATGTAAGTAAAATCTTATGAAGATAATTCAAAAACCGTTGCAGCAGTATGTTGACAGAGAACTTCCAGAAATGCATGCTGAATTCAGAAGAGGACGTGGAACAAAGGATGTCATTTCTGATGTTGGATGGATCTTGGCTCAAAGCAAAGAATACTAGAAAGATGTTTACTTGTGTTTTTATTGACTATGCAAAAGCATTTGATTGTATAGATCATAACAAATTGTCGATAACATTGAGAAGAATGGGAATTCCAGAATACTTAATTGTACTCATGAGAAACCTGTACATAGACCAGGAGGCTGTCGTTCGAGCAGAAGAAGGGGTCGTTTCATGGTTTAACATCAAGAGGGGAGTGCATCAGGGTTGTATCCTTTCACCATACTTATTCAAACTGTATGCTGAGCAAATAATCCTAGAAGTTGGACTATATGAAGAAGAACGTGGCATCAAATTGGAGGAAGGGTCTTTAACAACCTGTGATACACCGATGACACAACTTTGCTTGCTGAAAGTGAGGGTGACTTGAAGCACTTACAGATGAAGATTGATGAATACAGTCTGCAGTATGGATTACATCTCAACATAAAGGAAACGAAAATCCTCACAACTGGACCGAAAAGCAACATCACGATAAATGGAGAAAAGATTGAAGTTGTCAAAGACATAGCTTGGTTCTACAATCCACACCAATGGAAGTAGCAGTCAGGACATCAGATGATGTATAGCACTGGGCAAATTGGCTGCAAAGGACCTCATTCAAGTGCTGAAGAGCAAAGATGTCTCCTTGAGGACTAAGGTGCTCCTGACACAAGTCTTGGTATTTTCAATCATCTCATACGTATGTGAGAGCTGGATAATGAATAAGGAAGACTGAAGAAGAGTCGATGTTTTCGAATTGTGGTGTTGGCAAAGAATGCTAAAAGTACCATGGACTGCTAAAAGAACTAACAAATCTGTCCTGGAGGAAGTGCAGCCAGAATGCTCCTTGGAAGTGAGAATGGCCAGACTTCATCTTAACCTACTTTGGTCATGATGTCAAAAGGAACCATTCCCTGGAGAAGGATGTCATGCTTGGTAAGGTGGAAGGTTGACAAAAGAGGGGAAGACACAGTGGCAGCAGTGATGGGCTCAAGTATAGTAAGGATCGAGGAGCTGGCGCAGCACCGGGCAGTGTTTCGTTTTGCTGTGCATAGGGTCGCTATGAGTCAGAGATGACTCAGATGGCACCTAACAACACCACCACCACCACAAAAATACTGGTAAGAAATGATTTTAGGATGATAGAAGTGATTAGGCACCATGCTACCAGTGTGGGACTATTTTAAACTAAATTCCTGCCTTGAAGTTTATTGGATCATCCAGATATTTGGGTTACTTACTCTAGTGAGTTGCTTATGGTTACAAATTCTTTAAGTAGGTTTTTTTCTCCTCTCACTTCCTGGCTAAAGTTCAAGATAGATAACTGTCTTTTTTTTTTTTTTTTAGCTGGCTGTGGCCAAGCGGCTTCCCCTTGACAAATCCTGAGAGGGAAGAGCAAACTGTTAAAATTTTGATAGAGACAGCATTTAATTTATAGGTTAATTGAGGGATAATTACTGGTTTCACCATATTGAATTTTCAAGTCCATTTGGATTTATTATATCTTCATATACTTTAATAATGCTTAGTAATTTCTTATATTTTGCATATCTTGTTCAGTTTATTTCTAGGTACCTTATTTTTATTGCTAATGTGATTGGGATATTTTTTCATTTTTAAAATAGATTATACTGATTATAAAAATTCTGTTGATTTTTATATGTTGACTTTGTATCCAGCTACCTTTTTTTTCCCATTGTGTAATTTTTTAAAAGTTTGTTTTACATTCAATGTCACGTGTACATTTAGTTTCATTCCCCATTCGCCATGTCTAATCCTAATCCAGTCTCCTCCCCTCCCTACCCTGCAACCCTCCCCCTGTGCCCCTCATAATTATGCACTCCTGTTTGACCTGCATTTTCTCAGATTGAATGTTGGTCCTCTCGTGTCCCATGGTCTATTACTCTAAGGGATGTATTACCATTGAGTGTGTGGGTGTGGCATCCTGGGTTGAGTGGTCTGCCTGTACATCTTGTTAACTATTGGGTTGAGAGCCCGCCCCTGGGGGTGAGTTTTATTCTAGGCGCAGAATGTATTCCAGGGCCATAGTATTGGGAATCTCACCAGATCTCTTCCCACCAGTAATTCTGGTCATTATTGAGTTTTTGAATTTTGTTCCATGTTTTCCCTCCCACTCTATCCAGGATCTCCAGATTTGATCCTTCCTGAGTGGTTGGCATTGGTAGCAATAGATAACTGTCTTAACAAAGTCGTGGGGCAAAGATTGTTATTTCGAATTCATACTTACCCTGCAGAGTGGCTGTTGGGTTTGAGCCACCAACCTTCTGGTTAGCAGTTAAATGCATTAAGTTCTACAACATCTTTTGGGTACCAGCTTTATGAGGGGATCTTTTTCTCTCAGATAACTTACCTAGCGATGTTCCTATATTTCATCTATTATTCCCCAAGCCCCGTGAGATTTTAAAAACTGAAGCTCAAGTTCACCTAGTTTGAAAATTACCTTTAAAGGTAAAAGTCCTCTTCTGTGCTGTGCTTATATTTTTGGATTCCTACCTTCATGTAGGAGCTCTGGTAGCATAGTGGCTAAAGCACTTGACTGCTAACCAGACGGCTGGCGGTTCAAACTCACCAGCCACTCCTCGGAAGGAAGGTTGGGCAATCCTACTTCCGTAGTGATACTACCTCGGAAACCCAAGGAGGGGTCGCTATGAGTCGGGGCCGACTCGACGGCACATAACAACAACAACTAACAACACCTTCATGTAGCTTTTGCCTTGAGTTTTCCACACATTACTTACTGACAGCTCATTAATTCATTAGTAAAAACTGGAAAAAGAGACTTTTTAGGTTATTTGAAAATTGTTTTCCTATAAAGAGAATATAAACAATTTTCAGGTGACATGTAAAAATGCTACTTATGCTATTGTCTATGTTAAGTCCAAGAAAATATGGTGGTACCACTTTAAATTTGCATTCAAATTTGAGTTCAATAGCACTTTGTCACAATAGGCCCTGTTCAGTGAGTGACTTTACCTAAAAATAAATCAGTTTTTGTAATGAAAGGGTTTCAAGGAAAAGAGCCAACTTTCCCCAAAATAGATAAAGAGGTTGCAAAACTTTGCTTCAGCAATATTCACAATGGTGATAGGGATTAAGCTATGGGGAGAGGAATGGAGATTGCTGTTTTCTTTTGTATAAATTCCATCTAGCAAGAGTTTGCAGAGAAAGAGGCAAAAATAGATATGAGAAGGATTAAGCTATCAATATTTTTAGGGTATAAATCAATCTAAAATTTGAGATGAATATTTAAAAATATTAAATGGTCTATTTATATGACTCAACATACAATAAATACTCGTTGGTTTGCTTGCTGCCTTTAATGACACCCTATTTTCTTTTCCACTCTTTGCTTGCTTAGAGAATTTATTGTCTCTTAACAAGTGGAAGAAGGAAGAGTTCCTCTCAAATTTTACTTATAAAAGGAATCAAGTTCTACATTATTTCTGGCTCTGAGCAGCTGGGTTAAAATAGATATTGAATGAGTTACTGGCTCAAACAAACAGGCCTTTTCCAAGTTTAAGAATGATGTTCTTACAAAACACTTCATAGATAAACATCCCACAACTTAAATGCAATTAACTTTTAATTTATATACACAGATGGAGAGGGATTAGTGGTATTAATAATTTAAAATACCTAAGGAGCTCTGGTAGCATAGTGGCTAAAGCACTTGACTGCTAACCAGAAGGCTGGCGGTTCAAACCCACCAGCCACTCCTCGGAAGGAAGGTTGGGCAATCCTACTTCCGTAGTGATACTGCCTCGGAAACCCAAGGAGGGGTCGCTATGAGTCGGGGCCAACTCGACGGCACATAACAACAACAACAACAATTCAAAAATAATTTATATTTAGCTTTGAAAGCATTATAATTTTCACTATCATTATTCTTTTTATTATGTTTCTCCTCAGCCAATGATAAGATTAATTTTGCATTCTTAAATGAAGATTACCTGATTGTGAAAAGAGATGGTCCAGCATTTTGATGGGTGGAGGACAGAAGTGAATATAGGATTAAAATCTGAATTTGGATCATCAACATTACATTTGACTGTATTTTCAATTTGAAGTTGAATGTATTTTCATGTCTTCAGTGTTTTTGAATCAAGATGATTATTACACTCTAGCAGGGTCTCCCACCAGGGTTCCGTGTCTCAGGTCATTCACTTCTCCAATTCTTCCTTGGTTAGGTAGACCAACTATAGTTCCCCTAGAGGTGGGAGTGGAGCCAAAGCCAATCTCACCAAATTTTTCAACTTCTAAAGTGGAGGAGGAATCCTACTGGTTGAATTCTTGGCTGCTAACCCAAAGGACAGCAGCTTGAGTTCATCAGTCGCTCTGTGGGAGAAAAAGGTGGCAGTCTGCCTCTATAAATATTACAGCCTTGGAAACTCTATGGAGTAGTTCTACCCTTTCCTGTAGGATCCTATGTGTCAGAATCTATGGCAACAGGTTTGGTTTGGAAGGTGGGTGAGGAGTCCCAGGGTCACACAAATGGCTAAGCTCTCAACTACTAGCTGAAAGATTGGTGGTACAAACCCACCCAGAGGCGGCTCAGAAGACAAGCAGCTCATAAGATGTATTCTGAAAAGGTCACAGCCTCAAAAATCCTGTAGAGTTTTCGCACATGTGGACTTGCCATGAGTCAGTATCAACCAGACAGCACCAAACAACAACGGGTGGAGAGGAGTCCCCGGATATGCAGCAACTGGTGGTTGGTTAATTAACATGGAGGGTTGGACAGTTGTGGGGAAGGTAGTGGGTGGAGATGGGATAAATGTTGGGGGGGGGTAACTACAGTGTTCCCCACATATCTTTAAGGCATTATGATTTACATGAATTTCTCTAGATGTTAGTTTTTAAAGAGATAAAAGACAAAAACTGTGGTAGAAAAGGCTATAGGCTGAATGTCAGAAGACCTTGGTTCCAGTTCATACCAACTGGTACCTGCTCTGAGGTGTCCTTTGATCTTTCTGAGACTCAATTCCCTCCAGTGTGTAGGATTTAATAGTATCTGCCTTACGTACCCCCTTGTGGTTGCTTGAATATCAAATCAGATAATGTATGTTAAAGCACTTTGAAATTTATAAAGTACTGTACAAATGTAAGGAGTTATGGTGGTGTAGTGGTTAAGGCATTTGGCTGCTAACCAAAAGGTTCATGGTTCAAACCTACCAGATGCTCCATGGAAGAAAGATGGAACAGACTGCTTTCTTAAAGATTTACAGTCTTGGATACCTAAGGGGGGCTGCGATGAGTCAGAATTGACTCGATGGCAGTGAGTTTGGTTTGGTTTGATTATACAAATGTAAGATGTTGTCTATTGCTTTAGCACTCAAAAAACTTTAAAGATTCAAAGAAATCCTACTGTAGTCATAAGGCAGATGAGATAAAGAGCTGGTGAAATTCATCATTACTAGTAAAAATTCACTCAAAATGCATGCCAGTTGTATTATCTCTGTGAATTCAGAAGAACACTTTATTTCCTCTGAGAGTGTGTTTTTGGAAGGCTCTACGGGCAGCACTTGGAGCTCCTAGTACTCCTGATCTGCTTCCTCTGAGTCCACCATCTATCATCTGCCCACATGCTTCTGGGCAGCCACATTGCCTTCTGAAATCTGATCATCACCACGCTCCCTTTGGAAGCCACACTTCTTTTGCCATTAAAGAGGCTGTTCCACTGAACTACCCTGTCCTCTTAACTCACCAGCTCCTGTCAAACAAGGCAGAAGAACACTATGGTGATGAAGAGACAGAAGAACTCCCTTTCTCTGTGGATTCATGGCAACACAAATGTGTCCTACATAAAATTGGAAGTTGAGGACAGGATATCTTACACTTTAACCTTTAACTCAATGCTTTAGACACTGTAAGTACTAAGTGAATGTTTGTTGAATTGATGGGTTAAGAAATAGCAGGGCTTTTAAGTCTAGATTATTTGGTTCTTTATTTGAATAGAGAATATTCTATCTCTATATTTAAATGTGCAATTTTGGCAAAGCAAAGTATTGCTCTGAGTAGCACCTGTCACTTCACAGCTTCCTTGCTTGTTTATTTCCATATACTGTGTTACTTACTCATATGCCCTTCTGGGAATCAAGAGAAAGTAAAGAATTTAATTGGATGGAGAAAAAAAAATCTAATCTTTGCCCTGGAGTTTAAAAGGAGAATGAACCCAGTGATGAAATTATAGTTTAAACTTGTTATTAATATGAATGAGTCAAGACTGTCATAGTATTTATAATTGCCATTAGAGGTTGGATAATTTCTAATGGCAAGAAAAGAATTCTAGCAAATTGGAAGTATTGAGCTAAGTTGAATATCCATCATTGTTTTGGGTTGAACTGTATCCCCCCAAAATATGTTGTAAATCCTAAACTCTATGCCTGTGTTTATAATCCCATTTGCGAATGGGTTGTCTTTTTATGTTAATGAAACAGCATTAGTGTAGCGTGCATTCTTTTGAGATATAAAAGAGATTAAACAAAGAGAGATGGGATAAGATAGATGCCAAGACACATGGAGATGTCCAAGGAACCAGGAAGCAGAAGCTGAAGACTCAAGGACCTTCCCTAAAAGCAGACAGAAAGGAACAGGGTTCCCTTTTAGCTGATATGCTGAATTCAGACATTTAGCTTCTTAAACTGTGAGAAAATAAATTTCCACTTGTGGTTTTTCTGGTATAGAAACACTAGATAACTAAGACAATAATTAACAATCAAAATTTATCTTTCCAGGATATTCATGCTAAATATAGCTGACATTTATTAATGTTTCTTTCTTCCTTTTCTTTTTTTTAAAAATATGATAAACATCAACATTTTCAAAAAACAAATAGTACATTCATAATTCCACCATCTTGAAGCTGTTACTTTCATTTTTATATGTATCTTCCAGTCCTTGTTCAAATGCATGGATGTTTTACCTATTTGCCCTTCTGTCCATACTATTTTTGTCTCTCAGTTGCCTTAAGAAGATGGCATCTGCCAGATAAGGGCTCAGAATTTCTGAATGGCCCAAGAATCACAATTTATGCTGTGGTAGAAATTGACCAAATTTAGAAGACTCATTTTGGAGGCTGGAGTAACACGTTATTATGTAAAAGAGGAAACAGCGACCTAAATGGAAAAGGGATGAAGATGTTGGTAGAAGTACGAAATAATTTCAGATGCCAGGAAGGTTCACTCCCTGTCTCTTCTCCCAACAAAACAAAATAAAGGCAACTAAAGTAACAACCACAACAGTAAAGGCACCTCTCCACCAGTTAACAAATGCTTGAAACCAGTATAAGAAGCCTATAATGTTTAAAATGGAAATTTTCCTCTTAGAAGTTGGCATAAATTCTACAAAAGGGGCAAAAGAAGATGGGCGTCTCATATATATGAATGGGGGGTGAGGAGCCCAGTACAATGCCTGCCTGCTTTTCTTCAAGGAAGAAAGGGAGAAAGGGTATTGGGGTGGGGGTGACAATAACAACAACAACAAACAAACAAAAAAACTATGGAATAGGTCAAACGTTATCGATTCCTAGCTTTGTCAGAATCAAGTTCTTTCAGATTATTAGGTTGCAGAAGAGAGGGTTGAGGGGACTGAAATGGTCCAATAGGGACTGCCTGAAAACTATACAGAGAAGAACCTTGTTAGTTCTTTGGAGATCAGGACTGACACCACCTGTGTTGGGAGTCGTTTATGGCAGTGGAGGAGGAGGACGTCTGCCTCTCGGGTTCCCAGCGCTCCGGGAGCCGTGGGAGGAGAGGACGACACCCGCGCAGGTGGCTCGGGGGCCTTGCCAGCTGCGCGCCGCGCTCCGCTCGGCGGGTGGGCCGCCAGGCGTCGCGCTGGAGCCACGGTTGCCCGGGATACCAAGAGGGGCGAGTGGGCGGCGCGGAGCAGAGCTGGGCTGCGGCGCGAGTAGCCCAGCAAGGGTAGGGGGGAGTGGTTCCCTCGGCGGCTCTAGGGGCCGCGGGTGCATGGGTAGCGCGAGGTGTTTGTGGCCCTGCAGGCGCGGTCGACAAGACCTGGAAGCCTCGGGTCGCAGCTCAGCCTCAGCGGAGCCGCGCGGCGCGCGAGTCGCACTTGCTCGCCTGTTCCTGGGTCCGACGGTCCCAGGCCAGCCCGGTGGACTGCGGCCAGGCGACTGGTCTGCGAAGACCAGGCTGCCCCGAGGGCACTGAGAACCCGGCTCGCGTCCCCTCTGCCGCAACGAGGCGCCCACAGGTGGCGGGCGCCCTCCTAGCGGCCGCGGAATGACTTTTCGGGGCTCCCCTCTTGCGCCTTTGCTGCTCCTCTCTCTGCACGGTGAGTAGCCCGAGCCCTCCCCTCTTGGCGGGGCCAGGCTGGGGCGGCGGGTCTTGGGGAGAATTTGTTTTGGGACCGCAAGGAGCCCTCTCGCCTTTGCCAAGTCTTGGGAGCCCAAGTATTTTTCAGGAGTCATCATCGTTGCTCTCGGTCGAGGCTCAGCGCCCACCTTACCCGGCTGCGGTCCGAGCCCGCGTACCCCTTCCCTCACTCTTAAAGCTTAGGTGTCCCCTCTCTGATTCAGAGTTAACTAAATCTGATGGTCGTTTACTGCCTATCCCGGATCATCCCTTGACACAACCCCGCTGTGTTCCTGGAATATCCAGAATCCTTGTACTTAACAAACTCCTTTATTTAATGAATTCAGTTCAGAAACAGTATTTAGAACTACTTTCCGTTACTAGGAGGCTCCATGAACACTGGAGATGCTTTTAGTTTAATTTGGAAAACTTGGAACTGTAGCTTTACTGCAGCCTTTAAGAAGCATATGCAGGTTTTGATTGAAAATATGATCTATATTTAAAAGATAACCGTTCAGTGTGCGACACTATTTTCAAAAATAAGTGTTTATTTATACTCTAGTTTCTTTTCCGAAGGATTTAAGTTGGCTTGCAAAAATACATAGAATGTAACAATATTAGAACAGACGAAATAAGCATGTGTTTAACTCCTTTTTCTGTTGTTCTTGAAACTCTATTTACTTAAAATTACCAATTTTCTATTTAACTTTTTTTTTTTTACATTTTGTTTTCTATGAATAGCCATCAGTTTAGACCCTGATTTTCATCTTATACATTTGTCTTTTTCTTTTTGTGTATGCATTGTCCCGTGGAATCACATTTTCTACCCCATTTAATTGATTGCTGAGATTTACTGAGATTTATTCCAAAGGATTTTATTTAAAAAGCAGGTTTAGTGATTTTTGGAATATTGTGAGTGATTAATCCTATTTTTTTTTGTGAAGCTATGGGTATGTTTCTCTTGGTTATATGGCTTTACTTGTACTGATAATATGCTCAGTTATTGGCATAACCTAATTTCAGCAGACTTACAATGCACAAATTATTTAGTAGAGGAAATAAGAATTAAACGAACAAACAATATTTTGTATACCTTCTCTATATAACCATCAAAATTATAGGTATATTTCCTGAAGTTTGCTATGTATATTTTTGGTGATGATTGCCATGTAATAGTTAAGTGACGTCAATATGTGCATCTTATGAACTTACGCTTCCAAATGAATTTTACCCTGTTACCAGTGTAAGAGAGCTGACATTTCTCTGTATTCTACTTCCTTCAAGTGTGAAATCCCTTGAATGTAATTGAAAATATTTAAGTATTACCCTAAGAATAGCCAAGATTTTTTGTTAAAAAACTTGTTAAAATTTGTATGTTAAATGTTACTTTCTTTTTGTAAGTTGCCTTTGTGAAAGTTTGTTTCTGAATTATTAGGCAATATTTATAAAGAGTTGATGCAGTTCACAGAAGCAGCCTTACAAGGTCATCTGATTTATTCTTTTTTCTTTAGGAGAACTGTTCCTAAACCACGCTAGAATGTTTTTAAAGACTTCCAAGGACGTTTCAGCCTTGTGATCATCTATTCTGTAGCATACTTTTCACTCTCAAAAAAAAAAAAAAAAGTTTATTCAATAAATATTTGCTGAGCTATTGCTCAGTGTCTTTGGGTATCTGGGGGAAGGATAATGGTGGAATAAATTTAAAGATACGTAAGACTTTGTCCTCAACCCTTAAGGAGTTTACAGTTTTTTAAAACAGGCTATCAGCATGCACAAATAATTTATGATGCAGGGAGTATGTGATGTGTGCCATTTATTGGTAATTTAAAGGAAGGCTTCATGGACATTTTTGCTTTTGATGTGAACCTTGAATGAGTAGGATTTGAATTGGTGGAGATAGGAGTAGTTGGGCTCTCCTGGCCAAAGGAACAGCCTGAACAAAAGATATGAAATGGAAAGTACAGGGGCATATTCTTGAAAGGCCATGATTCCAGCTGCCAGAGCAGGAGAGTGTTCAAAGGAGAAACAACTGAACATATAGTTGGGGCAAGAGAGGTTTAATATTGTTAATACTGAGTTTTGGCTTTCTTAAGTAGGCCAAGGAGAGCCACTGATGTTCAGATTCCCTAAGATGGGGGGAGAGAGGATGGACAGCTGTTGAGTACTACTTGTGCCTTGCACTGAGCTGGGTGCTTTTTATTTGTTGTTTCATTGCCACAACAATCCTGTGAATCTACTCTACAGCAAGGGGTTTGGTCTGGTTTTATCAGTAAGAAACTCCCACATAATTTTAAATTGTATTGATGTAGACTTCAAGTATTATGTATGATAACTGTGTAAGATTTTAATATGGATGTATCAATTAGTATGCTTTCTGCTGCTGGTAATAGAAAACTCATTTAAAGACAATAAAGGTATTTTTTTATTTTAGAAAACCATATATCCAGAGATATTGTGGGCTCCATATGTGTTAATGATCAGGGCTCCAGCTTGGTTGACCAGAAATCCTCTTGTCTCTGTAGTCCTGTGTGTTGGCTTTGTCCTCAGATTGGCCAGCTTGTTGTTTGCAAGATGGCTGTCAAGAGCTACTGAGGGGCAAAGGGAGTTCTGGCTTATGTACCAACCAAAGCAAAGCAAACCCACAGCCATTATGTCGATTCCAATTCATAGTGACCCTATAGGACAGAGTGGAATTGCCCCATAGAGTTTCCAAGACCATAAATCTTTGTGGAGGCAAACTGCCTCATCTTTCTCTGTGGAATGCCTCCTAGGTTCCAACTGCCGACCTTTTGGTTAGCAGCCCAGTGCTTTAAACATTATGTCACCAGAGGTTCTGCATATGTACAGTGGGAGAGAGCAAATGAATTCCTCTGCCCCAAACAGGAAATAGAAGACCTTACATTCAAGTTAGTTCCCCACTTCTAGACTTACAACAAACTCCAGGGGAAATAAATACTATGTCCTAACTGAATTAAGTTCTTGAACCGGTCAGTGGCAAAGGGCTTGGGATTGGTTTGAACGAATTAGAGCCCATCCCTCGAGCTTTCAATTCAGTTTTTTTGGAACGAGGGAGAGGGGTAGATAGTTGAACAAAGTTGGTTCCATTCGGAAGGGAGAAAGGGGAAAGGAATGCTAGGTGAATAACGGTAGTGGCCACCACAAAGGAATAATGCACAAATGGTAGAAATAGAGGGTCTTTTTAAGATAAAAGAAAGGAAATGAATGCCAAGAAATTTCTGTTTTTATTTTTGTTTAAATCTTTGTAGAGTAACTTAAAAAAGGGTCATGAATTTAAAAATTGACTTCCATATAGTTCTACCAATGACTTAGATGTATCTAAAATATTTCTTCTAGTACTTGTCATTCCTTGAAAAAGCAGATAATTTTCCAGAATTTGAGAAAATTTAAAAAGATCCTGTGACATAAAATGAAATGATAAGCTAAATGTTAGATTATAAAAAAATTAATGTAAATTTCAATATATTAGCTGTAAAATTATGTAACTGTTATAGAATAATTCACACTTCAGTGAAAATTTAGTTTGACCTTCATAGAAAATTACAGACACTAGATGAAAATTTTAAAGAGATTAAGTTTAATATACTGTATATTCAACATGGCTGTTCAGGAAGCAATTTAAATATTACATCACCAAGTGCTTCTAAAATGTTATGCTTAGAATTGTTGTCAAACCCAAGGTAATGATGCAGTGGGTAAAGGTGTTAGTTTTGGCTTACCCCCCCTCCCCCAGTAACAGTATGTGGCACATTTTCAAATGTGTTTTCACACTTTGATAGTGGAAACATTTATAATGAAAATTCTCATTTGAAACTTCATACTTAAGCCATGTGATTTAGTGTCAAGCAAGGTGATGTGTTGTTTGGTGCACAAGATTCTTTAGTTGCAGTATGTAATACAAAACAAAGGACTGCCAGTACTTGCTGGGTTGGGATAAAGTTGGGAAAATTGTGATGTTTCCACTAAAATTTTTATCTCTAAATAGTTTATTTAGAATACAGATTCCAGGTCTTGTTATCTAGATTAATTATACCAATTTATGTATTCTTTCTCAATCATTAAATAGATAGTTTTAGGTAGAATTGCTGAATTTCTAATAGTCTAGTCATTTTAAGTGAATACAGTCATCTCCGTTTTCTCCTTTGATAAGTTATACCCAGCACTAACCTATCTCACCCTTGCATTTTGAGAACAGCACCTCAGACCATCTGGAGGATCTGAAATCCTCTTTTGGATCATACTTTGAGAGCAACTGGTTTAAGAGAGGTTGTCAGTTCTTGGATGGTATTCAGAAAGCCATTTGATTTGAACAAATTTGGTCTTGGAAGTGGAAAGTTAATTAGTTTACATTTTAGTTAAATCTGTCTTACTAAACAGTGGAAGGAAGTTTTTTCCTTGCTATTATATGTTGGATAATTGGTTCCTTTTGTGCTTTTTTCTCTTACTGCCTACCAAACCAACTACAGTAGTACTTTGTATTTATAATGGTTTTAAATTTTAGAAGTATGAAATGAAACATGGAAAATTTAATTATTCCCTAATTACACGTATGATAGACTTAGCGATTGATCTCATACTAATTTTATATTGGTTCCTCATTCCATGGTCATATACTATATAGGTACTATATATCGTGTGTATGCCTCACTCATGTAATATAGGATGAATCACATCTTAATAAATATCACTAAAATGTTCTTATTTATAGAATTAGAATTGATTCTTTCCTCGTTTGGACTCTTTTCTTCTCATTCTGGAGGATGTTATATTCTTCTGCTGGTAGGATCAGGTTATTTTAAGGTAAAAAGATCCAGCAGTTTGTTGCATTATTACAATTATTCCATTCTACCTATTTTGAGGATTGATACAAAAAAATCCTGGAACTAACGAGGTGGAGCCAGAAATCATCTTAGAAGCTAGACATTGGTGGCAGTGTGTGGGGGTGTAGACATAGTTATATGACAATATTTTTGCCTTATTTCATGAAGTTTATTTTATGATATAATTCTGTGTGATTATGTGTTCCCCAAAGGACAGTGCCATGACTACCACATAATAAGTGTTCAGCAGTGCCTAAGGCATTTGACTGCTAACCATAAGGTTGGCAGTTCAACCCACCAGCTTCTCTGCAGAAGGACGATGGGGCAATCTACTTCTGTAAAAATTTACAGCCTTGGAAATCTGCTGTGTATGTGTGTGCGGGGTCACTATGAGTGGGATTTGACTTGATGGCAGTGATTTTTTTTTTCTTCTTCTTTCAAATACTTGTAAATGAAAGTGGTGGTATTCCTGTGTTCCTTGAGTACCTTAAAAGAATATTTTATTTTGCTTTTTAAGAAAAATATAATATTTGTTAAAAATTACCGTTAGGATTTGGTGTGACTTTGTCAATTTCAATTAATCTTCCTTAAACCTTGATATATATTTTGTGTGACAAAGGTTAGGGATGTATTTTCATAGTCTTTTCAAATTCTGTGACATCTTTGGAAGTTTGTTTAAAAATGCAATACATAGAGATTTTAAAAATTTGATTCCGATTCCTAGTTTATCTGTAATCCCCAGATTTTGATATTGTCCATTTTTGAAATTTTTTTCCTAAGAACTTTTGAAGGTTTTGTGTTATGTAGCTAAGAATGCTCTTGGACTTTGAGAATTCATTTACAACCTTGAAGTTTCCCATTTCCATGTCTAATGTTCTTAGTCCTGAGGATCTACATGTTAGAACTAAACTAAATTAAACTACAATAAAACCCTCTGCCGTCAAGTAGATTCTAACTCATAGCAACCCCTATTGGGTTTTCAAGGCTGTAAATCTTTATGGAAGTAGATTGCCTCATCTTCCTCCCACAGAGCAGCTGGTGGGTTTGAACTGCTCACCCTCTGGTTAGCAGCCAAATGCCTTACTTACTACACCATCAGAGCTCCTCATGTTAGAACTAGTCTCCCAATACCAAAGATGGTTAAAATAACACCTTGAGTAGTCTAACCTCCCCTCCCCATCATTGCATATAAAGTATTGCAGGTGCTTTTTTTTTTTTTTAAATCGGAGCATGAATTGCATTAGCCCCATGTGGAGGACATTATAGCCTACTCCTAATGGAAGCTGGCAGTTGCTTTGCCCTTCCTTTGTTCCGTTCTAAAGTTTACATATTTCCAGTGTAGTTTCTTGAAGCTATGATTCATGCCCTGTGAACCATCCTCTCAGTCTGCATTGATATTTATGGTATCCTTCACTATGTTGAAAGTCTGCTAATCAAAACTGCATCCTTAACCATGTCCTCAAAGATGCCTTAAATACCATTGAAGGTGTATTTTAACCATCAATCTTAATCTTCTTTTCTTTGCATTATGTTCATTATTATCAGCTATATAACTTCTTTTCCACCTCCTGTCTGTCAGTTTGTCATACTGTGTTGGTTTGTGTGTTGCTGTGAGGCTGGAGGCTATGCCACTGGTATTTAAAATACCAGCAGGGTCACCCAAGGTGGACAGGTTTCACTGGAGCTTCCAGACTGAGACAGACTCGGAAGAAGGAAGGGGCCATCCACTTCTCAAAGAATTGGCTAGTGAAAACCTTATGAATAGCAGTGAAACACTGTCTGATATATTCCTAGAAAACTTTAAATAGCCCTGAAACATTGCCTGATACAGTGCCAGAAGATGAGCCCCTCAGATCAGAAGGTACTCATAATACAACTGGGGAAGAGCTGTTTCCTCAGAGTAGAGCCGACCTTAATGATGTGGATGGAGTAAAGCTTTTGTTTCATTTGCTAATGTGGCATGATGAAAAATGGGAAGAAACAGCTGCAAACATCAATTAATAATTGGAACATGGAATGGACAAAGTGTGAATCTCGGAGAATTGGAAGTTGTCAAAAATGAAATGGAATGCATAAAGATTGATATCCTAGGCATTAGTGAGCTCAAATGGACTGTTTTTGGCCATTGTGAATCAGAAAATCATATGATCTACTGTGCCAGGAATGACAAATTGAAGAGGAATGGTGTGGCATTCATCATCATAAAGAATGTTTCAAGATCAGAATACACAGAGTCACTGTACCAAAAAGAATTGGTCGATATTCATCCATTTCAGGAGGTGGTATATGATAAAGAACCAATGATATTGAAGGAGAAAGTCGAAGCTGCACTGAAGGAATTGATGTAAAACAAGGCTTCAGGAATTGATGGAATACCCATTGAGATGTTTCAACAAATGAATTCTGCACTGGAGGCACTTGCTTGTCTATGCCAAGAAATTTGGAAGGCAGCTACCTGGCCAACTGACTGGAGGAGATCCATATTTGTATCCATTCCAAAGAAAGATGATCTCACAAAATGTGGAAATTATTGAACAGTATCGTTAATATCACATGCAAGTAAGATCTTGCTGAAGATAATTCAAAAATGGTTGCAGCAGTATATTAACAGAGAACTTCAGGAAATGCAAGCTGGATTCAGAAGAGGACATGGAATGAGGGATATCATTGCTGATGTCAGATGGATCTTGACTGAAAGCAAAGAATACCAGAAAGATGTTTACTTGTGTTTTATTGACTATGTAAAAGTATTAGATTGTGTGGATCATAACAAATTATGGGTAACATTGAGAAGAATGGGAATTCCAGAACACTTGATTGTTCTGCTCAGGAACCTGTATATAGACCAGGAGGCTGTTGTTTGAACAGAACAAGGGGATGCTGCATGGTTTAACATCAGGAAGGGGATACGTCAGGGTTGTATCCTTTTACCATACTTACGCAATCTGTATGCTGAACGAATAATCTGAGAAGCTGGACTATATGAAGAAGAATGTGGCATCAGGATTGGAGGAAGACTGATTAACAACCTGCGATACTCAGATGACACAACTTTGCTTGCTGAAAGTGAGGATGATTTGAAGTACTTACTGATGAAGATTAAAGACTACAGTCTGTAATATGGATTACATCTCAACATAAAGAAAATGTGAATCCTCACAAATGGACCAATAAGCAGCATCACAATTAATGGAGAAAAGACTGAAGTTGTTCAAGATTTCGTATTACTTGGTTCCACAATCAACACCAATGGAAGCAGCAGTCAAGACATCAGATGATGTATTTCATTAGGCAAATCTGATGCAAAAGACCTCTTTAAAGTGCTGAAGAGCAAATATGTCTCCTTGGAGACTAAGGTGTGCCTAACTCAAGCAATGGTATTTTCAGTTGCCTCATATGCATGTGAGAGCTGGACAATGAACAAGGAAGACTGAAGAAGAGTTGATGCTTTTGAGTGGTGGTGTTGGTGAAGAATGCTGAAAGTACCATGGACTGCAGAAAGAATGAACAAATCTGTCCCAGAAGAAGTGCAGCTGGAATGTTCCTTGGAAGCGAGAATGGCCAGACTTTGTCTCACCTACTTTGGTTATGTTGTCAGAAGGGACCATTCTCTGGAGAAGGATGTCATGCTTAGTAAAGTGGAGGGTCAGCGAGAAAGGGGAAGGCCCTCAAGGAAATGGATAGACACAGTGGCTACAATGATGGGCTCAACTATAGCACGGATTGTGAAGCTGGCACAGGACTAGGCAGTGTTTTGTTCTGTTGTGCATAGGGTCACTGAGTCAGAGCCAACTCCAAGGCACCTAACAACAACGGATAACTTTTTTTAGCCACATGGGTCAAGATCATTTGCCATAGTACAAAATACATGGCAGAAAGACTGTAGTATAATAAACACCAGTTGTTGCAAAACATTTTCAAATAAGGCTACTATTTAAGCATATTCATTGGCTAAGAGAGCTTGTAGTACAGTGTGCTTATGCTTATTGATCATAAATACAGATTGCCATACTACTTCTTGTTGGCAAAGTCTGAGGCACTATGCAAAGCATGAAAAAATGTGCTAACAATGTACTGTAAAGATTCTCAAACTTTTTGGCCTTAAAGATTATTGAGGACCTAGAGAAATTTTTGTCTATATGAATTATGTCAATTGATATTATTTATCATATTAGAAATTGAAAGTTGGAAATTTAATAAATATTAATCCATTTAAAATATCAATAACATATTACCATATGATATCATCAATAATATATTTTTGTGACAAGTAAAAATATTTTCCAAAACAAAGAAAAGATTAGAAGGGTGGCACTGTTTTACATTTTTGGAAATCTTTTTAATGTCTGGATTCCCCTACTTGCTCCTGAATTAGATTTATCATGCTATTTTCTTTTGGTTGAAATATATGAAGAATATTTGGTCTCACAAAAGTGTGTAGTTAGAAAAGGAAGGAATATTTTAATAGAATTTTCAACTTCTTTTGCTAAGTATCTTAAAGATTAATTTTAATGTAGAATCTAAAGCCATATCCATAAACATTTCTTGATTACATTAAAGTCCTTTGGTTTATTTTGCATTGTTAATGAATCTTTTATTCATGCATGGTTTTGTAACATTATATATTAATTATTTAGGAAATATTGACTCACTGAGTAATACTGATCTCAAATGTTGACATATTTAATTATATAATATTAAAAAAATAAAATTTGTTAATATCACCACTAGTCTCATCAGAATAGTCTTTAAGTGTTGGGAAACTATTGGCTTACAATGGCAGATGCAAGTTTTCAAAAATTCTAATATTTGCTGAATTTAATCATTGACAGCAAACAGCTGTCATTTATTCTCCTTGAAGTGATAGTCTCACTTTGTTCAGTTTTGAGAAAATGTGTGTCAAAAACCTCAGTTTGAATAACCATAGTCTGTGAGTTATTCTTTCGAATAAAAATTGTGTACCATGAAAAAAATGGCTAGTTCAGCTTTGAGCGCAAACAGTTGTACTAGTGCTTTTTCCTGGGATGACCATTTTGCTTTGGTATATAGCATAAGTGGTTTATGTTTTATACTCCTATTTTGTCACACAGAATATTGTAAAAGGTTGAGACTTAATACAATTATTAGTGTTTCATGGAAGACTTTCTTCAGTGAAATTGGATTTCTTTTAAAAAGTGTGAGTACATGGTGATGAAGACTATAATGACTACTTTAGTTTGGTTCCACTGCCTTGACTTTTGCTAAGGTACGAGGAGAACCTTTGTGTGAAAAGATCCTGGGTAGGCCAAACAGTTTGTGCTCAACTGCTAACCTAAAAACTATCGGTATGAACCCACCCAGTGGTGCTGTGAAAAAAAGGCCTGGTGATCTGTGTCCATAAAAATTACTGCAAGAAAACTCCATGAAGGAGCTCTGCTCTGTAGCATGGGGTCTCCGTGAGCCAGAATTGAGTTGATGACAGTGGGTTTAGTATGATGGTTTTGCCTTTGTACCATTAGTACAAATATCACAGTGAAAAAGGTAAATAATTTGTGGTATTGTTAAGGAAATAGTTTTTACCTCATGGACTATCTGAAAAAGTCTTGTGGACTTGCACAGGTCCATGGTGTATACTGTGATTAATGTTGGTATACTGTAATGAATGTTAGATTCTTCTTTTTTTCCCCCCTAGTTGTTTTAGAGACAAATAGCCATACAATTAATCAGTGCTGTGTGGGATGGTGTTAAATAGAATAAGCACACATTATTTGAAAACAGGCAATAAACTCATTTAAAATTCTTTATTTTTATATTATATGTTTTTTAATCACGAAAATAACATATCCTGTGTGAAAAAGTTCAAACGATACACAAATGTGTAAGAAGTGACTCCCACCTTCTACTCACCCACCAAATACATCGTTTTGTTTTTAATAGTTTGTTGTGCATTGTTTTAGACCTTTTCTAATCACAACCTTTATTTGTATGTGTTTTTTTTAAAAAAACAAATCATGCCATAAATATTCTACAACTTACTTTTTACAGTAAAGATTTAATATAAGCATCTTACTGCATCTGTTTCATTGATCTACCTCTTTTTAATGTCAATTTAGTATTATATAGCTTGCATATACAATATGTTTTTTTAGCTATTCCCCAAGATTTTTGTTGTTTCTTATTTTTCTATAGTAATTATGTTGTAGTGAACATCTTTATACATATAACCTATAAATTTGTATGAATATGACTGTTTTTAGCCTGCTCATAGTTGTTTGGGTGTACACATTAAACATTTTCATGTCTTGTGATATTGGCCACCAGAAAGGTTATACCAGTTATATTCCCCAAAATATGTGTGACTGTGCTGTATCCACATCTTTGCCTTCACTGGATGTTATGAGTAATCAACAATTTTTTCAATTGTATAGGTGAAAAAGAATTTTTCATTTTATTTTGCATTTACTTGCATACTGTATAAATTGATCGTCTTTTCATATGGTTATTAGCAATATGTATTCCTTTTCTAATTTGTAAGTAGCCTGTTTATAGGTTTGTTATTTTTCTCTTGATTTTTTTTGTTTTCTTACTAATTTGTAGTTATTTATATATTTACAAAATTAATGCTTTCAGTTTATCTTGTAAATTTGTTTATAGTTCTTTTCACCATGTAGAAAAACTTTTTACAAAAATTTAAAGTAATTTTTTTATTTGTGTGAAATATTTTTTAAAACAAAATTTACAGTATCAGCAATGTAAATGTAATCCAAATTTAAAATTGGGCTAAGAAGTCTTCATCTTCCTCTTCATGAGGACGGGGAAAATGGCTTTCGGGTCCCAAATAATTTCTCCCTGGATTCTGAGTTCCCGGATTGGGTTTAATGCCCAGCTGCTGTTTGTTAGTGATAGAACCTTAAGCAAATCCTTTAACCTCTCTGAGCTCCTTTATTCATTTTAAAGTAAAATAATAATGTATGTTAAGAACACATTTCCCATACTGGGGTCTCCCAGCAACCTGGAGGAATTAATAGGTATTCGGAGCTCTAGTGGTGTAGTGCCTGTGGCATTTGACTGCTAACCAGAAAGCTGGAGGTTCAAAGCCACCAGCCACTCCTAAGAAGGAATTCTGGGCAAATCTACTTACGTAGCAATGATGGCAGTGAGGTTTTTTTTTTTTAAATTTAAAAAGGGCCATTTAACCTGGAGGAACATAGGGTTAACTGCAGTTAAATAGGCATCTGCTGTAGAATTCTCAGCGCCTGTAATATGCTAATCTACATTGTGAAGCAATAAGGGGGATGGTGTACAGCTCATATGGGACGAGGCCAATCAAATTTCACAGTTGTTAATTCAATAACCTAACGCTTGACAGGCATAGAGGAAGGAGCCCTGGAGGCACAGTAGTTAAAATGCTCAGCTGCTAACCTAAGGGTGTACAGTTCAAATCCACTAGCCGCTCCATGGGAAAAAGATTTAGCAGTCTGCTTCCATAAAGATTATAGCCTGGAAACCCTATTATGCAGTTCTATCCTGTCCTATAGCATCACTATGAGTTAGAATTGATGTGATGGCAGTGGGTTTGGTATTTTTGGTTTGGTAATAGAATCACAGTGCCTGCCTTCATGCAACTTATAATCCGGTAGAAACATAGATGTTAACTGAGTAAACACAGTGGTGTTATGCAGAAGATATGCAAGGTGTTACAGGGATATATAAACAAGGTACCTACCTGTGTAAGTAGAGTCAGGACAAATTTATAACAGGATTGGGTGATCTTTGTCTTATCTGCAATATTTGGTTAGTAGGGGTTATTGTTCCAAAGATTGTTTAGTCACAGCTTGGGTTAGGAAGGGAGCTCTGGTGGCATAGTGCCTAAGGCATTTGACTCCTAACCAGAAGGTGGTTCAAACCCACCAGAAGGTTTGGTTGAGCAATCTACTTCCATAGAGATACCACCTCGGAAACCCAAGGAGCGGTTGCTATGAGTCGGATCCGACTTGACAGTGGGTTTGGTTGTTTTGGTTTGAGTTAGAAAATGTCCATCCAGGTGTATCACTGAGAGGTGTGACTAGAGCATATCAGGTAGTTTTCCAGGTCTGCTTTCACTTGAAAATTGGGGGAGTTACGCTAGGTAATCACCTGCTCTTTTCCGGCTCTGTGATTTTGTGTTTTTTGACATGGGTTTCAAATATTGAGAATGTTGTCAATAAAATAAGCTGGAGATAATCTACAGCTGATTTTAACATTTATAAAACTTCCCCTAAAATGGTTACTTGACTTTCCCTTCTTTCCCAATCAAAATAATGAGACGTGGTGATATCTAGTCTAGGAGTTAAAGCCATCTTCATCTGGTGTGCCAGTGGCCATCAAGCTGACCCTGACTCATGGCATGTCAGGGTAGAACTGGGATCCACAGGGTTTTTAATGGCTGATATTTTGGAAGTTGATTGCTAGACTTTTCTTCCATCATCTGGGTTAGAGAGATTGTAAAATATAAATAATCATATTTTAAAATTGATTTCTACTTGCTTCGGCTTAAACTATGTATGTGCCTCTTTATTTTAAATCCTTTATATCATAGATTTTTTTTTTTTTTAAATTCTTTTTGTGATTTGAGTAAAAGGACAGAGCAAATTCGTTTTCCATACAGCAGCTCCCGTACACTTTGTCTCATGACATTGACTGCAATTTCCCACAATGCAACAGCTCCCCTTCCACTTCCTCCTCATAGTTACCTCTTCCCTGTATCCTTCCCTCCCATACACTCCTGCTTCTGGAGCTGTGTCCTCGTGCATACACAGCCCTTCTATTTTCCTATGATTGATCTTTCCAAGGAGTGTATCTACCTAATATAAATGTTCAGCTCCTATGCCTGTCTTTTGTTTGGCTGGAAGCCATGGGAGTGGGTTCAATTCCAGATGTGAAGGGTAGCTAGCGGCCATAGTCTCAGTGGTTCCGTCAGGCACTATCAAACCAGCAAACTTGGTCCCCCCCCCCTTTTTTTTTTTAATTATTTTGAGTTTTGTTTCACACTGTTCTCCCACTCTGTCCAGGATCTCCTACATAAATCCCCCTCCAAGTGGTTGACAGTGGTAGCTGGGTACCATCTAGTTCTGGTCTCATAGCCCTAAGGTTGAGAATCATATTGTGTACCAGTAGGTTGGACTAATTGTTTCCATGTGTGTTTGGTTTTCTTCATTCTTCTTTGCTCTGGATGAGGAGAGACCTATCGTTTCATGTAGATGGCCGCTAGCAAGCTTTTAAGTCAGTCACTACTTGCCAAAGTAGGATGTCGAACAGTGTTTTTGTGTATTATGTTATGCCAATTGAGCTTGATGTTCCCTGCGACTGTGGTCCCAAGCCCACAGGTTCACTCCCTCTGGGTAGGTGGCTGTGGCCAACAAGTGACTACAACCTTGTCCCTTGTGAGCTTCTATTATATACTTGGGAATTCTTACAGAATATGCAAGTATACTTGTAGAACCATTGTCTGCCAACTGTATACATGGTCATGGGCACACTCCCCCCCTGCATAGACATACCTAATAGTTCCATAATAGTTCAGCCTGTTCACCCATCTATCCAGCCATATATCCATGTTTGCCTTCACTGACAATGCAGTACTGCATGTGCAAAAGGGTTCATCTTTGTTGTCTGTATCTCCCATGCACCTTTCTACGTCTTCCCCTTCCTCAATGCCACTGTGTTGATCATTCACATTTGGTACATTGCCCTTCTCTTCATCCAAATCAGTACTTGTCTCTACCTATCTAACAGTGTTCCCTCTCCTCCCCTCCCACCCCTGGTAACTAACAAAGAAAATTTCCTTCCATATATAAACCTTTCCATGACTTTTTACAATAACGGAGTAATACAATATTTGTCATTCTGTGACTGACTTATTTCACTCAGAATAATATCCTCCAAGTTTATTCACATTATGCGGTGTTTTGCAGATTCTACATTATTCTTTAGGATTGCATAGTATTCCATTGTGTGTATGTACCATAGTTTGGTTATCCGTTCTTCTGTTGATGGGCACCTATGTTATTTCCATCTTTTTTGCTATTGTAAATAGTGCTGTGATGAACATGGGATGTGCATATGTCTGTTCTTGTCCTTGCTCTCACTTGTTTAGAATATATACCTAATAATGGAATTGCTGGGTCAAATGGTATTTCTAATTCCAACTTTTTAAGGAATCACCATACTGCTTTCCACAGTGGTTGTATCATTTGACAGTCCCACCAGCAGTGTATGAGAGTCGGAATCTCTCCACATCCTCACAAGCATTTGTTATTTTCTGTCTTGTTGAACTTTGCTACTGGTGCTAGGGCAAGATGATACCTCATTGTTGTTTTTGATTTTCATCTGTCTGATGGCTAATGATTGTGAGCATTTCTTCTTATGTTTGTTGGCTGCCTGAATATCCTCTTTGGTGAAGTATCTATTCCTGTCTTCTGCCCATTTTTTAATTGGATTGTTAATCTTTTTGTTGTTGAGATGTTGAAGTTTTCTATAAATTTTAGAGATAAGTCTCTTGTCACATATGTCATTGTCGAGTATTTTTTCCCAATCTGTAGGTTCTCCTTTGACTCTTTTGGAGAAGTCTTTGGAATCACATAAACATTTAATTTTTGGAAGGTCCCATTCATCTAGTTTCTCTTCTGCTGTTTGTGATTTTGGGTTATGCTTGATACCTATTTATGCCATATATTAGGGCCCTTAAATTTGCTTCTATTTTTTCCTTGAAGAAGTTTATAGTTTTAGGTTTTACATTTAAGTCTTTGATCCATCTGGAGTTAGTTTTTGTGTATAGTGTGAGGTATGGATCTTGTTTCATTTTCCTGCAAATGGATATCCAGTTTTGCTAGCACCATTCATTAAACAGATGATCTCTTCCCCATTTAATGGATTTTGGCCCTTTGTCAAAGATCAGCTGACCATATGTGGATGGATCTATTTTTGGGTTCTCAATTATATTCCATTGGTCTAAGTGTCTGTCATTGTATCGATACCAGCACTTTTGACTCCTGTGGCTGTATAGTAGGTTTTAAGATCTGGCAGTGTGATGTAGATAGATTTTTGATGTGCCAAGAGAAAGTCAGTTGAAAGCAGGTTATACATATGACTGATACCTTATTTTCAACACAGTATTTGCGTTCTGATCTTAACTCTGTTTCTATGACTTTTCTTTCCTTTTCTCTGATAATGATTTTTTGTCTAAGCCAGGCATAGCTGTCTAAATTTTACTTATGTTGGGTTGCGTGATAAATGTAAATATTTTAAGAATGTTGTTATTGATGATGAGCGAAGAGCCTGTGAGCTTTTAAAGAACAGAGAGTAGAAAGGTTGTTGTTGTTATGTGCTGTAGAGTCAGACCCAACTTATAGCGACCCCTCCTTGGGTTTCTGAGGCGGTATCACTATGGAAGTAGATTACCCAACCTTCCTTCCGAGAAGTGGCTGTTGGGTTTGAACCCTCAGCCTTCTGGTTAGCAGTCAAGTGCCTTAGGCACTACGCTACCAGAGCTCCTAGTCAGAAAGATAGTAATATTAAAACTGAAAGCTTTGGCGGGCTATAGTTAGAAACATCTTAGTTCTGACTCTAGGTTTTATGCCATCAGTAGTGTTTCCCAGTTATTCTTTGTGTATTTTCAAAAGATAGAGTATTTTTATCCAAAGCTAGGTGGATCCCAAGATGGATGTAGTTAACCATGTTGGAAGAACTTGCAAAATAATTCTGAGATTCCTAAACTCACTATCTTATTATGCCCACTGTGTTATCTTAGTAGGCATAAGTTGTTTTTAGCTTATTTTTCCTTGAAACTAAGCGACATTGATAGAGGAGGTTGAAACTTTTAAGTACGGTTTATTATCATGAAAATACTTTCTGAAATTTTATTTCAGAAATTTTGACTTTTAATTTATAATTTGTGATTTCATTGACCTCAGAGCAAGATATGTATTAGTTGCCATTTGATCCATCTCTGTTACCAGTTTCAATCTTAACATTTACACTTCTTTGAACATAGTGGTTGCATGCTCTCATTTTTCCCCACTGGTTATTTCAAATTCAGGGAGTTGCATTGTCTTTCTCATTAATAAGAAACTATAAGCCAGGAAGGTCTCTTTGGGCCCTTTAATTCCATAATGTCCTTGATCTGATGAAGCCGTTCAGCAAATCTCTTCACAGTTTTCACGACCAAGCCATCTGCCTGCATTAAAATAAACCAAATCTGCTTACTCCATCAATGTCTAACAAATATTCTGTAAACTGATGATGGTGAAGACGATGAACAAGAAAATAATTTGCAATCTTCATCACTTCCTTTTGAGTTCTCAGCTCAGATTCTCTTGACACAGTGGAAGCTGGCATTTCAGCTTTTTCTGACTTGAGTAAAATGTTAGTGGAGCTTTTCCGCTGCTCCCTCTCCCCCCCCCCTTTTTTTGCAGTTATCTCAAAGTCAGCAAGTAAACTAATTCAGCTTTTCCATGTTTAGTTTGTTGTTGTTGTTGTTGTTATGTGCCATTGAGTCGGATCTGACTCATAGCAACCCCTTCTTGGGTTTCCAAGGTGGTATCTCTACAGAGGTAGAATGCCCAACCTTTCTTCTGAGGAGTGGCTGGTGGGTTTGAACTGCCAGCCTTTTGGTTAGCAGTGAGATGCCTTAGACGCTACACTACCAGAGCTCCCTGACACTGTCTACAAAGTCTAATTTGAAGACTGAAGAAGAATTGATGCATTTGAATTGTGTTGTTGGCAAAGAATATTGAACATACCATGGATTACTAGAAGAACAGAGAAATCTGTCTTGGAGGAAGTACAGCTAGAATGTTCTTTAGAAGTGAGAATGGCCAGAATTAGTTTCTCATACTTTGGTCATGTTGTCAGAAGGAACCAATCCCTGGAAAGGAGATCATGTTGGGTAAATTAGAGGGTCAGGGGAAAAGGGGAATGCTGTCAGTGAGATGGATTGACACAGTTGCTGCAATGGTGGGCTCAAGCATGGCAACAATTTTGAGAATGGCTCAGGACTGGGCAGTGTTTCACTTTGTTGTATGTAGTATCACTATGAGTCTGAACCATTGGACAGCACCTATGAACAACGATTCTTACATATAATTCTCTCTTAACATACAAGATCTGCCTATGATATAAAGGATTTAAAAGAATAGAGGCACATACATAGCCTAAGCCAAAGTCAGTAGAAATCAACTTGAATATAACCTTTGAAAATAAGATTCTTTATATTTGATAGATAGTTGTTGTTGAGTCAGCTCTGATCATGGCAGCCTGTTTACAACAGAATGAAATGTCTGGTCCTGCATCATCCATATGCTTGCCCAGCATGTTTGAGTCCATTACTGTGGACTATTGGACCAGCAAACCTGGTCCCCACCTTATTTATTTATTTTTTTTGCCTCCAAATGATTTTGAGTTTTGTACCACATTGGCAAAAAGTATAGGATGGATCAAGGAGAAGCAAGGCTTCTTGGGTGGTAAAGACCAATGAGAATATTGTTTGAAGGATATAAATGTAAAATGATAAGGAAATAAAGAAGAAAAGTGATAAGGAAAAACAGGATGGTAAAAAGTTAAGATCACTGAGGTAAAAAAAAAAATTATTATTAATCAATAGTTACCAGAGGTGATATTTTCTTTGTTTTCCTGCCTAGGAACAGGCCATGGTATCACCATTTATACAGCATGAGGCTGCCATAATCTACACATTCTCCAAAGTCTATAAAACATAGGGAGCTTCAGCCCAGACATAAAACCAGCCTGAGATTTACATTATTTTACCATATATCTCATATATCATATACATACCATATATAACCACCATCAGTTTGTTGTATTGCAGTGGCTAGCAGGTTGCTGTGATGCTGGAAGCCACGTCACTGGTACTTCAAATCCCGGCAGGGTTACCTATGGTGAACATGTTTCAACAGATCTTCCAGACTAAGACAGACTAAGAAGAAAGGTCTGGTTTTCTACTTCTGAAAATTAGCCAATGAAAACCTCATGGATTACAACAGAACTGTCTGACTTGCTTGCTTTAGACATATCATCAGGAGGGATCAATCATTTGAGGAAGATGCCACGTTTGGTGAAGTAGAGGACCAGTGAGGGTAAAGGAGATCCTTGGTGAGATGGACTGGCACAACAACCACAGCTTGTCTGCTGCTGCTGCTGTTGTGTGTTATTGAGCGATTTTCTGACTCATAGCGACACTGTATGACAGAGAGCAGCCCCATAGGGTTTCTTAGGCTGTAATCTTTTATAGGAGCAGATCACCAGGTCTTTCTCCCATGGAGCTGCTGGTGGGTTCTAACCACCAAACTTTCAGCTAGCATCTGAGCACTTAACCATTGTGCCACAAGGATCCTTTCAACAACAATAACAACCTCAAACTCTGAAAACCTTACATGATGTTCCAAGGTTTTTAGAGTATCATTCATTGTCTTCACTACCTTTCCACTATTCCTTACCCCACACTGCCCTTCTGTCAACACTAAATCAGCTTCTTCAGCTCCTCTGGTCTCATTTCCCATCCTTTTCTGGCTGGTCTAAAATACCTCACCCTCTCCTTTTGATATACATTCCACCTATTCTTCCAGGCCTATCTCAAGTCTGTTTCCTCTGAGATGGCCCTGTATTCAGCCTGCCTTCTCTGTAAGAGATCTTTCCTTCTGATTGTTTCCTATAGAAATTACAGTTGGTGCTACTCCTTTGATATCCACTCCAAAACTGCTGTGCTTTCTTCTTACACTTGTAAGCTCCACAGGGTAAGCATTTTGTGCTGTGCATGTGATAGGTGCATAAGTTATCTTTTTAGCAGCCTTTTCTCTTGCATTGGGCAATATACACTCTGGTTCTCTCATTTTATAGGCAAAAAGTTGAAATTCTTTACATGAGTTTGAGATATTCATATGAATTTTAAAGTTTTTACTAAAGCATGGATACTTCTTATTCTCAAAAAATGATAAAAACCCAGGGATTCTTTTATGACATGGACTGAATTTGATGTCATTTGTACTCCAGTTTTGAAAAGATTAGTTTCTTAGCCTTTTCCTTTAGGTGAACTAGCTTCATAATGGCCTCTCACTGTCTCCTAACGTCTACCACTTGTCTGTCAGTTTGCCATGCTGTGGTGGCTTGTGTGTGCTGTGAGGTTGGAAGCTATGTCACCAGTATTTCAAGTACTAGCAGGGTCACTTATGGTGGACAGGTTTCTCCAGAGCTTCTGACTAAGACAGACTGGGAAGAAAGATAGGTTCATCTACTTCTGAATGAATTGGCCACTGAAAAGTTTATGAATAGCCCTGAAACATTGTCTGATATCTGATACAGTGCAGGAAGATCAGCCCTTTAGGTTGGAAGGCACTCAAAGTACGACTGGGGAAGAGCTGCCTCCTCAAAGTACAGTTAACTTTAATAACGTGGATGGAGTAAAGCTTTCAGGACCTTCATTTGCTGCTGGGGCGTGACTCAAAATGAAAAAAAAAAAAAAAAGAAAAACTAGCTGTGAACATTCATCAATAATCAGAATGTAGAATGTACAAAGTATGAATCTAGGAAAACTGGAAGTTGTCAATAATAAAATGGAAAACATAATGATCAATATTGTAGAATGTTGTTGTTGTTTGCCGTCGAGTCGTCCTCCTTGGGTTTCCGAGGCAGTATCACTACGGAAGTAGGATTGCCCAACCTTCCTTCTGAGGAGTGACTGGTGGGTTTGAACCGCCAGCTTTCTGGTGAGCAGTCAAGTGCCTTAGGCACTATGCTACCAGAGCTCCTATATTGTAGAATAAGTGAGCTGAAATGGACTGATATTGGCCTTTTTGAATCAGTCAATCATATGGTATACTATAGGAGGGATTCACAAATTGAATAGGAGTGGTGTCATAGTCATCGTTAAAAAACAAAAACAAAACAAAAATAATTTTCAAGACCAATCCTGAAATACAATGCTGTCAGTGATAGGATTATATCCATACACCTGCAGGGAAGATCAGTTACTACTACTATTATTCAAATTTACACACCAACCACTAAAGCCAAAGATGAAGAAATTGAAGGTTTTTACCAACTTATGCAGTCTGAAATCGACCAAGCATGCAATTGAGATATATTGTTAATTGTTAGTGATTGGAATGCAAAAGTTGGAAACAAAGAAGAATCACTGGTGGTTGGACAATGTGGCTTTGATGATAGAAATGACACTGGAGACTGCATGACAGAATTTTACAAAACCAATGACTTACTCATTGGAAATGCCTTTTTTCAACAATATAAATGGCTACTGTACATATGGACCTTGCCAGATGGAATACACAGGAATGAAATCGACTACATCTGTGGAAAGGCAATGGAGAAGCTAAAAGTTGTCAGTCAAAACAAGGCCAGGAGCTGATTGTGGAATAGTGTATCAGTTGTTCATATGCAAGTTCAAGTTGAAACTGAAGAAAATAAGTCCAAGAGAGCCAAAATATGATCTTGAGTATATTACACTTGAATTGAGGACCTTCATCTGAAGAACAGATTTGATTCATTGATCATCAGTGACCAAAGACCAATGAGTTAAGAGATGACATAAAGAACATTATACATAAAGAAAACAAAGGTCATTAAAAAAAAAAAAAAAAAAACCAGGAAGGAAAGACAAGACCAAAATATCAGAAGAGACTCTGAAACTTACTTTGAATAAACAAACAAAAAAACCAAACACACTGCCGTCGAGTGGAATCCGACTCATAGTGACTCCTCCTTGGGTTTCCCAGGCAGTATCATATGGAAGTAGATTGCCCAACCTTCCTTCTGTGGAGTGGCTGGTGAACCACTAGCCTTCTGGTTAGCAGTCAAATGCCTTAGGCACTATGCCACCAGAGCTTCTTACTCTGAATAAAGAATGCTAAAGTGAATGGAAGAAATGATTAAATAAAAGAGCTGAACAGAAGATTTCAAAGGGTGACTTTGAGAAGACAGAGTAAACTATTATAATGAAATGTGCGAAGACCTAGAGTTAGCAAACCAAAAGGGAAGAACATGCTCTGCATTTCTCAAGCTGAAGGAATGGAAGAAAAAATTCAAGCCTTGAGTTGCAC
Source organism: Orycteropus afer afer (assembly GCF_000298275.1). Classification (NCBI taxonomy): domain Eukaryota; kingdom Metazoa; phylum Chordata; class Mammalia; order Tubulidentata; family Orycteropodidae; genus Orycteropus; species Orycteropus afer. The sequence continues at coordinate 1,992,296 of NW_006921701.1, read as the reverse complement.
TACTGAAGGATTCTATGGGTAAAATATTGAATGATACAGGAAGCATCAAAAGAAAATGGAAGGAATACACAGAGTCACTGTACCAAAAAGAATTGGTTTATGTTCAACACCACCAGAGCTCCCAACCATTTCAGGAGGAAGCATATATAAAAAGCCATTGGTACTGAAGGAAGAAGTTGAAGCTGCAGGGAAGGAATTGGCAAAATACCTGTTGAGATGTTTCAAAAAATGGATGCAGTGCTTACTCATTTATGCCAAGAAAATTGGAAGGCAGCTACCTGGCCAACTGAGTAGAAGATTATCAATATTTGTGCCCATTGAAAAGAGAGATGATCCAACAGAATGTGGAACTTATCGAACGATATCATTAATATCACACATAAGTAAAATTTTGCTGAAGATATTTCAAAAGTGGTTGCTGCAAATCAAAACAACAATGAGATACCTACCATCTTGCTCCAGCACTAGTATCAAAGTTCAACAAGACAGAAAATAACAAATGCTGGAGAGGTTGTGGAGAGATTGGGACTCTCATACACTG
>NW_006921701.1:1978020-1990182 GCF_000298275.1 Orycteropus afer afer | reverse complement strand
TTCACCCAAATCCTAATTAAAAAAAAAAAAAAAAAAAAAAAGTGGTTGCTGCAGTATTTTGAAAGGGAACTTCCAAATATTCAAGCAGGATTCAGAAGAGGACATGGAATGAAGGATATCATTGCTGATGTCAGATGGATCTTGATTGAAAACAAAGAACACCAGAAAGATGTTTACCTGTTTTTTAATTGACTGTGTGAAGGTATTTGTGCAGATCATAAAAAATTACAGGTAACGGTGCAAAGAATGGGAATTCCAGAACAGTAAAATATTCTCATGAGGGGTCTGTACATAGACCAGGAGGCTGTTGTTCAAACAGAACAAGGGGATACTGCATAGTTGAAAATCAGGAAGGATGTTGTCATGGTTGTATCCTTTCCCCATACTTATTCAATCTGTATGCTGAGCAAATAATCTGAGAAACTGAACTATAATGAAGAAGAACGTGGCATCAGGATTGGAGGAAGATTAGTTAACAGCTGGTGGTAGGCAGATGACACAGCCTTGCTTGCTGAAAGTGAACAAGAGCTCAAGTACTTCTGATAAAGATCACAGACTTCAGTTTTCAGTATGGACTATAACTCAACATAGAGAAAACAAAAATCTTCACTACTGGACCGATAAGCACATCACAATAAATGGAGAAAAGATTGAGATGGTGGAAAATTTCATTTTATTTGAATCTATAATCAACACTCATGGAAGCAGCAGTCCAGAAATCAGACGACATACTGCACTGGGAAAATCTGCTTCAAGGGACCTCATCAAAGCGTTAAAGAGCAAAGATGTCACTTTGAAGACTAAAGTGCACATTAACTCAAGTCATGGTATTTTCAGTCGCCTCATTTACATATGAAAGTTGGACAATGAATCAGGAAGACTGAAGAAGAGTCGATGATTTTGAGTTGTGGTGTTGGCAATGAATACTGAAAGTATCATGGACTGCTAAAAAAACTAACAAATCTGTCCTGGAAGAAGTGCAGCCAGAAGGCTCCTTGGAAGTGAGAATGCCCAGACTTCATTTCATCTACTTTGGTCATGTTGTCAGAAGAGACCATTTCCTGGAGCAGGATATCATTGCTTGGTAAGGTAGAGGGTCAATAAATAAAGGGAAGAGCCTTAACGAGATGATTTGACTAAGTGGCTGCCAACGATAGGCTCAACATAGCAAGGATTGTGAGGATGGCACCGGACCGGGCAAGCTTTCACTCTGTTGTACATACATAGGGTAGTATGAGTCAGAGTCCATCCACTCTACAGCACCTAACAACAACATCCCCTAATATGGGGAGAACTTGTGCACAGTGGTTAAAGTGCTCAGCTATTAATGGAAATGTCGCTGATTTGAACTGCCAGCTGCTCTGTGGGAGAAATACATGGCAGTCTTCTGTAAAGATTCCAGCTTGGAAATCCTATGTTTTCTCTACCACACTCTCTTCCCAAGGGCTTCTAACACGAGAAATTGCCTGCTTTTGAAACTGATATAAATAGAGGCAGGCATTGATTGCACATCCTTTTGTGTCTTGCTTTTTAAATTCAATATTGTTTTTGAGACTTACCTACATTCTTACATGTAGCTGCAGTTTCTTCATCTTTACTGCAGTATAGTATTTCATTGTATGGATATACCGTGATGTTGATCTATCCATTTTACTGCAAGTAGACATTCAGATTGTTTTCAGTTTGAGCTAAAATGAATAGTGCTATTGTGAACATTCTTGTACATGCCTTTTGGTGCGTATCAGAGTGTGTGTGTCTGTTGATTATACACCTACTCCTCGCTTATCAATTGTCTTGTTATCCAAAATTTTGTGTTTATAACAGTAGTAGAAAATCCAGCTATTTCGCACGTTAATGACATTTTGAAGCTAAACATGTTCATAAGTGAGGAGTAGGTGTGCAGTTTGCTTCCTAGATAAATACCCAATCCTTTCTTATCAGCATGGTTTACATTTATTACCTGATTACATTTATGTTCAGCCTTTTTGGTTAGATAATCTTTGATGCTGTCTTACATTTCATTTTACCTCCTGAATTTAGTACAGTTTCTTGTACATGTTTAATGATCAGTGAATATGTACTAATAGTAGGGAAGTTCTGATCTGTCCCACAGGGTCTCTGTGAGTCAGAATCAACTTGAGGGCAGACAGCAACAGTAACAACAATAGGGTTGGGTCACAAAGATTCATTTCACAAAGGATACATGGAGGCCAAATTAGTGTTATGAAATATGACTTTATTCATAAATAGTATTTTTTGCCTCATCACAGCATTATACTCTCCTTTTTTGTCTATTATCTTTCTCCTTCACCATTGTTTTCACTGACATTTTTGTCAGCATTGTGGTCTTCATTATTACTGTCACTAGGATCTTAATTTTACCATTGTATAGTAATTTCTTTTAACAACAACCATTTTAATTGTATAATAACTATATATATATATAGTTGAGTACCTTGCATCACAGGAACAGGATTTTACATTTGTTTTGTACAAGGGATTTTAAATTGTGTTCTAAAAATGATTTTTAGGGAGATGACCGAAATGTATGAAAAACTCAGTGGTTTATGCATTTTATATTTTACATTTTCCTGGGGAGAGTATCTCATCAACCTTTCAAAGTATATTCTTTAATTTTCCAACAAACAGCTGAGAACCTACTCTGTGTACACCAATGTTCTGGACACTGTGGGTTATATAAAGATGTTCAGTATGGTTCCTGGTCTTAAGAAACTTAATATATGATAGCTATTGTGGATTAAGTGTGTCTACCAAAAAGATGTATTGGGCCCTTGTACTTGTGAATGTGACCCTGTCTGGAAATAGGATTTTTATGCTAATGAGGTAATGCTAGAGTAGGGTGGGTCCTAAACCTAATCAGTTCTGAGTGGTGTCTTAGAAGAAGAGCAGAATAAACACACACACATATACACACACAGGTAGAGGAGACCGTGTGACAAATTGTGTACAAGCCAAGGAATGCCTGGGGCTACTGACAAAGAGAGACCCTCCTCTAGAGCCAATGCCCTGATTTGGACTTCTAGCCTCCATAACTTGTAAGACAGTAAATTCCTGTTCTTTTTTCAAGGCAGCACTAGGTACCTAAGACAATAGATAAAGTTAAAATTGTAAATGTAGTTACAGTTTGGCAATTTATATGAACAAGAAAAAGAATACTGGTGGAACACTTGTTGTGTCAGGATAATGTGAGGAAATAAAAGTACAGATATGTGGTCAAGTGCCTGATGGATGAAGATATAGCCAGATAGTTAATGACCTTGCACATTTGTGTATCTGGTTTTACTTTTTCCAAGCTGATGATGTACAGCACTAGTGTTTCTTCTGTATTCAGCAGTTTTTAAGGAAGCAACAACAACTGAGGGTTTATTATGCTGTGAGCATCTGGAAATAGAAAGATGAAAAAGATGTAGGGGCCAGTCTTTAAGGACTCCATAGTTTAGTCTAAAAGACGAACATGATTCATCTCACACTGTGATATAATGTGTTATATTAAGGGTGTGAGTAAAGTGTTGTAGTTTACTTAATTCTCATTCTTATTTTGATCAAGTCATTTGATTTCTCCATATGTTATTGCTCTTGGGTTCTTCAAGCTCTACACTTGGCAGCTTTCAACATGGTTCTAGAATAACCGCATGCAGTTAGTGGCACAAGGCAGGGGGAGTCTGCGGCAGTGCCCTTGGTTCTCCATGGCCTACCTGAAGTGTGTAAGAGAGTTAGTAGTGCCTGTGTATCCCAACGAGGGACTGATAGAGGCCTGAGGTTACAATGAAGTCTGGATGTGCAAAAATTTCAAGAATAAACATATGATAAGACTACAGAACAAGGATGGGAACTGGCAGATGCCTACCACCATTCTCCATTCAACAGCAACAGCAACAGCAACAAGAACAGATAAGAATATCTTCCTCCCCAAGAGGACTTGCCTGGGGAGTAGCCAGTCAACATACTCTACTACAGATGCCAGTGAAGATCCAGAGAGTTTTGGTAGACATGAAGGCCGTTGTCTTCTCCTCTCCTTTGAGATAGATTGAGGACTTGCTCCCTTCATGTAGTCAGATACCTTCTTGAAAAAAAGTCATACAAGGGGAGAGAAATATGAAAACTGAGAATTTGTCTGAGCCATCCAAAAGAGACATCTATAATGTTACTTAGAGAGGCTGAATTCAGTTAGCCCCTAACCCCTGCCACCCATCTATTTGGGGGTGAGTTGCTGGAAGATGAAAAGTAAGGAGATCATGTAAGTTTGAGGGAAAATAACCTCTGCTTCTTTACATATGGTTATTTATTAAGAAAGGAATTAAATTTTTATCTGTTGCTCTCCTCTTCATAAAATTTGGTTTAAGATGATTTGCCAATCCCCAGATGTTAGGGTCCTCATCTGGCAGATGTACCAATCTTGAGCCCTGTCCAATTTTTTAACTTAAGCTCATATACACTAACATGGCAGAATATGTATAAGCAGTTGAAAGAACATACTACAGTGGTTTATTGAATCTCAGTAAATGCTGTTTCCTTTCAAGAAAAGCTTCTTTATTCACTTGGTCACTTGCAGTGCTTTATTATTATTTTTTTTCCAAATACTTAGATTTGGCAGGCATTTTCTGATACTGAGGTGCCCACAGTGAACTGAATGTGGTGAAACAGCTTGGAACACTGGAGTTGATTGAATAGACTCTGGGCACATGTAGGAAAGGGTGGCAAGCCAAGTCATCCTGCCTCCCATGCCAGATCTGATGAGTTTCAGTTCAGCTGCTACCACTGCTTCTGGGTGCTTCTCTGACATGAATACATTTCTTTTGCTTTGAGTGCCACAAGTTCTAGTCTGGATGTCAAATTTCTATTGATGTTATAGCTGCCGTTATTGGTACCCACCGTGTGGTAGACATTACTCAGACATTTTATGCATGTTGACTTCACTAACCCTCACAACAATCCTGTGAGATAGGTATTAGTTCTATTTTCCAGTGAGGAAATTGATGGTGCACTTGTGGAGTAGAGTGAATTTCAGAATCTGGAGTTAAGTGCCTTGGGGGTTAAATGAGATGGTATGCAAAGTGCGTAATACTGTGTCAGGCTGAGACAACCAGTAAGTGGATTACATTTTCTCTTCTAAGCTCTTTTTGACTTTCTGGTGGTTTTGTCTTCATCTGAGGGCCTAACTAAAAAAGAATTTGGGAAACATTTACAGGATCTTTGAGTAGGGCCTTGTAAAGACCTTTAGAACCCCCAGCATTGACGAGGTTATGGTACCTCTTCCTGTGAAGTGTGTAGTGAACACTAAGAGTAAACAAGTCCAACATAGTTCTGAGATTTTTCCCTGAAGAGGACTGCTTTGATCTTAGTTCCGAAATTTCAGATATCAACTTAAATTTTTTTTTTCTATGTCCCCACTTTCCTGATGGCTTGAGTATTTGGTTATATGTTACCAAATTCAAAGATGAATGATTAAAAATTATTAAATTTATATCTTTAGGAGATTATGAGTTAACAGGAAATTGTGCTTGGCAGTTGTGTTATATGTACTGCAGGTAATAGGGAAGAAGTATAAAACTCAGCTCTTGCCTTCATTGCCTTCATTTGCTGTTTTGAAGGAGGGAAGGGAGAGAACATGTTTTGAATACCTACTTGGTGGTGGTGGTGTGTTGTTGGTTGCCATTGAGTCTAGTCCTTTTTATAGTGATGTTATCATGGAATGAAATGTTTCCTGGTCCTGTGTCATCTACATGATTTATTGGTATATTTGAGTCCATTGTTGTAGCTATAGTGTCAGTTCATCCTATTGAAGGTTTCCCTAGTTTTAATTGGCTCTCTGCTTTAGCAAACATGATGTCCTCTTTAGCAACTGGTCTTTCCTAATAATGCAGCCAAAGTACATGAGGTGAAGTTTCACCATCCTCACTTCTAAAGAGTATTCCTGTTGTATTTCTTCATTTGTTCATTCTTCTGGTTGTTGGTGTGGTTAGGTGCCATCGAGTCAGTTTTGACTCACAGCGACCCCATGTACAACAGAACAAAATACCATATGGTTCTGTGTCATCATCACAGTTGCTCCTACTCTTGGCCCCATTGTTGCAGCCACTGTGTCAAGCCATCTCGTTGAGGGTCTTCCCCTTTCTCGCTGATCCTCTGATAGTTCATGGTACACCCAGTATTCTGTGCCAACATCACAATTTGCATGAATCAATTTTTCTTCTGTCTTCTTTTTTTCATCATCCAACTTTTGTATCAATATAAGGTGATTGAAAAGACCATAGTTTGGGGCAGGCTGATGTTAGTCATCAAAGTAACATCTTTGATTTTGAAAACTTTAAAGAGGTCTTTTGCAGCAGATTTGCCTAATGCAGTACATTGTTTGATTTCTTGATTGCTGCTGATGTTGGATGTTGATTGTTGATTAAAGTAGAATTGACGAATTCAATTTCTTTTCTATTTGTCATGATGTTGCTTATTGGTCCACTTATAAGGATTTTCTTCTTGTGTTTAAGTGTAATACATATTGAAGGCTGTTTTCTTTTACTTTCACTAATAAATGCTTCAAGTTGTCTTCATTTTTGGCAAACAAGATTATATCATCTGCATATTTCAGAATATTAGTGAGTCTTTCTCCAATCCTGATGCCACGTTCTTGTTCTGTAGTCTGCCTTCTTAGATTCCTTGTTCAACATGCAGATTGAATAACTAAGGTGAAAGAATTCAACCCTACCCCACGCCTTCTTCAATTTTACACCATGTGGTATCCCCTTTTTCTGTTTGAACGACTGCCTTTAAATCCATGGGCAGGTTCCTCAGGAGTCTTAACAGGTAAGTGTTCTGAAATTTCCATTCAGTTCTAGTACCTAGTACTACTAGAAAAAAACACAAAGAAACTCATTGCCATCGAGTCAGATCTGACTCATAGCAACCCTTCCTTGGGTTTCCGAGGCAGTATCTCTACAGAAGTAGATTGCCCAGTCTACCTTCTGAGGAGTGGCTGGTGGGTTTGAACTGCTAGCTTGCTGGTGAGCAGTCAAATTCCTTAGGCACTATGCCACCAGAGCTACCAGTACTACTAGGTTGTGGTCCTTAAATAAACATTATATAATTAATTTTCACATAATCTTCCATTGTTTTCATTTTATAAATGAGGAAAATTTTGTTCAGAAAGGTTAAATAAGTCACACAGCTCATATTTTTGGTTTCGAAAACCCATCTTCTTCCTGCTTCAGAAAACAGAGAACAAGAATATATTATTACTTCAATTTGAAATTTCCCTTCCTCTTCCTTGTTCTGGCAAATAGTGCTTCGAGATCTAGCATGGATGTCACTTCCTGTGTGATATTTCAGTTATTTTCAGAGTTAATTTCCCTCTGTTTATATAACTTTGTTCATATTTTAACCTTTACCTGTTGTATTTACAGTTATTTAACTCTCTTCTTCCTTCCTTACCCTTTGGCACTATGCCTGGTATATAGCCAATGTTTGTATCATCAACAATAAGTAATAATTGTACCATTTAGACTATAAGTGCAACTGGAGTTCAGAGAGACTTTATGGAGCATGTGGAAACTAACAGAGTTGGAATATATGAATATATGAATAGGATTTCACACAGCACAAAGGAGGCTGGACACACCAGATTAGGGAGGTTGGTGAGGTGAGCATTATAAATGGTCACATGGAAAGGACTACTGGCAGTTCCTATACGTAGTAATGTGTATTAACTTTGAATGTCATATTTATTATTTAGTTCTTTGAAATGATACCTAATTTCTTTTGTTTCCTCAAAATTAATTATCTTTTGGTAGCTATGGCAACTCACTTGAAGCTCTATTATGCACAATGTCCAAATCACATAACATGCTGTTTCACAGAATATATTATGGATGTTACGTGACACATGTTTATATTTGTTTCAGCATTCTAAACATGTTCCTGCGTAGTTAATAATTCTGTATTTACACTTTTCCCTTCTGGTAAAAATTAGCTTTTCTTTTTAGAGTTCTAAGGAAAATTTTAAAAAGAATGAAGAATGACAGCTTGTCTAATAAATTATAATACATGACCATCATCTTTGTCACTAACACTCGTGCCATTATTTGGTTGAATTGCATATTTCTGGGGAATTTTTCCATTGAGAAACTCTTGAGATCATGGCACATGCCACCCTGGTTTCCTCAGTTTCCCCAGTTCCGCAGAGTCTCTGACACCTTCATTCTTCCCACACGTTCTCTGGTCTTGCAGCCCAGTTGTGCCTTTTGTCTGGCTGTGGCTCAGCCAGTTACACCTGTGTATATGCCGTGTTCTTTTCCTGTGTAGCTCCTTATCCCACTGCTGACCTCTCTAGCTCAGCCTTTCTTCAGACTGGTTTTCTTTTGTATCCAGGTCTGTCTTTCAGAGGAGTTTTACACCTGCACCCCAGCTCCCCTAGACCAGACTAGATGGTCCCATGTGTTCTTCTCTTCTTTAGTCAGAGTACTGTTTAATGTTTGAGTCTTTTTCTTCATTTGGGAAATGAGACAGGTAGCACCTACCCCACTGAGTGGCTGAATTAGATGAGAAAATGAACCTGAAGCACCTGGCTCCATAGTATAGGCGTCTATAACTCTTCCTTCCCCTCATCCCATTATTGTAAAGTGATTTTTAAAAAACATTTATTCATCAAGTGTTTGTTGAGTATGTGCTTTGTGCTAGGCACTGTTCTAGGTACTAGGGATGTGCCAGAGGCAGAAGTAGGCAAAAGACAACTAACAATGCAATAAAGAAGGAGGTAGCCCTAACATTTCTTTTTAAAGTTTCTGCTGCTGCTTAAAAGTGTGTTCACATATAAAATAGTGATATGTTCAGAATAACATAACTAATACAGAAATAATATGTTAAGAAGTGTCCTTAAGTTATGGTCCATGCCTTTTTCAAGCTCTTCCAACCTTTCTGTTTTTGTCTGTGTTATCCAAGTATGTAACTGTTTCCTTGGTGCAGTAACAAGGTAGTGGTCATTACAGCCTGCATTAGCTCTCTGTTGCAAGGAGTTGGAACTGACTCTCATCAGTAGCATTGCTTTTATTTCTAATTAAGTGACTCCCTACTGCTAAGAGCAGTAATAAAAGCTTTAACAATTTTGTCTGAGACAATCATCAGTCAGTGTTGCTTATAGCACTTCAGGAAAGGTTTTATGGACCCAGAAGTGTTTATTTTTCTGGGTGAGCTTTTATACTTTTATTTTAGAGACTTTATCCACAATTAAATTTGATATTTATCAGTGGTAATAAATACATACTAGATAATGTCCATTTCTCTCTTTCTTTTAACTTATTTTAATACTTTAACAATGTTGAGTTGTCCTGTTTTGATTGTGTTCATTTTTAAAGTACTTCAAAATTATTTAAATATTTGAATACGGCATGTTGCTGCTGTTGTTGATGAGTGCATTAGAGTTGATTTTGACTCGGCAACCCCGTGTGATAGGATAGAACTGCTCCCCAGGGTTTTCTTGGCCGTGATCCTAATGGAAGCAGATCGCCATGTCTTTTTCCCATGGAGTCTCTGGGTGGGTTCAGACTGCCAACCTGTTATACTACCAGGGCTCTTTAAATATTAAATAAACCTCTGTCTCTCTTTTTTTAATTTAGAATACATATGATTAAAGCACTTTCAAGATACATAAAAATGGCATGTAGTTAAGTATTTATTGGTTTGCTTCTGGGTTTAATGCTGGTAATTTCAAACCAGTAGTTTAAAACTTTTGTGCTTAGAGTTACTTCTTTGTGAGAATTTTTGTAGTTGTTACACAGTCTCCTAACTGTATAATTTAGAAGGTACCTGGTTTCTCCTTGTTGCTCAATTCCTCTCTCCTTCCCCTCCTGCCTCTTTTCTTGCATGTTACATAATACCAAACCAAACTCACTGTCATCGAGTCGGATCCCAACTCTTAGAGACCGGAAGTAGATTGCACAGCCTTCCTTCCGAGGAGTGGCTGGTAGGTTTGAACTGCCAGCCTTCTGGTTAGCAGTCAGATGCCTTAGGCACTGTGCCACCAGAGCTCCTTGTACGGAAAAAAAAGGTAAAGTGACCTTTCAAAACCACACAGCATATAAGTAGCAAAGTTTGGACCAGAATCCAGCTTAATGCTATTTCTGATAACATATGTGAAATGATATGGCTAGCAATATTTCTATTACATTTTCTTTCATGTTCCAAACTAATTAGAAGCTCTTGAGGGTCAAACGACGTCTCTTTCTAGGATCTTTCTGTTTCTATCATGAAGCTTTGGTGGCTCTGTGGTTAAAGCATTGGGCTACTAAACAAAAGGTTGGCAGTTTGGGCCCACCATGTGCTTCACCGGAGAAAGATGAGGCAATCTGTTTCCTTAAAGATTTACACACTTGGAGACCCTATGGGGCAGTTCTTCTCGGTCCTGTAGGATCACTCTGAGTCAAAATTGACTTGATGGCAGTGGTTTTGTTTTTTTTTCCTGTTTCTATCACCCCCACCCTAAAAAAATAATCTATAGGAAAAATGTGCATGTACCCTGAGTGTACACAGACATATATAAATAGTACATGCACTTGCGTAATTGCAGTAGGATTATTTAAGCACAGTGGAGGTGTTGTATACACCAAATAAAATATATACTGGGCACCCTGCCCTTCATTTCTATTATGCTTCTGTCGTGTCCTCATATTCCAGACCCGGCAAAGTGAAACAGACAAGAAAATAGATACTCAAATTTCATCTCAGAATCCTCAGCAGCTGGAGTGAACTTCAAACAGATGGGCTTTTCCACCCTGATTATCCTAACTTCCTAAATTTAGAAATACACGTTTTAAAAAAAATGTAAATTACCGGAGGGGGTGGTGTAGCACATGCCAGGCAGTGCTAACGAGTGTAAATAGATGTCATCTGCTGACTTAGAGGAATCTCAGCTCCCACTGCTTGATCTCTGTTACTTCATTCCTTTTAGATTTGTTTTATGTCACTGGTTTCCTATCTGAAAATGTGGTGTCAGGCCTCTTTTCACATATAGATTAGTAATATCTTAAAATGTTGAGATTTATACAGTATCTTAAAATAAAATAGTGTTTAATCTGTTTTATTGCTCAGAATTCCTTCAAACTGAAGGTCTCAGGTAGGAGAGGGATTAGAAGTCTCTTGAATCTTAACCTTGCTACAAACTGTTGTTAGTTGCCGTCAAATCAGGTCCAACTCATAGTGACCCTGTGTACAACAGAATGAAACACTGCCCGGTCCTGCGTCAGCCTCACTGTCCTTGCTGTGCTTGAGCCACAGCATGCGTGTACATGCTATGCACCATCACAGCCACAGTGGCAGCCCATCTTGTTGAGGGTTTTCCCCTTCTTCACTGACCCCCTGGTTTACCATGCATGATATCCTTCTCCAGGGACTGGTCTCTTCTGACAGCATGATCAAAGTAGGTGAGATGAAGTCTGGTCATGCTTGCTTCTAAGGAGGATTCTGGGTATACTTCTTCCAAGACAGATCTGTTCCTTCTTCTGGTAGTCCACAGTATTTTCAGTATTCTTCACCAACCACTATTCAAATGCATTGATTCTTCTTTGGTCTTCCTTATTCATTGCACAGCTTTCACATGCATATGAGGCTGTTGAAAATACCATGGCTTGAGTTAGGCACACTTTAGTCTTCAAAGTGACATCTTGGCTCTTTAACACTTTAAAGAGGTCCCTTGCAGCATATTTGCTCAGTGCAGTATGACTTCTGATTTCTTGACTGTTACTTCCATAGGTAGGGGCTCTGGTAGCATAGTGCCTAAGGCACTTGACGGCTAAACAGAAGGCCTGGTGGTTCAAACCCACCAGCCACTCCTCGGAAGGAAGGTTGGGCAATCTACTTCCGTAGTGATACCACCTCAGAAACCCAAGAAGGGGTTGCTATGAGTCGGGTATGACTCGACGACACATAACAACAACAACTTCCATAGGTGTTGATTATGGGTCCAAGTAAAATGAAATTTTTGACAACTTCAATCTTTTCTCCATTTATCATCATGTTGCTTTTTGGTCAGTTGTGAGGATTTTAGTTTTCTTTATATTGTGGAGCTCTGGTAGCATAGTGCCTAAGGCACTTGACTGCTAACCAGAAGGCTGGCAGTTCAAATCCACCAGCCACTCCTTGGAAGGAAGATGGGGC
>NW_006921701.1:1931529-1974000 GCF_000298275.1 Orycteropus afer afer | reverse complement strand
CAGACTTCGTCTCACCTATTTTGGTCATGTTGTAAGAAGGGACCATTCCCTGGAGAAGGATGTCATGCTTGGTAAGGTGGAGGGTCGACGAAAGAGGGGGAGGCCTTCAACGAGATGGATTGATATGGTGGCTGCCATGATGGGCTCAAGTATAGCAGGGATTGTGGGGCTGGTGCAGGATCGGGCAGTGTTTCGTTGTGCTGTGCATGGGGTCGCTATGAGTCGGAAATGACTCGATGGCACTTAACAACAATAACAACAACATAAATTGTTTTGAAATTGTTATGTTTTCTAGCATATAGCACTAAACCAAACCAAACCAAATGAAACCAAACCAAACCAACTGCCATCCAGTTGCTTCTGACTCATAGCAACCCTACAGGACAGAGTAGGACTACCCCATAGGATTTCCAAGACTGTAAATCTTTACAAGAAGCAGACTGCCTCATTTTCCTCCTGCCAAGTGGCTGGCTGGTGGGTTGAGGCAGCTGACCTTTTGATTAAAAGCCATATGCTTTAACCACTATGCCACCAGAGCTCCAGCATACGGCACCACCACCACCACCCACCCACTGCCCTTGAGTTGATTCCAATTCATAGTGACCCTGTAGGACAGAGCAGAACTGCCATGTAAGATTTCTAAGACTGTAAATCGTTATAGAAGCAGACTGCCTCATATTTCTCCCACAGTACAGCTGGTGGGTTTTAACTGCTGACTTTATGGTTAGCAGCTGTGTGTTTTACCAGAGCTCCTTTCATAGAGCACAATGCCTAACATAGAGTAGGTGCTCAAAAAATATTGTCAAATGAATAAGACTTGTCAGTACTGCTGTCTGTTTTATATTTTCAGTTAGTAAAATTAATTGGGTAAACTGTTCAATAACTAAGTGTTTTGTAGTGCCTCCCTCCCCGTTTAGAATACATTACTTCCCCCACCCCCATATCTTTTACTTTACAAGTTGAGGAGACCAAACGTATCCAAGGACATAAAAAGGCAATATCCAAACTAATGAGGTAGTTTGTATATACAGGTCACATCTGACTGGCGTGTGCATTGTGTAGGGTATCACATTTTATGTAAATATGTTGATAGAATGAGCTTTATTCCAAAGTTCTGAGAGGGGAACCAGAAAACAGTCTGTAAGCCCATTGCCAAAGGAAGTAGAATGATCAACTGCAATAAGAGGGGCAGAAGTAGTGAGCCCAGAAGATTCTTCTTAGAGGCTAAGTAGGAGATCAGGAAGAAAAGTGTAGTGGGGAAGGGAGAGGCCATGGAAGAGCTGGTCTTTCTGGGCAAAGAAAGTGAATAAGCCGAATTGCAGAAGAATAAAATAACCTGGGAGCTACAAGTAGTTCTGCATGACTGCAGAGTAGGGTTCAAGGGGAGCAGGGGTTAGAGATGGGCAGTAGGATAACAAGCACCAGATATTTGGACTTTATCCTCTGAGAAGCCTTCCAAGGGTTTTCAACAGAGGAGTTGAAATTTTGCTCAGATTTATTCTTTTAGCAGGTTGACTTTAGTAGCAGTGGGGAGGAGGGTTTGGAAGTATACGGAGAGGGAAGGTATACCAAGAGTCTGTAGTGCTAGTTCAGAGTTGTGTGATGTTCCTCAATAATGATGATAGATTAAACTTAAGTACAAGAAGAGAAACATTCTCAATGAGTCTCCTTAAAAGTTGGCATAATTGCTATTTCAGAGAAAAAAAAGGTAAAGACTTGTGAGGACAATTTTTCCTTCTAAGAATGAGAGAAGTATAAAAAAGACAAAGATGTGAATTTAGTAGGCGTTTCATTAGTAGGTGGAGAAATGCAGTAATTAAAAGGTTATTAGTGTTGTACTGAAACTGGAATCTAGAATTTGTATCTAATTTTTATTTCTGGTGTTGATTAGGAGGCCAGACTTTAGAAATCTAGACTGCATAAAACCAAAAAACCAAACTCACTGCCATCAAGTCGATTACTGACTCATAGCGACTCCCTTTGGGTTTCTGAGGTCGTAAATCTTTATGAAAGTAGATTGCCCAGTCTTCTTTCCACAGAGTGGCTGGTGGCTTTGAACTGCTAACCTTTTGGTTAGCAGTCAAATACCTTAGGCACTGTACCACCAGAGCTCCTTAGACTTCACAGTAAAGGAAATTCAGTTTAAGTTAGTTAAACAGTGCTCATCTGAGCACACTGTAAAACTCAGCCAAATTTTTGTGGGATGATTAAATTATGAATACATTAAATAAAGCACTTAAAATCAGTGTGGAACTTACTTGGGTATCTCATAGAAGATTTGGGAGATGTCATAATGAGTAATTCTGAGAATGATTGACCTTTGCAGTTTTCCTTTTCTTGAATTTGCCTTGAGAGACTAGCTACTGAGACTTTGCTGGTTTCTCCATATATCTTTAAGGTCCCCAAGGATCTACTAAAGTCTCTTGGTCACAGCTCTTTTCAGAGATTCTAAGTTGCTTATGAAAAGGAGCTCTGGTGGCATAGTGATTAAAGCATTTGGCTGCTAACCAAAAAGATCTACAGTTTAAACCTATCAGCTACTCCTCAGTTCTACTTGATCCTAAAGGGTTACTGCCAGTTGGAATTGACTTGATGGCAGTGGGTTTGGTTTAGTTTAAGTTGCATGTGTGTCACTTTCCTAACTTGTACTTTCTGGGAATGGATACTCTCTCACCATCCTGGGAGGTGGGGAACAGTGCCAAGACTTCCCTCTCTCTTCTCACTCTAATCTGCCCAGTGAAAGTACATTAAGTTAGCAAGCTTTGTAACTAAAGGGTTTTTAATTTTTGTATGGAAATAAAACATGATCTTTTTTTTTTTTTTCCCCCTAGTGTGGTTGATGTAATCACAGCTTTTGCTAACGCCATGATTTTGTGGAAGGGTTGCCTTTGCCTTCTATGGTTGCCTTTGCATTTCTATAGCCAGAAAATGCTCTTTGAGCCTTGACTCTGCTGCTTACTGTTGTTGTTGTTATGTGCCTTCCTGTCGGACTGACTCATAGTGACCCCTCCTTGGGTTTCTGAGGCAGTATCACTATGAAGTAGATTGCCCAACCTTCCTTCCTAGGAGTGGCTGGTGGGTTTGAACTGCCAGCCTTCTGGTTAGCAGTTAAGCGCCTTAGGCACTCCTTTAGCTGTAAGCAAACCTCTCTTGTGACTTCCCTTTTTATTAAGTGGTGATTATAAAAGTATCTATCTTGCAGTGTTAGTGAGAGGTTTAAGCAAGGCAATACATGTGTATTTTTCTCAGGAAGTAAAATTTAGGCACACTAACTTATTATCAGCCTGCAGGAGTATGTGTAAGTATCTCCAGGTTGTATATTTCCTGAACGACCTTCCATCCCAACCACCATTTTAGCATGTACATAAGCTGCTGCTTCTCACTGCCAAGTTATATTTCCTAAGTACCAAGGTACTTGAATTTAAAATTTTGACAAAAATACATTCTGTATTCTTCTTTTTATACATTGATGCTTAGTGTTACAGTTTTCAATCTGCTCTTAGTTCTCTCCAAGTATAACTCCACCCACTCTCCCAAAGCAAGGTAGATGATTATCCTAATTTTAGAAATAAAGACATTGGGACTCAGTGAGGTGAGATAAGCTGCTCTTGGTTATCATTGAATGCTGAAACTAAGATTTGAATCAGGCCTGTCTGTCTGGTCATAAAGTCTACTAATTATACCATAGAAAAAAGTACCCTTTAAGGGGGTACTGATTATTTTTAGAAAATCAGCTTTGTTGAGGTAAAGTTTATGTACAAAAAACTGCATGCATTTAAAGTGTACAATTCAGTGACAGTTGTACATACCTGTGAATCCACCAGCACAATCAAGATATAGAACATTTCCATCCTCCTTAAAGATTACCTTTCCTTCTGCCCATTCGCCTCTCTGGGCTCAGACAAGCACTGACCTGCTATTGATTCTGTTACTGTTCATTAGTTTGCATTTTATAGAGTTTTATGTAAATGGAATCATACAGTATGTACTCTTGTGTCTGGCTTCTTTCATTCAGCATGATTTTGATATTGATCTGTGTTGCTGCATCTAACTGTTGTTGTTAGGTGCTGCCAAGTCAATTCTGACCCATTGGACCCCCATGTAACAGTGTAGAACTGCCCCATAAGGTTTTCTAGGTTCTAATCTTTATGGCAGCAAATGGCCACGTCTTTCTCCTACAGAGCTGCTGGGTGGGTTCAAACCACCAACCTTTTGGTTAGCAGCCAAGACCTTAACCTTTGTGGTACCTGGGTTCCTCATGTGTTTCTACTTTGTTGCTTTTTATTGTTAGTTAGAATTCCTTTGTATAGATATGCCACAGCTTGTTTTTCCATTCTCTTATTGAGGATTGTTTCCAGTTGGGACTCCTGTATGTGTCTTTGTATGGACATGCATTTTCAGAATATTTGGGTAAATACATCTGAGTGGAATGGTTGGTGATGTTTAACTTTCTAAGAAACTATCATACTATATTCCAAAGTAGTTGGACCGTTTTCTATCACACCAGCAATATGTGTTTCAGTTGCTCCATATCATTGCCAAAACTTGGTATGATCCATCTTTTTAAATTTTAGTTATTCTAATGTGTGTGTAGGAGCTCTGGTAGCACAATGCCTAAGGCATCTGACTGTTAACCAGAAGGTTGGTGGTTCAAACCCACCAGCTGCTCCGCAGAAGCCAGACTGGACAGTCTACTTCTGTAAAGATTTACTGCCTTGGAAACCCGATAGAGGTTGCTGTGAGTCAGAATCAACCCACATGGCAGTGGTTTTTTTTTGAAATGTATGTGAAGTGATACTGCATTGTGGCTTCAGATTTTAGTGCCCTGATGACTTGTGATATTGAGCACCATTTTTTAATGCTTTGTTGTTGTTGTTGTTGTTTTGCCATCGAGTCGGTGCTTAGTGACCATTCATTTAGTATCTTTGTAAACTGCCCAGATATTTTGCCTGTTTTTTCAAAAATGAGTAATCATCTTATTGAGTTGTAAGAGTCATTTTTCTATTCCAGATACCATTTCTTTGTTAACTATGTATTGTGAATATTTTAAACCATTCTGTAGAATGTCATGTCATTTTCTTAATATAATCCATTGAAGAACAAATGTTTTAAAATTTGAAAAGTCTATTAAATTTTTTATCTATACTTTTTATTTTTGTGTCCTATCTGAGAGAGTATACCTACATCAAGGTTGCAGATTTTTCCTCGTATGTTTTCATTTAGGAGTTTATAGTTTTAGCATTTACATTTAGATCTATGATCCATTTTGAGTTAATTTTCTTATATGGTATGAAGTAAGGGAAGATGTTCATTTTTTTTTTCATGCAAATACTTAGATGATTGAAACCCAAAAACCCACTGCCTTTGAGCAGTTCTGCTATTCAGAATAGCAGAATTGTTCAATGGCAGTGGGTTTTTGGGTTTCGATCATCTAAATATTTTTATGAAAAAAAAAGAACATCTTCCCTTACTTCATACCATGTAAGAAAATTCAAATCTGTCCTGGAAAAAGTGCAGCCAGAATATTCCTTGGAAGCAAGAATGGTCAGATGAATTCTACTTTGGTCACGTTGTCAGAAGGGACTGTTCTTTGGAGATGGATATAATGCTTGGAGAAGGAGAAGGCTGTCAGCGAGTTAGAGTGACACAGTGGTTGCAATGATGGGCTCACAATGTGGCAAGGATTGTGAGGCTGGCACAAGACGGGGCAGTGTTTCGTTCTGTTGTACACAGGGTTGCTATGATTCGGAGCAATTCTGACTCATAGTGACCCTATAGGGCAGAGTAGAAGTGCCCCATAGGGTTTGCAAGACTGTTAGGTCTTTATGGGACCAGAGTGCCTCATCAACCAAATGCTTTAAAAGGAGTTGGGAAATACTCCTTCTTTTTTATTTTCTGAAAGTTTGTGTGAGCTTTGTGTTTTTTCTTGAATGTTTGATGAAATTCACCAATGAAACCATCTGGGCCTGGAGTTTTCTTCGTTGAGCAGGTTTTTGATAACAAATTCATTTTACATAATAGATACAAGGCTAATCAGATTTTTTATTTCTCCTTTTATTATTTTTGGTAAGTTATGTTTTTCAGGGTTTTTTTTTTTTTCAATTTTATCTGAGTTGTGTATATGCAAACATAAAGTTGTTCATAGCATTTCTAACTGCTCTGTAAATTATGTTGGATCTATGGTAAAAGTTATTTTTTCAGTGCTGATATTTTCCCCTTTTAAGTATTTCCTGGTTAGTACAGATAAGCGTTTGTCAATTTTGTTGACGCTTTCACTGTACCAGTTTGGTTTTGTTAATATTCTCTGTTGTTCTTCTGTTTTCTATTTCATTGATTAATTCTCTTGTTTTCTATTATTTCCTTCCTTTTAATTTAATTTGGCTTTACCATGTTTTTGTTTGTTTGTTTCTAGTTTATTGAGGTAGAAACTTAGGTCTCTTTGGAAGAGTTGTTAAAGCCAGTCAGTGAGAGATGATTAAAGGGGGTGGAGTACCCTTTGGAAGTTAGGTGGTGAATGAGAAAGCACATTTTTTTTTGTTCATTTTGTTATATAATTTTAAATTTGTGATTTTTTTTCATGCAGTGACCCTGGGTCAGTTGGTAACTGGTACTGTAAGCATGCTGCTTTGTTCTCACCTTTTTGTTACCTGAGACTCTTCTCAAGAACCCTATTAATGAATTAGTTTTTAAAAATCACCCTATCATTTTGGGGTTATAAAAGATAATGTGATTAAAATAAAATTAATTTTAAATGGATATACTATTATTAAATCATTTGATATAAAGTTTGTAATGAATTTTAAGATCTACTTTTAAAAGATCAGCCATTGAGTGCTGTATGGAGCATTCTTCTACTCTGACACACATGTGGTTTCCATGAGTTGAAACCGATAAGATGGCAACTT
The DNA here is from genome assembly GCF_000298275.1 of Orycteropus afer afer. Lineage (NCBI taxonomy): Eukaryota > Metazoa > Chordata > Mammalia > Tubulidentata > Orycteropodidae > Orycteropus > Orycteropus afer. The sequence goes on along the minus strand of NW_006921701.1, from coordinate 1,967,095 downwards.
TTTTTTCTTTAATGTGGCACTATAAATGTAGAAATACTTGCTGTTTTTATTTAATAAATAATATCAGTGGGATTAGAAAAAAATTAATATTTTCGAAACTTTTTTACTTAATCTCTTCTTTGGGAGGATGTGCTGAGAACTCCTTGTAACCCTGTAGAACTGAAAGAACCCATATGGTGACCACCATTTCAGCTGTTGATGGAGACAGTAAGTGTTTGAGATGAAATTAACTTTAAGATTTCTATGTACTACATGACTCAAAGGGGCACATATTGAACAATTTTAAGATTATGGACATAATTGTCATCATTCATTGAAAATTGGCTTCATCTATTTTGTTGGAGTCCTTGGAATAGTGCAAATGGTTAAGTGCTTAGCTACTAACCAAAGAGTTGGCTGTTTAAATCTATCCAGAGACACTGTGGAATAAGGCATGGTGAGTGACTTCTGAAAGGTCACAGCCATTGAAAACCCTATGGAGTACATTTCTAGTTTTGTTGTTGTTATGTGCCGTCGAGTCGGCCCCGACTCATAGTGACCCCTCCTTGGGTTTCCGAGGCAGTATCACTACGGAAGTAGATTGCCCCATCTTCATAGTGAGGTAAAAACTTAAGTCTCTTTGGAAGAGTTGTTAAAGCCAGTCAGTGAGAGATGAATAAAGGGAATGGAGTACCCCTTGGAAGTTAGGTGGTGAATTGAGAAAGCAAATTTTTTTTTGTTCATTTTGTTATATAATTTTAAATTTGTGATTTTTTTCCTGCAGTGACTGTGGGTCAGTTGGTCACTGGCATACATAGGGTCACAATGAGTTGGGATTGACTTGATGGCCACTGTGTTTTTTTAATTTGTTACTGACTAATATGATTTGAAAGTATACAATCTTTTAAAAGAACAATCTTGATCCTTTTAAAAAATGTCATTTATTTAAAAATTTTATTTCTTAGAATTTTTAAATACATGACTTAAATTTCAAAAAAATATAAAAGGTTATATAGTACAGAGTTTTCCTTGGCCCATTTACCTTATTTGTCTCCTCACAGGCAACCACTTCCTTGAAAGTATTATTCTAGAGCTATTTTATGCATATGCAAGAAAATACATTTATATATTCCCCACCCACTTGATTTCCTATATAATTAGTAGCATGCTATTCCCGTTTCTTTAATCTTTTTTATACCATTTCATTGTGTTGATGCATAACATTTCATTTGTTGTTGTACCATAAATTTGTCTTCTATTGATGGCTACTTAGATGGTTTATTATTATAAACAGTTCTACAATGAATAAATTTGTGCATACTTTATTTTGCATTATGTAATGATGCTTATTTTGCTTTAATTAATCATGTAAAATACAGCACTACTTGTCAAATTTTAAATGGCATGCTTGGTTTTGGGAATGTTGTTAGGTGCCCTCAAGTTGATTCTGACTCACAGCGATTCTGTGGACAACCGAACGAAACACTGCCCTGCCCTGGGCCTCAAAATGCCCGCTATGCTTGAAGGCTTTTGTTGCAGCCACTATGCCAATCCATCTTTTTTTTTCTGACCCTCCACTTTACCAAGCAAGATATTCTTCTCCAGGAAGTGGTCCCTTTTGAAAACATGACCAAAGTAGGTGAGATGAAATCTGGCCACGTTTGCATTCCCGTTGCACTATTTCTAGGACAAATTGATTTGTTCTTCTGGCAGTCCATGGTATTTTCAGTATTCTTCCCTAGCACCACAATTCAAAAGTATCAATTCTTCTTTGATCCTCCTTATTTATTCTCCAGCTTTCACATGCATATGAGGTGATTGAAAACACCATGGCTTGGGTTAGGTGCATCATAGTCTTCAAAGAGACATTGTTGCTCTTCAACACTTCAAAGAAGTCTTTTGCTGCAGCTTTGCCCAGTGCAATTAGTCTAATTTCTTGACTGCTGCTTTCATGAGTGTTGATTGTGGATCCAAGCAAAATGAAATTTTTTACAGGTTCAGTCTTTTTTCCATTTATCATGATGTTGCCTACTGGTCTAGTTGTAAGGGTGTTTGTTGTATGTTCTCAAAAGATTCTGCCTTAAAAGTTAAAATATTTAAATAATTATATCTTGACTTAAAAAATAGATATAGTTGCCATCACCATGTTATTGAACTCCAAAGGTTTCATACAGTAGTTAAGGAACCTGACATTTGTGAAAATTGAGGAGGAAAAGGATATTGGAGATTAATAGGGTTTCTTGCATCTGCCTTTGGAAAAGTAATTGTAACTAATGAGAAACAACTGGGAAGTTCTTATCATTGTCATGGAAAGTACTTTATATTAAATGCTTTTGCATGGTTTCATAGTAAGTTTACAGTAAAATATAACTTTATTATTATTATTTGGAAAGTCTTATAGCAGCCACATCCTAAGGCAGATTTCTAGGGTTAGTAGAAGAGAAAAAGGAAGGTAATTTTTATATCTGTTGTCTAAACTGTTAACTTAGTGGGGTTCCTCAGACTGAGGAATCTCCTAGTATACTTGTCAGAATGTAGACTTCTGAGCATCACCCCAGGTGTACTGTCTGAGGGTCAGGTAAGGTTGATGATTAGCTAATAGCAAGGTCATTTGGACATTAGTGAGGATATCTGGAAGCAGAGGAGCAGAGGTCTTATGAATATCGTTTGAAGAAAGTAGCCTTCCTTCAAACTTTGCTGCCAAATTGCTCTTTGTAGATATTCCAACACAAATCTAGTGCTAGATCAGTAATTTCTGTTGTCCTTGAATTGCTAACCTAGACATGACCCAGAGCTGAAGAATGCCAGATTAGAGAGACTCTTTAATCTTTTCTAAGAAGCTGAGCTTGTTTCAGGCTTTATTAACTTAGTTCATGATTGTCTAAAATAGTCTTAGTCCTGTTTACCATAGATAACTCTACTTAGGTTAGTCCTGAAATGGTGAAGCCCAATGTCAGTTTGGGTCCAGGCCCCAATAAGCCAGTTGCTAGTAGGTTCATCTGTTTGGATGTCCCATAGGTACCTGAAACCAGCAGGCCGAAATGTAACTCATCATCTTGCCCCAGACCTATTCCTCTCTCCTTCATTCATTCAGAAATATTTGTTGTCTACAATATACTAGGCTTTCTGTAACTCAAGGTGAATAAAATAAAACATGTTCCTTGTCTTTAGACTTTCAGTGCAGTGGGAATCTGTTGAATGAATTTACAGACTGGCAATCAACTCCATGGTGGGACCTACCACAAGCAGCTGAGTAGCTGCTTTAGGGATGTGGTCTGCTTCCCATATATAAGAAACAGCTTTGAGAATGGTCTCTAGCTTATGGCACGCTTGAACCCTGCATGTAGCCGTGTCGTTGTTCAACAGCCTGCCGTGCTTTGCCAACTGTGGGACTTTCTTTCTTTTTTTTTTTTAATGCATTTTATTGAAATATCAACCTTGGGACTTTCAATAGACTTGAATTAATGGCCTGCCGTGTGGTTTGGTAACATTGGGAATGTGCCATTGTATTTGTCGACCGTAGGCTTGCCAGTAGCTGCCTGAGTGAAGAGATGCCTCTAGCTTCAGTGGGCTGTGAGCAAGAGGCAGAGCTGAAGCTCAAGGTCGAGGGGCTTTCACCTAGCCACTAGAGCCTGGAACTTTTTTAATTTAGTTTTTTATTTTAAGAGTTTGCTTTACATTCAACATTATGTGTACATTTAGTTTCACTCCCCATTTACCATGCCCAACCCTTACCTAGTCTCCTTCCCTCCCTGCCCAGTAACACCCCCCACCCCTCTGCCCCTCATACTTATGCACTCCTGTTTGTCCTTCATTTCCTTTGTGTGAATGTTGCCCCTCTGGTGCCCCATAGTCTATTGCTGTAAGGGATGTATTTCCATAGAGTATGTGGGTGCGTCACCCTGGGTTGAGTGGTCTGCATGTACATCTTGTTAACTATTGGGCTGAGAGCCACTCCCTGGGAGTGAGTTTTATTCCAGGTGCAGAATGTATTCCAGGGCCATAGTATTGGGGGTCTCACCAGACTCCATCTGACCAGTAATTCTGGTCTCTATTGAGTTTTTGGATTTTGTTCCACGTTTTTCCCTCTTATTCTATCCAGGATCTCCAGATTTAATCCTTTCCTGAGTGGTTGGCATTGGAAGCCGGGTACCATTTAGTTCTGGTCTCGAAGGCCATTGTGTCCTAGGGCTTATTGCTTCCAAATGCTTTTTTTTTTTTTTTCTTTCACTCTTCTTTACTTCTGATACTAGGAGACCATTAGCTGTGTTTTAGATGGCCACTTGAAAGCTTTTAAGACCCCAGCCGCTACTCACCAATGTAGGATGATGAACAAGGCTTTTATGTATTTTGTTGTGCCAATTGAGTCTGGTGTCCCCCAGCATTATGGTCCTGAGATGGTAGATCCATTGGATCTCTCTCCCACAGTGTCTGGGTGTCTGTGAGGGATTACTCTGTGTCTATCTTCTTTTGTTTCTTAAGGATTGCAGGTTTTTGTATCGCTGATATCTGTGCAAGATTAGCCTGCACTGAATCTATCCTTGGTCTAGAGTATACTCCTGTTCACTGATTCCCATCTGATCCTGTCAGGTGTTAATACGTTTATCTGTAGCCTGCTGTTTGGTGATAATGGTAATGCAGTATTGTGAGCACATTGGTTGGTACTAGTATCTGTAGTCTATCGTGTACAATTCGGTGTCCTCCCTTTCCCTAATGTTATCATGGTAGTCACAGACTCTTTCCATACATCCCTCCCCTTACCCATGTCAGCATGTGGGCCCCAACTAGCCTGGAATTAATCCCTCCCCTTCCCCACCCTGGTAACCTACAAAGTGAGTTCCCTTTCTCAAGCAAACCCTTCTTTGTTTTCCTATAGTAATGGGCTCATACAGTATTTGTCCTTCTGCAAATGACTTATTTCACTCAGCATAATGTCCTCCAGGTGGAACCTGGCACTTTGAACTTGGACTTAAAGCCTCCAAATTGAAAGAATAAACTCCTGTTTGTTAAGGCCATCCCATTGGTGGTGTATTCCTGTCAGAGCTGTACTTGGTAACCAAAACACAGTTTAAAAAGATGATTCTTGTGTGTGAATGAGGAGGGAGTCAAGGATAGTAGCAAGGAAAGATTAGGGACTATTGCAGAAAGCAAGATGTGAGGTGGTTGTGGCAGTGGTGATAGGGATGTAGTAGTGGTGATAAAGAGAAGTGGAAAGATGAAACAATTTTGGAATAGAAACAGTGGGTCTTGGTGATGGATTTAATGTGTGCCAAGAGGCAGGAACAGGTGTCAAAGATGCACCTTATTCTTCAAAGAGACATCTTTTCAGCACTTTAAAGAAGTTTAAAACTTTGCAGCAGATTTGCCCAGTGCAGTGCTTTATCTGATTTCTTGACTGCTGCTTCCATTGCTGTTGATTAACAATTAGGAGAAAGTTGGAAGTGAGGATGGCCAGACTTTGTCTCACTTACTTTGGTCATTTTGTCAGAAGGGAGCATTCTCTGGAGAAGGTTGTCATGCTTGGTAAAGTAGAGGGTCAACGAAAAGAGGGAAGGCCCTCAATAAGATGGGTTGACATGGTGGCAGCAGAAATGGACTTAGGTTAAGTAGGGATCATGAGGCTGGCACAGGACTGGGCAGTGTTTTGTTCTGTTGTACATAAGGTCGCTATGAGTCAGAGATGACGCGATGGCATGTCACAACAACAATCACAACTAATTGTTTTTCAAAGTACCTTACCATTTCGTGTTCCCACCAGCAGTTTTGATTATTCCACATCCTTACCAATACTTATTATTGTCTTTTTTATTGTAGCTGTTCTAGAGAATATGAAACAGTATTTTATTGTGGTTTTACATTGTTTTAGTGACTAACAATATTTATTTGCCATTGAATATCTTTTTTGGAGAAATGTCTTATTCAGATCATTTGTTCATTTTTAATTGCGTTGTCTTTTTACTGTTGAATTGTAAGTTTCTTTATGTATTCTGGATCTAAGACCTTTATCAGACATATGATTTACAGATATTTACTCCCATTCAGTCCGTAGTCTGACTTTCTTGATGGTGTCAAGCTTGTTGTTGTTGTTGTTAGGTGCCATTGAGTCATCTCCGACTCATAGCAATCCTCTGTACAACAGAACGAAACACTGTTTGGTCCTGTGCCAGCCTCACAATCTTTGCCATACCTGAGCCCATCATTACAGCCACTGTGTCAATCCATTGTGTTGAGGATCTTCCCCTTTATCACTGACCCTCCACTTTACCCAGCATGATATCCTTCTCCAGGGTATGGGTCCTTCTGACAACATGACCAAAGTAGGTGGGATGAAGTCTGGCCATTCTTTCTTCCAAGGAGCCTTCTGATTGTACTTCTTCTATGACAGATTTCTTAGTTCTTTTAGCAGTCCATGGTACTTTCAGCATTCTTTGCCAGCACAACAATTCAAAAGCATCCACTCTTCTTCGGTCTTCCTTATTCATTGTCCAGCTCTCACATGCATATGAGGTGATTGAAAATACCATGACTTGGGTAGGTGCACCTTAGTCTTCAAGGAGACATCTTCGCTCTTTAGCACTTGAAAGAGGTCTTTTGCAGCAGATTTGCCCAATGCAATATGTCGTCTGAAGTCTTGACTAGCTGCTTCCATTTGTGTTGATAGTAGAACCAAGTAATATGAAATCTTTGACAACTTTAATCTTTTCTCTGTTTATCATAATGCTGCATATTGGTCCAGTTGTGAGTTATTTTTGTTTTCTTAATAGTGAGGTGTAATCCATACTGCAGACTGTAGTCTTCAATTTTCATCAGTAAGTGCTTCAAGTCATCCTCACTTTCAGCAGGCAAACTTGTGTTGTCTGTGTATCACAGGTTGTTAATGAGCCTTTCTCCAATCCTGATGCCACGTTCTTCATATAGTCCAGTTTCTTGGATTATTTGCTCAGCATATAGATTGAATAAGTGTGGGGAAAGGATACAGCCCTGACACACTCCCTTCCTGATTTTAAACCATGTGGTATCCCTTTGTTCTGTTTGAATGACAGCCTCCTCATCTATGTACAGGTTCCTCATGAGTATAATCAAGTGTTCTGGAATTCCCATTCTTCTCAATGTCATCCATAATTTGTTATGATCCACACAGTCAAATGCTTTTGCATGGTCAGTAAAACACAAGTAACCATCTTTCTGGTATTCTTTGCTTTTAGCCGAAATCCATCTGACATCAGCAGTGATAGCCCTTGTTCCACACCCTTTTCTGAATCCAGCTTGCATTTCTGGAAGTTCTTTGTCAATATACTGCTTCAACTGTTTTTGAATTATCTTCAGTAAGATTTTACTTGTGTGTGATACTAATGACATTGTTTGATAATTTCCATATTCTGTGGGATCACCTTTCTTTACATTTTGCACAGAGATGGATTTATTCCAGTCACTTGGCCATGTAGCTGTCTTCCAAATCTCTTGGCATAGCCAAGTGAGTGCCTCCAGCACAGCATCCGTTTGTTGAAACATCTCAGTGGGTATTCTTCCAATTCCTGGAGCCTTATTTTTCACCAGTTCCTTCAATGAGGCTTTGACTTTTTCCTTGGTTCTTGATCATCTGCCACCTCTAGAAATGGATGACTATCTACTATCGACCAGTTCTTTTTGGTACAGTGACTGTGTATTCCTTCCATTTTCTTTTGATGTTTCCTGTATCATTCAATATATTGTGCATAGAATCTTTGAAGATTGCAACTCGAGGCTTCTTTCCTTCTTCTTCAGTTCTTTCCTTGAGAAATGCTGACCATGTTCTTCCTTTTTGATTTTTTAACTCCAGGTCTTTGCGCATTTCATTATAATAATTAACTTTGTCTTCTTGAGCAGCCTTTGAAATCTTCTGTTCAGCTTCTTTTATCTTGTCATTTATTCCATTTGCTTTAGCTACTCTCTGTTCAAGGGCAAGTTTCAGAGTCTCTTCTGACATCCATTTTGGTATTTTCTTCCTTTCCTGCCTTTTTAATGACCTCTTGCTTTCTTCATGGATGATGTTCTTGATGTCATTCTCCAGTTTGTCTGGTTTTCAGTCATTGGTGTTAAGTGCATCAAATCTTTCCTTTAGATGGTCTTTAAATTCAGGAGAGATATAATCAAGGTAATATTTTGGCTCTTGTGGACTTGTTTTAGTTGTCTTCAACTCTAACTTGAACTTGTTATGAGCAGTTGACGGTCTGTTTCACAATTAGCTTCTGGCCTTGTTTTGGTTGAAGATACTTAACATCTCCACTGCCTCTTTCCACAGATGTAGTTGATCTGATTCCTGTGTCCTCAGTCTGGCAAAGTCCACTTGTATAGCCACTGTTTGTGTTGTTGAAGAAAGGTATTTGCAACAAATGAGTTGTTAGTCTTACAAAATTCTATCATGTGATCTCCAGCATTACTTCTATCACCAAGGCCATATTTTTCAACTACCGGTGATTCTTCTTTGTTTCCAACTTTTGCATTACAATCACCAGTGATAACAACGCATCTTGATTGCATGTTTGGTCAATTTCAGACTGCAGAAGTCAGTAAAAATCTTCAACTTTGTCATCTTTGGCTTTGGTGATCCAAACCAAACCAAACTCACTGCTGTCAAGTGAATTCTGAATCATAGTGACCCCCTCCTTGGGTTCCTGAAACGATACCTCTATGTAAGTAGATTGCCCAGTCTTCTTTCCAAGGAGTGGCTGGTGGATTTGAACTGTCAGCCTTCTGGTTAGCAGTCAAATGCCTTTGGCACTAAATTTGACTAATAGTTGTATGAACTGGTCTTCCTTGTTGGTGTATGATATTATCCTATCAGTGACAGCATTGTACTTCAGGATAGATATTCAAAGTTTCTTTGTGATGATGAATGCCATGCCATTCTTTTTCAATTTATCATTCCCAGCATAGTAGATCATATGGTTGTCTGATTCAAAATGGCCAAAACCAGTCCATTTCAGCTCACTAATGCCTAGGATATTGATCTTTATGCATTCCATTTCATTTTTGACAACTTCCAATTTTCCTAGGTTTGTACTTCGTACATTCCATGTTCCAGTTATTAATGGATAGTTGCAGCTCTTTCTTCTCATTTTGAGTCATGCTACATCAGCAGATGGCAGTACCGAAAGCTTTACTCCATCTACATCATTAAGGTCAGCTCTACTCTGAGGAGACAGCTCTTCCCCAGTAGTATCTGGAGTGCCGTCCGACTTGACGGGCTCATCATCTGGCACTATATTGGACAGTGTTTTAGGGCTGTTCATAAAGTTTTCAAGTAATATATCAGACAGTGTTTCATTGTTCATAAGGTTTTCACTAACCAATTCTTTGAGAAGTGGATGCTCTTGAGTCCGCTTTATTTGGGAAGCTCCGCTGAAACCTGTCCACCATGCTGCTGGCATTTGAAACACCAGTGGCATAGCCTCCAAGCCTCGCAGCAACATGCAAGCCACCATAGTACAACAAACTGACAGACAAGTTCATCTCCCTTAGCTGTTCCAAACCTCTCCACTCATTTCCTGGTCTCCCTTAGTTGTTCCAAACCCCACCAGCTCACTTCCTGGTCTCCTTTAGCTCTTCTAAACCACCACCGGCTCTCTTCCTAGTCTCCTTTGAAGCTTAAAAGGTTTACATTATGATGAAGTCCATTTTATCAATTTTGTTCCTTTATTGCTTATTCTTTTGATTGTTACAGTTAAGATATCATTGTTTACCTCTGGCTCAATTTTTTGAGCTAGTTTTTATCTTTGAACCATTTTTTTTTTTCAGTCCTAAGGGGGCCATGCCATCATTGTGGCTTATTTGAGAACCCCTGGACTTGTTATAGGTGGTGTAGTGGTTAAAATGCTTGGCTACTAATTGAAAGGTCAGCACTTTGAACCCACCAGCTGTTCTGTGGGAGTACAATGTGATGGTCTGCTTTCGAAAAGATTACAGCCTTCGAAACTCTATGGAGCAGTTCTGCTCTTTCTAAAGGGTTGTTAGGAGTTAGAATTGACTCAAAGGCAATGGGTTAGGCTTGTTTTGGGACTTGTTACAGTACCAGAATTAGATCTGTACTGGTCAGACGAGCAATAATTGCTTGTGTGCTGGCGGATGAGGGGTGAGGATGGCATACAGGCCACTATTTGCTATGACAGTCTTGGAGAAGCTTTTGCTAGAATCTCTTAATCATGTGAATATGGTTTTTTGTTTTGTTTTGTTTTTAATATTGATTGAAATGATGTATACACTGGCTTTGTACTTTTTTGCTAAATGTGCAGATACCATCTAAAATAACCATGTAGTGGACTCTTGAACTACAGTTTTAACTTGTACATAATAGAGATTCACAAAAGGAGAGTATTTGGGTGAAATCTACCCGGCTTGGTAGATAACCAGGAGACCCATAACATCCAGATTTCTCTTATGTCTGCTACATGAATTTCTGAAAGTGCTAATTATGCTAGTCTTATTTATTCTTATTTTGAAATAAAAGTTGTTTGTGATCATTTTGGGACATTTCCCTGCTCTTCCTCTTAGTGCCAGTTTAAGGAATTGCTAATTGTCCATTCTTGTTGGAAAGCACTGATTTCCATTTGAATATAACAGTCTTTTTGCTAAAACTTTCCTGTAGTTGATTCGAGCAAGTACAAGAAGCCTTCTGTTTGTGGACTGAATGTTCAGCCAGCCGTGACGTAGTGACTATTATCAATGAAGCTTATTCATCACTTTCCATGCTGGTGCATTGTACTGGGTTTGCAGAGGACCTTAGAGCCTTTGAATGGAGAGCATCTCCTCTGTTTACCTCCATACACTGTGGGCATTAGGCGATTCTGTTTTCTATCTTTTCCAGACCTTGTGGATACTTACATCTTTTGGTTTTTCTTTGATTGCCAAGAGTGTCTTTCAGATGGTAGCACTGGTTGAGAATGTGTTCCTTTTCTAATAAAAATTGGCAAGCAGACTCTTATGAGATGGCTTTATATTCTCTTCTTATATATGTGAACATTTATCTTTATACCTGATGTCCTTTTACAAAGACATACGCAAATTATGTGTTTATAAAATAAAATGGAGTGACAATTGATAACTTTGGTAAAAGCTTATTACTACTCATGTAAATGAAACTTTTGAATTTTGTAAACTGTTGACTATGTTAAAATCATAGGTTAGTTGCTGAATTTCACTTTTATAGATACAGCTGTAGAGATACAAAAGGGGTTATTTGTCCTTGTTCATGAATAGCAATACAGTGTAAGTTGTTATAAAAGTAAGTCTGTTATATTCTTTGGTAAAATCATGTGCCCTAAAATATAGCAGGCACTATTTTAAGAGCCTGATAAATACAAGCACCATCACTGGGTGCTGAGCCTGTCCCACGACAGTACTGTTAGGTAAGTGGTGCTCACTGCGTGTGTTAGTTGTGGTTAATGGGGGTGCAGAATATCCACGGTAGAACAATATTTGCATTGTTTCGACTATTATAACAGTCTTGTTTGTTTTCAGAATATTCTGTGAAAAATGTTGTATGTTGCCCTGTATTCCCCACCTGGGCTCCTTTCTACTAAGAGTCACAGTTTCAAGGACTCACCAAACCTAAGCCCTCTGGTCTAAGGAGAGATAGGCCTATGGATCTCTGAAATTTAAATTGTGTTTAGGAGCACGCCACTTTTCCTAGAGGCTAGGTGATTCTAGGAAAGCTGGTTGAATCAACGCTTTTCAGTTGAGGAACTGGAATCTTCCCTGGGATATTTAGGAAATAATTTATTTTTTCCAGTCAATGAACCCTCCCTTCCCATTCCCCAATCTCACTCTCCCTCTCTCTCTCTATCTCTCTCTCTCACACACACACAGACACACATTATCTGCCCTTAAAGGTTCCTTGAATTCATAAAATCCTTCCAGATTAAAAATGCATCTTGGTGTGGTGCTTACTGGACAAAGTACCTCAGACATGCTATGGTCCAGAACAAACTTCTAATTGGACTCATGAGACCAGACAGAGAAGTATTTTAGACACCATGGGAGAAACAACAAAGAATAAGAATAGTCCCTTTCACTAAGGGACTATTCTTATTCTCTGTTGTTTCTCCCATGGTGTCTAAAATACTTCTCTGTACATGGAATTTGCAAAATCAAAATCAATCTATTGACTACAAGTCTTCATCCATTCTTCATATATATATATACACACATCATATATAAGACTATTTAAGGTTATTAAAGCCCAAGATCATTCTGGAATTTCACCCTTCACCCAAGGTACTTCTCTAACACACTTTATCATCCTTGTATTTACTGGATTTTCGTTCTGGAATTTCACATACCCCCACAGAGCTCTCTCTTATCTCTCAATAGCTCAACATTCCTATATTTATCTACTTCTATGATTTGGTTACAACTATCTAATTAAAATTCTGATCCACATAAGTAAGTAAGAAATATCCATTCCTGCTTTCAAAATATTTCATTAAGCTGTTCTCTCTTGCCTTTTTTCCTTGACGTAGTTCAGGTTCTTTTCACTTCGTATCTAGATAATTCTAAACTCACTGCTGTCGAGTCAGTTCCACTCACAGTGACCCCCTCTTGGGTTTTCCGAGGTGGGAGATGGTATCGGCCTGACTCCACGGCAAATAACAACAACAACAACATCACTACAGAAGTAGATTGCCCAGCCTTCCTTCCAAGGTGTGGCTGGTAGGTTTGAACCTCTAGTCTTCTGGTTAGCAGTCAAAGTGCCTTACGTACTATGGCACCAGAGCAGATCCTGTATTTAAAACCGGTCTCTGTCCCTCTGTTTCTTCCCCTTCTAATCTACCTACCTTGCTGCTATCAGAAGACTTTTATTTAGAACATAAGCACATCTTTCTCCCGCTTAAAAAAATCTTTGGCGATTTGCTGTTGCATTTTGGGTAAAGCCCAAAGTTGTAACTTAACTTTCTTTATTCTCTTTTACTGTTTATTGCCATGCCTCAAAGTTTATTCTCTAAACATACCATTACTTTTATGACCCCTGGCCTCTGTAGAAGCTCTTTCTCTGCCTGGAATGCCTTTCACTACTGGCTATCTCTTGTAAACATCTATTTGTCCTTTGCTGCTCAAAGGTTACCTTCTGTCTAGAGCCTCTCTTAAATGTCACAGGCCTTTTCTCTTCTTCAGGTGTGTATGTGTAGTATGGTATACAGTACTTCTGTTACATTACTTGGGAGCTCTGGTGGCATAGTGCCTAAGGCATTTGACTGCTAACCAGAAGGCTGGTGGGTTTGAACCACCAGCTACTCCTTGGAAGGAAGGTTGGGCAATCTACTTCCATAGTGATACTGCCTCAGAAACCCAAGGAGGGGTTGTTATGAGTCGGGTCCGACTCGATGGCAGTTGGTTTATTATATTACTTTATCGTATTGAGTCTCAAAGTATTTGTGGATGGATAATTTTGTAAAATATAACAAAATGATATTCTGGAGGAATGAAGTGTAAAAAAGACGTGAAGTAGAAGATTTATTTTTTATTATTATTAAATTCAGCAAACCTAAAATTGTTGGTAGAATGCTATAAAAGTTTCTAAATCTTTATTCTCAATTTCTGTACTTTGCCATCTTGATGTGGAGCAATAACAATCAATAATTGGGTCAGCACTAGCCCATGGGTTCCATTTTGAATAGCATTCACTACTTTATAACATTCTTCAAATAGTTTTATGGTTATTTGTTTATTCATTTGCTTTCCTCCCTAGACAGGGGCTATGCTTTATTTATCTTGTGCTTTTCTTGGTCTGGCTCCTCATCCTTCACCCCCCTTCCTCCTCCAAATCAGGGTTTAGACCAGAGCATCACCCAAATTAGTCAAGAAATATTTGTTGAATGAATTAAGTATAGCATTGGTTTCATTACCTTATAACCACAACTGTCTTGCATTTCAGTTTGCAGAGTAACTTGAGTTCATGAGCTTCACTTTAGCTTATGTGGATATTACTTTGAACTTCATGATACCCTAGCAGCGTTCTTCTGCTGGGAAGGGGATGTACTAACTCAGCCTGAAGTAGAGGCAATTATGTTGTAATATACTTTAGTTTCAGTAATCTCTAAGAAATCCTGAATTCAGGAAGAGGATATCTCCACATTCTCAGCACAAGTGATAAAATAGATCTTTGTTGTAGAAGTAGTAGCACCACAGAAGCAAACTTTCAGCAGATAGGTTCTTTGAGGACAATGTTTGCTGCCAGTTAAAAATATTTTCAGTTTTTCTGGTTTTACTGAGATATATGTGCAGATACCCTGTTGCGCTAGTATCTGGTCTCTCACCCTTGAGGCCTTCCAGCCCCCATACCCTCACTCCCAGCCTCAGTCAAAGGTCATTGGTCTGTTAGGTCTTTAGAATCTGCAATTTTGAAAGTTCTGTTTGCACAGCTTCATAAGCCTGAAACTTGCCCCATTTTCTGCTCTATTGGAACAGTGTCTGCTAGGTAGAAAGCACTGGACAGGTTCAGCCTAGGCTTTGCTACTAATTGCATGACTCTGGAACAGTCACACTCTATTTGCAATTTGTGCCTTCATTTAAAAATCTATGCCAGATTATTTCTGGGTTGTTTTTAATTCTTCCCTCTTGGTCCTCACAGGGTTTGGTGTTTGCTTTCTTTGCTTTTGGTCTTTATGACTCTGGCTAGTGATCTGTACATACTATTATGTACATTGTTGTTGTTGTTGTTGTTATGTGCCCTCGAGTCAAACCTGACTCATAGCGACCCCTTCTTGGGTTTCTGAGGCAGTATCACTACGGAAGTAGGATTGCCCAACCTTCCTTCCGAGATTATGTACATAGTATCCCAGTATTTACCATATTATGTTGACATTCTCTTTGCTTTTTTTTTCCTCCTCTAGTATCCAACTATAGGGACTATGTCTTATTCATCTTTGCATTAGCTACTCTTGGCCCAGTGTCTCAATTCATGCCCTATTAATGCTGGTTGAGTTGTTAAGCTGAACCCTGCCCTTTCTTAGCTGTTGCTTCAGAGCTTTGCTTAGCAGTCTGTCTTCCAGGTGAGAAACCTTGCACTGGTTGCATATTTGATATATTAATGTATTACAGAACAGTTGGAGATTATAAAAGTCATAAAGCCCCATTAGAGCGATGCTGATCCATCACATGCATGTGTAAAACAGATGACAGTTGTGGTTATTCATTCATTGTTCTCCCTAGGAAGGTCTCATTGATTATTAGCTTGATGAAAGATCTGAGTTGGACTTACTCTGTCTATGCCTTGGCCTCTAGCAGCAGAGAATAAGATGTAAGTTCTCTGCCCACAGGCTGTCCAGCCTTGTGAAGGCAGCCTGCCAGGAGTCTCAAGTCACATGCCCAGTGAGTTGCTGCTACATTTTTTCTTCCTTGTCTTTTTCAAGGCTGCTGTTGTTGGGCTTTCTGCCTGGTGTCCCTGAATTGTAGCTCTTTTAGGTCTCTGAGTGATGAACTGCAACATTGTTTAGCAGCCAAAACAATCTTTACTGGGGATGGATTATCTCTACTGAGTATAGGAGCCATGTTTTTCTGATATCACATCCTAGGACTTTCAGAAGTGGCAAGCATGGTCCTTGACCCTGAGTTTGAAGCCATGGCTCCAGGTCCTCTGTACTCATAGTTTGCCCCAGAGTGTTCCCAAACCTGGGGTATGAGTGGCAGCCTGTCCTCACCATATCCTGGAGGAGGGGAATCTTCTTTCTCTGGGATGAGCACACAGACTTGCCCTCACACTGGGGCTGCCTCACTGTGCTAGTTAGACATTTCATTTTGCACTCTGCTTGCAGATTCGAGCTTTGTGCCTTTTTGCAATACTTGGCATACACTAAAATGTTACTATTAAATGCTATCATTAGGAAATTAGGTACTTTGTGTTGTATTTGTAATAGAGGTGGCAGATTTAAACAGCTTTTGCACACGTTTTCTTGGACCACGTATGTGAGAGATGGTTGGCAAGGGTTAGAAGTTTAGTGGATGAGTGTCTAACAGAATGAAAATAATTAATGCTTAATTTTATTGAGTCACTGACCTTAAGTTTCCTTAACACTGTGTTCTAAGTAACAGCCATGGTCTGAGAATGACCTTGTTACCCAGAGTCACCTATCCTGCTGAGAAGTGTAGAGAAAATTAAAAACTGTGATGCTAGAGGAGAACTTAGAAAATTCTCTTCTTAAAATTCTTTGTACTATCCTTTCTTTCCATTTTAGTTTTGTGATCTTCTTGTTCATGTGAGAAGCATTATTGAGTTCATGTAAAACCAGTATTTCAGTATTTACCTATTCACTTCCCAGCTGTTTTCCTTGGGAAAATTTGTTACCTTCTCTGATCTTTAGTTTTTTTCTCTGTAAGAACAGGATACTGCCACTACTTAACTTCCATGACTGTTTTAAATATTAAATAATGTGTGAAAGTACCTGGAGCAGTGCCCCTGTTGACCTGGGGAAGACTTATTTAGTAAAGGCTTCTTTATATTTCTCCTGTTAAATTGAACATGCAAAGTACTATGCACTATAAGTGCCTCGTTTGTACCTGTATAAAAATAAGACAAAATATTACAAATAAAAGATAGTAGAAATTGAGGCACTTAATGGGTAAAGTTTAATTTAGTTCAATTAACATTGATGAAGCATCAGGCTCTGTGCATGGAAGAGAAGACAACTTCCTTGAGTAATTTACAGACTTAAATAATACAGATGAGTAAGCAGACATTTAACTGGAGTGTGATAGGTGCTTTAAAGGCATGACTATTTGCTGTCCAAATACCAAGGAAGGGCACTGTGTTAGTTAAGTTTGTGTGTCAACTTGGCTAGGCCTGGTTGCAGCTGAGTAGCTGCTTTGGGTATGTGGTCTGATTGCTGTATGTAAGAAACAGCTTTGGGAATGGTCTCTAGCTTATGGCACGCTTGGACCCTGCATGTAGCCGAGTCGTGTTCAGCAGGCTGCCATGCTCTACCAACCTTGGAACTTTCAGTGGACTTGAGTTAATGGCCTGCCATGTGGTTTGGTAACATCAGGACTGTGCCTTTTTATTTGTCAGCCTTGGGCTTGTCAGTCTCAGCAGCTAGCAGCTGTCTGAGTGAAGAAAAGCCTCTAGCTCCAGTGGGCCGGGAGCAGGAGGCAGAGTTGAAGCCCAAGGTTGAGGGGTTTTCACCCAGCCCCTAGAGCCTGGCAGTTTGAACTTCGACTTAAAGCCTCCAAAGTGTAAGAGAATAAACTCCTGTTTGTTTAAGCCATCCCATATGTGGTATATTCTTGTCAGAGTGGCACTAGGTAACCAGAACAGGCACTCATTCTTGTGAAGTGGGGGGACAGGAAATGAAGTGGTAGCAAAGGTTAAGGAAGAGTTCTTGAAGGAACAGTTTTGTGAACTGTGGCTTGTTGAAGAAGAGGGGATGGACATTCCAGGCAGAGGGAAATACATGAGGAAAGACAAAGTATAAAAAAGCATAGCTAGTGCAACCACAAGTTGTTCATGCTTGGTTAATTGTAGAGTGCGAGATGGTTAGAGGTGAAGGTGAGGCTATTAATCGCTAATTTGTGGAAGGCCTTTGTCATTGTGAGAAACTTTGTCTATATATCCTGTTGAGGGGGGGGAGGGCAGTTAATTCCCAGGCTTTATACAGAATTGTGACATGATCAATTTACGTTTTAGAAGAATCATTCTGGTCCTAGTATGTAGAATGTATTGGAGGGGGACAAGATGAGAAGGAGGGAGATAATGTTGAGGGGGTGGTACAGTGTTTCAGAGGAGAGATGATGAAGGCAGAAGGTATAAAGGATAGGAGACCTGTTGAGAGTAATTTAGGAGGTAAAATCTGTGATGGCTTCATTTTAAAGGATGAAAAGTTGAGTTTCTTAGTTTATTGTGTTGGGTACATCTAATTGGAACGATAGGAGCTCTGGTAGCGTGGTGCCTAAGGTGCTTGACTGCTAACCAGAAGGCTGGAAGTTCAAACCCACTAGCCACTCCTCGGAAGGAAGATGGAGCAATCTACTTCCATAGTGATACCGCCTCAGAAACCCAAGGAGGGGTCGCTAACAGTCGAATTGGACTCGATGGCACATAACAACAAGAATTGGAATGATGAGGAAAAGATTTTTGGAAAAGGATAATAAATTCAGTTTTGGACACATTGTGTATATTCTCCTTGTAGGATGTGACTCAAGGGGAGAGAACTAGCAAGGAATACAATATATGGGCCTGGGCTTCAGGAAAATCAGCAGCAGAAATGCAGATTTTTACCTTAATCTTAATTAAGAATAATACTAGGAACAACATGTAAAACAGTCCCTTCTTTCTTGCATCATGATGGAGGGACAGAAGTTTATAATGTATCACAAATGAAGTTTTTAAAAGTTCAACAGACCCGCCCCTCCCAACTCCTCCTGCCTCAATTTTATCCTTAATAGAGATAGAATATTGTTATCTCCCTTTTCTCTCTCAATTCCCATAGTGCCTTTTGGTTTGCAATATAGCTTTGAAATTAAATAAGATTGAATTTTGAAGGGTCTTAAATTTTAATGTGATGCTTTGCATAACTCCAAGCTGCTTTTTAATGTGGCTCAACATATCTTCTGATGCCTTTTGGGAGGGCTTCAGAGTATCTTTTATTATTATTATTATTTTATCCTTAGCTCTCAGATAAAAGTTTAGAGAAAACTATTAAAAAGATAA
Source organism: Orycteropus afer afer (assembly GCF_000298275.1). Classification (NCBI taxonomy): domain Eukaryota; kingdom Metazoa; phylum Chordata; class Mammalia; order Tubulidentata; family Orycteropodidae; genus Orycteropus; species Orycteropus afer. The sequence goes on along the minus strand of NW_006921701.1, from coordinate 1,948,440 downwards.
GGAAATATTCCCTAGGCTGTAAAAGGGACAAATGTAAATGTCTCAGCTATAATGGCTTTTTATCTGCTATCTTCTCTCTCCTTGAGGCTCTGAGGTTTTAAATCTGAAACAAGGTGTCACTGAACTTTCAGAGTACTGGCAGCTGTGAATTTTTGGGATGGTCTTCAGCACCTTCACCTTTTCCCCTTGCCATCTCCTCCTTTTTTTTCCTGGAAAGGATAGACTTCATCTTGTTTTAGGGGACCTTTGTTGTTGTTGTTGTTATGTGCCATTGAGTCGGACCCGACTCATAGCGACCCCTACTTGGGTTTCCAAGGCAGTATCACTACGGAAGTAGATTGCCCCATCTTGCTTCCGAGGAGTGGCTGGTGGGTTTGAACCGTCAGCCTTCTGGTTAGCAGTCAAGTGCCTTAGCCACTATTCTTGGGTGTTCTTCTTCTGTTCCTATATGATCTGTTTATCTCTTTATTGTCCTCCTGCTAGTATTGAGTTTTATGGTAAACTGTCCCTTCCTATCCTCTTCTTTCAGTCATTCTAGTTTGCCTCTGTTAACTCATGTCCACTGCTCCAGACGTTATCTGAAAGAGCCTATAGAGTTGCCCCTGTGTGTGGGGTGCTACCATTAATCCTGCCAGTGTCTAGAGTGAGGAAGCTGTCTCTTGATGCATAAGCCACAGTTCCTTTGGGACCAGAATGGTACTTATTCTCTTTGGAGTGAGTAGACTGGCCTGTTCATTGTTCTCTCTATTCCACACTTGGCCCCTGGGTCATAGAAGCCTCCTCTTTGCATCTAGATATTACACAATCTTCTACAAAATACCCATTTCCTCAACTCTCACTGACAACTCTCTTCTAAAGTAACAGAATGTAAGATAGCTTAAAGACATAACTCAGGTCAGCCATAACAACTGTTTACCATCCCAAGTAGCAAGTGTCTCCCTGGCCTCCAGGATAACAATTTCAGTTTTCATTTGTGTGTGTGTGTATGTGTGTGTAACTAAATTTCCATTGTGAACAGCCCCCATTTATCTGGGAGGAAGAAACTTCAACTTCACATTTTGCTCTGTGGTCTTTGTTTTCTTAGGTTCCAACAAAGTATAGGGTGGAATGTGGTAGAAGTCCACTGCTCTAGAATTCATCGTATCTTCCTAGGGATTTCTTTCATTATCTAGATATTGTTGTAGGTTGTTGTGGGGGGCTTATTATAAATAATAGGCTTATTCTGGTGAACTGCCCCAAATTAGTCTTTCTAAAGATGAATTATAATGTCTGCTTCTTATAAAACACAGCTGCTTTGAGCTTTGAAATTATACCTGCTCCTCACTTAATCGACTGTCTCATTAGCTGATGTTTGACATTTGAGACAGTAGTAAAAATCTTCTGACTGTTTTGTGTATTAACAACATATATCTGGCAGTAATGAATGCCAAAGTGCAAGGTGAGAGTAACACTAGGCTATGATCGTTAAGGGTATGTAGCAAGTTGGCGGGGCCATGATTCTCAGTGGTTTGGTAGTTATATAATACTATAATTTGGCAATTATGTAGTGATATAATCATCCTCCATTTTGTGATCTGATGTGGTCATCCTCCATTTTTGCCCAACACCAAATTTGCATAATGACATGGTCTTTGGATGCTAACCATGCCAGTAAGTGAGGAATGAGTATATAAGTTTGTCTGTTTTTCCCCCCCTTTTTCCTTGCTGCCTTCCATCCATTTACTCCCCATCCCAATAAATCTGTTAAATTTCTGTATTGCTCTAGTCATATGACCAACCACTTGTTCTTTAAATATTTTTTGTATTAGAGAGTTCACTGTTTCATGCAGCTGATTGCATTTTCAGCAGCTTTAATCATTAAAAGGTCTTTTTGTAACAGGATGATATTGTGATATATTAACCAGTGTGCTTTCTGTTTCTGGTATTTGCTGCTGTCCTCTAATCATTTTATTCTTTCTGATGCTCTCTGATTCCAAGAAGGGGTACCTCAGCAGGATGTAGATAGGAGGCAAGTATCTGGGTTGTGAATTTCAGAAGTTATGAAGCCTGGGTCTGGATATAAAATTAAATTTGGAAGAATGAAAATCAGGAAAAAGATTTTGTAGATTCATAGGGGAAGGAGAGTCAGGTAGGAAGCTGGGAGAGCCTAGACATTAATGTTGTACCTGAAAAAAATCCCTGAGAAAGTTTGAAGAATTATAGAGAGTGGACTTCTCCTACCAACACTCCACCCCACCCCTTGCTGGAACCTAAGAAGGTAGTCCTTCAGAGCAAAATGTGAAGATTAAGTTTCTGTCTCCCAGCTTAAATGGGGTGTCACAACAGAAAGTAAGCTCGTTGTTATTGTTGTTTGCTGTCTGGTTGATTCCGATGCACAGTGACTCTAAAGAATAAAGTAGACCTGCCCCATAGGGTTTCCAAGGCTATAATCTTTGACTGCTAACCAGAAGGCTGGCGGTTCAAACCCACCAGCCACTCCTTGGAAGGAAGGTTGGGCAATCCTACTTCCGTAGTGATACTGCCTCGGAAACCCAAGGAGGGGTCGCTATGAGTCGGGGCCGACTCGACGGCATATAACAACAACAATCTTTGAGAAGCAGATTGGAGTAGCATTTTTCTCTATAACCCTGAGGTGCTCACTATACCTATTTACCTGTTGTTGTTGTTGTTATTTGCCATCGAGTCGGCCCTGACTCATAGCGACCCCTCCTTGGGTTTACGAGGCAGTATCACTACGGAAGTAGGATTGCTCAACCTTCCTTCTGAGGAGTGGCTGGTGGGTTTGAACCTCCAGCCTTCTGGTTAGCAGTCAAGTGCCTTAGGCACTATGCTACCAGAGCTCCTACATATTTACCTAGTCTCACTTTATTTTTCTCATCCTGGACATTCAGAAAGACTGCAGTTTTCCTGCCATTAGAATGGGGTCATGTGTTTATTCTAACCACTAGACTATAAATGCAGTTAATATGTGTCATCTGTGAGCCAAAGCTATTTGCATGTGGATTGTGGACACCATATATTGAGATGATGGGTTCTCAAGAGGATGCTGGACTGGGTCCCTGAGTCACCATTTGGAAGAAGAGAGCTTCTGGAGCCACAGAGGGCATGGATTGTTTTCAGCAAAGCCCTGAGGCATAATAAATTCTTCTAGAAAGTAATTCAATTAAATTGTAGCTCCTTGGATGGAATTGCTGAGGTCAATGGTTGATACTTGTTCTGATGGTTGGAGGACTCCTTCCAGCTGTCCTACTCCCTAATTTTGAACTATGAACTACCCAGCCTGCCATATAGGCTGTATCTTCATTAGATCCAGGAATCTTTTTGCAGTTGCCTTTCACCACAGCCTCCATTGTTCTTGAGAGCCCCCTCTGGTTTAAACTTCTTCACATTGTGTTGCTAACAAAGTCATACAAATGAAGAGATAGGAGCTGTCAGATCTGCTTCTTTTCTAGGCAGAAATTTCCAAGTCAGGACTCTGGAGCTAGGGGTAGAAAAAGTAGCGATCTTCTCTCTGCATGATTCCCTTGCTGTAGGCAATCTAGAGCTGAACATTCGATGGTGGGGATAGTGGGCAGTAGCTTGCAGGGCTCTTGGTTAGACTCACCTGGTATGGGACCATCATACAAACTATAGGAAGGGCTACAGGAGGTAGCCAAGGTAGAACTTCCATTCCTTAAGTCGAATTTGGATGGAAGAAGAGAGCAACCAAATCTTGACTCTCTTTGCCTAGGACTTAGTCTCAGCAACAGGCAGCTCTGGACAGAATGAGAAGCATTCCTGCTCTTTGCAGGAGGAAGGCCCTTGACTGGGGGCCAGGGGAAGAGGATGCCCTGAATTCTTGGTTGCAGCAGCTACCTGGTAGCAAGGTTTTTGTTCTCCCTTTTATAGTAGCATGGGGACTACTTTAGAACCGTGGATCATGTCAACAGTGGTAGCTCCTTTGCGATATGGGGAGGCAGGCAAGGAGAACCATGGTCATTTAAGTGATAATGATGGTTTTGGGGGAGTCATGCTTAGAGGTTTTTTAAATACAAGATACCATTTGAAAGTACAAATATAACATGAAAGGAGTAGGAAGAGCTAGACCTTCAAGGTTTGAGTCTATTGTTATAAGTAGTTAGAAAAATGGAGTTTCAGAAAATAAACTTATTTTTAAGGGAAAGATACTGACTTCATTTTTGGACATGGAATTTGAAGTGGTAACTATTACCGTTGGGGTTGGAAGTTTGACACTATGTGTTTTGTGACAAGCTGAGGCTAATAATGGCTTGGATAAAACCAGAAAACCAAATGCACTGCCATTGAATCAACTGCAACTCATTGCAACCCTTAGGACAGAGTAGAACTGCCCCATAGGGTTTCCAAGGCTATAAATCTTAATGGACACAGACTGCATCATCTTTCTTCCACAGAGTGGCTGGTGAGTTTGAATCGCCAGCCTTTTGCTTTAACCACTGTACCCCCACCCCCAGAGTTCCTTATGGCTTGGATAGAGACTTTTTATTGTTGTTGTTGGTGCAACTTAAAAGATTGACCCCAATCTAACTTAATTTTGTTAGTGCATACCTTTGTGATTATATTGCAGGTTTGTGAAAGCATATGATTTATTATAAAAACTCGTAACATCTTTCTATGAGCACATCTTTTGTTCAGTAGCAGTACAAATTTATCTCTGTTACAGATAGTAACATAAACCTGTGTGAGATGAGTAGTTTTTTTTTTTTTTTAAAGGGGAAGGTACTATCGAAGGAAATAGTAAATGAGATAACTTTTCTTTTAAATATATATTTGGCTTTGTGAATAAAATGTCTTAGTTTAATTTTCTTTTTTCAAGGCAAAGTTTCATCAATAAGGGGAGATAATTTCTTCTGTCAGATTTAATCTGTAGCCATCTGCTGCTGTATCTCATTATGTTCTTCAAGCAATTAAAGCAATTAGGGTGAGGCTTACACTGTACATTGGTCTTGGAATGAGTTTGGAGCTATTTGCAGGCTTGTTTTCAGAGATGTGGAGATTAATGGTTTAATCTTTTAGGTAAATTGATGGAAACTGAGAAATGGTTAAGCTGGTAAAAGGAGAAAGGCAATTTTTTCTGTAATCTGTAATGTTGTCATCTTATCACTGAGGTAACTGGGTATCTTGACAAATATTTTAATAAGAGTAACTCAAAAGGTTATAGAGAAGAAAGATTGTAGAATGAAAAAGGAAATGGGCTCTGTGGGGTGGTGGTAGAGGCAGAAACCTCTCTTTCGATTTTTGACACTGGGCAGTCAAAGAAGGTAATGGAGAAAAGGAGGAAGGTGACTTTAAAGGAGAAGGCGTTAATGTGGGCATCTTTTGGGAAGGCAGCCACATGAGTATGGTTTTCATACTGAAAAAAGGCAAGGGGAATAGGTACTATAACAACTGTGGTAATGCACTGTGGGATTCCTAGGATAGGACTCTGGACACTTACCTAGGATTAATGTGCCATTTCCTATCCTGCAAGGGGCTTCTCAGAAGGTCTAACAGTTCGTCCTTCCCACTCTCTCTTTCCACCCCTTCTTCTTTATTGTCATTGCCAATACCCTAGTGGTGATTCTCATTGCTATAACTAAAATATTACACTCATCTTCCAACTGATTTTTCCTAATTCATTACTCCAATTCAGTATACTTGTGACTGCCAAATACTTTCTTTTTATTTTTAAATACCACTTTATTCTTTTCTCTTTTTCATTCAAACACTTCTAGTAAAGACCCTGCATTGTTCACAATGGCCAACTTCTTATCCTGGCATTCAAAGTCACCTAAAAGGAGACCAACCTATTTTATCTTCCATAGCTTTACTGGATGAATCTATTTCCAGTCAAGTGCCTGTCTTCCCTGTCTTAAAAATGTATCATGTTCTTCTCTTCTGTTGCTTCCCTTGTCTATTGCTCTTATCTAAAAAACCCACTTGATCCCCTATCTAAATCCTAAATTGTTCAATGTCCAGCTCAGCACCTCACTATTATGATTGTTTTCTACCATTTCTTGTCTCATATTCATATATATGTGTGTGTGTGTATGTGTGTATGTGTATATGTATATATGTATATATATGCGTATATGTATACATGTGTGTGTATATATATGTGTGTGTCTGTTTGTGTGTGCATATATGTTGTTATTGTTGTTGTATGCTGTCGAGTCGGACCTGACTCATAGCAACTCTTCCTTGGGTTTCTGAGGCAGTATCACTACGGAAGTAGATTGCCCCATCGTCCTTCCGAGGAGTGACTGGTGGGTTTGAACCATCATCCTTCTGGTTAGCAGTCAAGTGCCTTAGGCACTACACTACCAGAGCTTATATATGTATGTATGTATGTATGTATGTGTATATATATATATATACACTCTTATATATACACTCTTATTGTGATTTGGGTGAAATTTTACAAAGCAGATTCATTTTACATTCAACAGTTCTTACATATTTTGTTTTGTGACACTATTACAATCCCTACAATGTAACAGCTCTCTTCAAACTTCTTGTCTGTGGTTACCCATTCCCTTTGTTCTTCTTGCCCGTGCACTCTTGCCTCCCTAGCTTTCTCCTTGTGCAAATGCTGCCCATCTGATCTCCCATGGTTGATTGTTCTAAAGAGTTCATCTCCCTGGTATAGTTATTCAGCTCATAGGCCTACCTTTTGTTTGGCTGAGAGTTAAGCTACAGGAGTGAGTACAATTCCAGGCCTAAAAGGTGATTTGGGGTCATAATCTTAGAGTTTCACCAGTCTTTATCTGACCAGGAAACTGGTCTTTTTTACATTTTTAAAATTTTTTCAATTTTTTTGCCAGTCTGTCCAGGATCTACAATTTTGATGCTTTTCTGAGTGGCTGTCATTGGTAGCTGGGCACCATCTAGTTCTTCTGGCCTCAAGGTCATCTAGGCTGAGGTTTTCATAATCTGTTAGTCCTTTGGCTAATTGTTTCCATGTGTCTTTGATTTTATTCACTCTTTGTTCTAGAGGAGGAGAGATCAATAGTTGCATCATAGATAGCTGCTTACAAGCTTTTAAGACCCTAGTTGCTACTCACCAAAGTAGGATGTAGAACAGTGTTTTTGTGGACTGTATTGTGCCAGTTGAGCTTGATGTCCCCATGACCATGGTCTGAAGCATGTAGGCTCAGCATCTCCCTCAAGGTGCTTAGTTGTGGCTAAGAAGTAATCTTGACTTTGTACCCTGATAACTCTATAATGCATATGAACATTTTTATAGCATGTAGAAATACATATGTAGGAATTTTATGTGCCAAACTTATTCATTCTCATGAGTATCTTCCTGTTCATGTACCCATACCTGATCTTCTTGTCTGTCTACCTGTGTTGCCACCCATAGATTAGTGTTTGCTATTGCTGGTAATGCAGTACTGTATATGTAATAGTATTTACTTTTATTGTCTATGTCTCTTGTGCGTCTCTCTGTGTCTTCCTTTTCCTTAGTGATACTGTGTTGGTCACACAACTTTTGTTATATTGCCTTTCCCTTTACCCAAATTAACACATGTCTTTTAACTAGCCAACAGTTTCCCCTCTCCTTCCCTCCCATCCCTGGTAACCAACCAAAGGTTTCCTTGCCTGTGTAAACCTTTCCATGACTTTTTATAGTAGTGGATTCATACATTATTTGCTCTTCTGTCATTGACTTATTTCACTCAGCATAATATCCTCCAAGTTCACCCATGTGATTCGTGGATTGTTCCCTATTCTTTAATGTTGCATCGTATTCAGTTGTGTATATGTATCATAGTTTGGTTATCCAGTCGTCTGTTGATAGGCACTTAAGTTGTTTTCACCTCTTTGCTATTGTGGGTAGTGCTGTGATGAATGTGGGTGTGCATATATCTGTGCATGTCCTAGATATCCTCTTTAGTATATATTCTTTGTAGTGGGATTCCTGGATCAGATGGTATTTCTTTTTCCAACTTTTTTCCACAATGGTTGTAACATTTTACAGTCCCACCAGCAGCGTATGAGAGTTCCACTCTCTTCACACCCTTGCCAGCATTTATTGTTTTCTGTCTTGTTGAACTTTGCAGTCATTGCTGGAGTGAGATGATACCTCATCATTGCTTTGATTTGCATCTCTCTAACTCGGAAACCCAAGGAGGGGTCGCTATGAGTCGGGGCCGACTTGACGGCAAACAACAACAACAACAACAATGGAAACTGGACCAATAAATGCGGTAAAGATTGAAGTCAGGGATTTCATTTTACTTGGATCCACAATCACCACCCATCGAAGCAGCAGTCAAAAAATCAGACATTGTATTGGACTGGCAAGTCTGCTGGAGAAGACCTCTTTAAAATGTTAAGGAGCAAAGATGTCACTTGGACGGTTATGGTGTGGCTAACTGAAGCCGTGATACTTTCACTAGCTTTGTATGAATGTGAAAGCTGGACAGTAAAGAAGGAAGAATGAAGAGTTGATCGCTTTGAATTGTAGTGTTGGTGGAGAATGCTGAAAATACCGTGGGTTGCCAGAAGAACAAACAAATCTGTTTTGGAAGAAGTGCAGCCAGAATGCTCCTTGAAAGTGAGAATGGCCAGACTTCTTACCTACTTTGGCTGTGTTGTCAGAAGAGACCAGTCCCTGGAGAAGGATGTCATGCTTGGTAAAGTAAAAACAAAAACAGACTCATTGCCTCAAGTTGTTTCTGACTCATAGCGACCCCTCCTTGGGTTTCTGAGTCAGTATCTCAAATAGATTGCCCCATCTTCCTTCTAAGGAGTGGCTGGTGGGTTTGAACTGCCAGCCTTCTGGTTAGCAGTCAAATGCTTTAGGCACTATGCCACCAGAGCTCCCTGGTAAATTAGGGAGTCAGTGAAAAAGGGGGGGGGGAAGACCCTCAATGAGATGGATTGACACAGCGGCTGCAACAGTGGGCTCAAGCATAGCAAGGATTGTGAGGCTGGTGCTGGTCAGGGCAGCATTTCATTCTGTGGTACATAGGGTTGGAAATAACAGTGGCTAATGATTAAGAGCATTTTTTCATGTGTTTTTTGGCTGCCTGAATATCTTCTTTGATGAAATGTGTGCATGTCCTTTGCTAACTTTTAGTTGGATTGTTTGTCTTTTTGTTGTTGAGGTGTTGAAGTTTTTTTATAAAGTTTAGTGATAACTCTCTTGTTGGATATATCAAATATCCAAATAGTTTTTCCCCCAATCTGTAGGTCCTCTTTTTACTCTTTTGAAGAAGTCTTTTGGTGCATGTAAGAATTTAATTTTTACAAGGTCCCATCCATCTAATGAATCTTCTGTTTGTTCATTTTGGATTATGCTTGATAGTCTCTTTATGGCATAAATTAGAGCCCCTGAGTTTGCCCCTTTTTTATCTTTGATGAATTTTATAGTTTGGGTTTTACATTTAGGTCTTTGATTCATCTTGAGTTCATTTAGTGTGTGGCATGATATGTGGATTTTGTTTCATTTTTCTGCAAGTGTATATCCAGTTTTGCCAGCACCATTTGTGAAAGGGACTATCTCTTCCCCATTTAATGGGTTTTTTTCCCTTTGTCAAAGATCAGCTGTGGATAGGTGGATGGAAGTATTTCTACATTCTCAATTCTGTTGCACTGGTCTATATGTTTGTCAGTGTACTAATACCAGGCTCTTTTGACTACTGTGGCTGTATAGTAGGTTTTGAGATTGGTGAGTATGAGACCTCCTACTTTGTTTTTCTTCATTAGCATTTTGCATATCTGAGCTCTCTTTCCTTTCTGTGTAAAATTAGTGGTTGTTTTTTCCACGTCCTTAAAGAATATTGATGGAATTTGCATTGAGATCACATTGAATCTATAGATTTCTTTGTGTAGTATTGACATTTTCAAATGTTCAGTCTTCCTGTCCGTGAGCATGGCACGTCCTTCCATTTATGCAGGTCTCTTACAGTTTCTTGAAGTAGTGTTTTGTAGTTTTCTTTATCTCTTATATTTTTATATAATCATCTTTACAGTGTTTAGCAAAATTGTTTGTGATACAGTGGATACTGAAGAGTAGCTGGTGGTTATTGAAGCATAGACCTTTAGAAGTAGAAGAAACTTTAGAGATCAAGATGGATCACTTGCTTTGAATTTCAAGTTGCAGTGGCACCAGGTCTTTGGAAACTCACACAGACAAGTTAGCTCAAAGAAATGAGTTGACTCTTTATTTCATTCCTCTGTTTAATTTTTGTCAGGTTCCTAGTATCACTGAGCACTACCAGGCTCAGGCATTTGACAGAAAAAAACTATTTTCTGCAGTTTTGAGGAGATGTATCTTGGATGCATTGAATGCATTTAGCTTCTGGGTGCATGCCCAGTGCTGTATACATGGAACAGTTAATTCTGGGGGCCATCCATGCTCTACTCTATTCATATCAGGACTTATTTATGTGTGCCAGACCACTGCTGAGCTTGGCACATGCTGGTAGGTAGAAGAAGCCCAGCTTGTCTCTCTGTATATGACAGGCTTTGCTCCCTGTCGTGTGGGGCATATGCCTGGGTGAGAGAGTGGCAGCAGAGAACCAAACTGGGAATGAGAAATACTGGGAATGAGAAACTGAAAGTGATCAGTAAGAGCGGAACAAAAAGGATGTATAAAAAATACATAGGATTGGTGTCCATATTCTCAGAAGAAACACCAGGAAAAGCAGGATTGTGATGTCTTTCTTAGTGTCATGTACCTTTATCTAGGATTTACCTCAGTCCTAGTATTGCCTTATTGTCACTAGATCCAACTTTTTATTCATTTATGGTGTGACCTATGCCTTATAGAAACTCTCCTTTAAGAAGATTTCAATTTTTTATTAAAAGTTTCCCTATTATAGTTCTCTAGCAGCTACTGAGCTCTTTAATTTGTTTTAGTTTATGCCAGTGAAACCCAGGGCTACACATCTGAAAATCTTTCATTTATTCTATTTTATTTTTTTTTTATCCCTAACTTTTATTGTGGTGAAAACATACACAACAGGACATTTGGCAACATAACAACTTCAACATTTACAGCTCAGGGACATTGATGACATTTTTCATGTTGTGTCACCGTTATTGCTATCGTTTTCCAAAATACTCTACCACTATTAGCATAAACTCAGTGCCCCACAAACAAAAGCTTTCCCTTTCCCTCTCCCTCCCATCCTTAGTAACTGCTAATAATCTTTGGTATGTGTGTGTGTATTTTTTTTCCCCCAACCTATATAGGAATTCCTCTCCCCTTCACTCACTTCCCTGGTACCCAACAAGTAAAGTTCCCTTCCATGTATAAACCTTCCCTTGACTTTTTACAATAGTCGACTAATACAATATTTGTCCTTCTGTGATTTACTTATTTTACTTAGCATAATGTCCTCCAAGTTTATCCACGTAATGTGTTATGCAGAGTCTGTTTTATTCTTTTGGAGCTCTGGTCACATAGTGCCTAAGGCATTTGACTGCTGACCAGAGACTGGCGATTCCAACCCACAAAACACTCCTTGGAAGGAAGACTGGGCATTCTATTTCTGTAGCGATATTGCCTGGAAAAACCAAAGGAGGGGTTGCTATGAGTCAGAAGTGACTCAACGGCAGTGAGTTTGGTTTTTTGGTTATATTACTCTTCAATGTTGCATGGTAAGTCCATTGTTAGGTGTACCACAGTTTGGTTATCCTCCACTGATGGGCACTTAGGTTGTTTCCATCTCTTTGCTATTGTGAATTGTGCTGTGATGAACATTTGTGTTCATATATCTATTTGTGTCCTGCCTCTCACTTCTTTAGGATATATACCTAGTAAATGATTTCTGGATCAAATGGCACTTCTATTTCCAACTTTTTAAGGAATCGTCATACTGATTTCCACAGTGGTTGTATCATTTTACATTCCCACCAGCAATGTATGACAGACCAATCTCTCCACATCCTGACCAGCATTTGTTATTTTCTGTCTTGTTGAACTTTACTATTAATGCTGGGGTATTGTTTTGATTTGCATCTCTTCAATGGCTAATGACTGCAAACATTTCTTCATGTGTTGTTTGGCTGCCTCTGTCTTCTTTTGTGAAATGTTTGTTCATTTTATCTGTCTGTTTTTTAATTGGATTGTTTGTCTTTTTAATGTTGAGGTGTTGGCGTTTTCTATACATTTTAGAGATAATTCCTTTGTCAGATATGTCATTGCTGAATATTTTTTCCCAGTCTGTAGGTTCTCTTTTCACTCTTTTGCAAAAGTCTTTTGATGCACATAATAACTTAATTTTCAGAAGGTTTCAATCATCTAGTTTATCTTCTTGTGTTTGTACATTTTGAGTCATGCTTGGTAGTCTATTTATGCCATAAATTAGGGCTCCTAAGTTTACCCCTACTTTTTCTTTGATGAACTTTATAGATTTAGGTTTCATGTTTAAGTCTTTGATCCATCTGTAGTTTGTTTGTATATATGGTGTGAAGTGTGGATCTTATTTCATTTTTCTTCAAATGGATATCCAGTTTTGCCAGCATCTTTGTTAAAAAGACTATCTCTTCCCCATTTAATGGATTTTGGCCCTTTGTGAAAGAGCAGCTGACCGTAGGTGGAAGAATCTGTTTCTGGATTCTCAATTCTTTTCCACTGCTCTATGTGTCTGTCATTGTGCCAATACCAGGCTCTTTTGACTACTGTGGCTGTATAGTAGGTTTTGAGATTTGGGAGTGTGAGACCTACTTTCTTCTTCTTCTTCAGTAGTGTTTTGCTTATCTGAAGTCTGTTTCCTTTCCATATAAAATTAGTGATTTGTTTTTCCACGTCTTTAAAGAATGTTGATTGGGATTGCATTGAATGTATAGATTGCTTTGGGATAGTACTGACATTTTCACAATGTTCAATCTTCCTATGCATAAGCATGGTATGTTCTTCCATTTATGTAGCTCTCTTATAGTTTCTTGAAGTAATGTTTTATAATTTTCTTTGTATAGGTCTTTTGTGTCCCTGGTAAGGTTTATTGTATTCCTAAGCATTTATCTTTTTGGTAGCTATTGTAAATGGTATTGATTTCCTTATTTCCTTTCCAGAGACCTCATTGCTGGTGTAGAGAAATCCAACTGATTTGTGTATGTTGATCTTGTATCCTGCCACCCTGCTATATCTTTCAGTAAGTTTGAGGGATGTTGGTCTGTGGTTTTGCTTTCTAGTGGTGTCTTTGCCTGGTTTTGGTATCAGGGTTATGTTTGCTTCATAAAATGAATTTGGGAGGATTCCATCCCTTTCTGCATTCTGAAATAGTTTGGGTAGGATAGGTGTCAGCTTTTCTCTGAATGTTTGGTAGAATTCTCCAATGAAACCATCTGGGCCAGGACTTTTTTTGTTGGTAATTTTTTAATGACGTGTTCAATTTCTTCTTTTTTTTAATGGGTCTGCTCAAAGTTTCCACCTCAATCTGTGTTAGTTTAGGTAAGTAGCGTGCTTCTAGAAATCTGTCTATTTCTTGTAGATTTTCAAATTTGTTCAAGTACAGTTCTTCATACTATCCTGATAGTAGTCTTTTTATTTCTGTTGGTTCTTTTGTGATGTCACCCATTTCATTTCTTTTTTGTGTTATTTGCACCTTCTCCTTCTTTACCTTTGCTAAGTTTGCCAGTGGTTTGTGGATTTTGTTAAACTTTTTAAAGAACCAATGTCTGGTCTTTTTTTTATTATTATTATTATTATTGTCTTTCTATTTTCTGATTTATTTCTGCTTGAATTTTTATTATTTCTTCTGGTGACTATAGGCTTTTTTGCTGCCCTTTTTTCTAACTGTTGGAGATGTTGGGTTAAGGTGTTGATACTGGCTCTTTCTCTTTTTTTGATGTGTGCGTCTAGTGCTATAAATTACCTTGTGATCACTGCTTTTGCTGTGTCCTGTAGTTTTTGATATATTGTGTTTTCATTCTCATTTGATTCAAGGGTTTTTTAAATTTTATTTTTTATTTCTTCTGTTGCCCAGTCATTTTTAAGGAGAGTGTTACTCACTTTCCATCCGTTTGCTCTTTTTCTGTTGGTCTTGCTAGTATTGATTTCTAATTTTATAGCATTGTGATCCGAGAAGATACTTTGTATGTTTAAATTTGTTTTTAAATTTATTGAGGCTTGCTTTGTGGCCTAGCATATGGTCTATCCTGAAGAATGTTCCATGTGTGCTTGAAAAGAATGTGTATTTTGCTGTTGAGTGAAATGCTCTACAGATATCTATAAGGTCAAGTTGGTTGATTGTATTGTTTAGTTCTTCTGTGTCTTTGTTGAGTTTCTTTCCAGTTGTTCTTTCATCGAAAGTGGTGTATTCTACTATTACTGTAGCAGCTCTGGTGGCATAGTGGATAAGACATCTAGCTGCTAACCAGATAGTGAGTAGTTCAAACCCACCAGCTGCTCCGTGGAAGGAAGATGGGGTGGTCTACTGCAGTAAATATTTACAGCCTTGGAAACTCAATGGGGGTTGCTATAAGTCAGAGTCAACTCGATGGCAGTGAGTTTGTTTTTTGGTTTTATCTGGGTTGGTATCTTGCTGATGCTATTCTATGACCTAATCACATGTTGAGAAGGATGCTCTTTAGTATTTTTTGTAAGTTGGTCTGGTTTTTACAAATTCCTTTGTTGTTGTTGTTGTTATGTGCCATCAAGTCGGACCTGACTCATAGCAACCTCTCCTTGGGTCTCCGAAGCAGATTGTCCCATCTTCCTTCCGAGGAGTGGCTAGTGTTTTTAAATGCCAGCTTTCTGGTTAGCAGTCAAGTGCCTTAGGCACTATGCTACCAGAGCTCCTACAATTCCTTTAGTTCCTACTAATCTGGAATGTCCTAATTTCACCATCATGTTTGAGAGACAATTTTGCTAGATATATTATCTTGATAGGTAATTTTTTTCTTTCAAGATTTTGTATATGTCATGCCATTGCCTTCTTGCCTGCATGGTTTTTGCTTAGTAATTGGAACTTAGTCTTACTGATTCCCTTTGTAAATGATTTTTGCTTTTTCCTGAACTGTTGTCAGGATTCTTTCTTTGTCTTTGGTTTTGGCAAATTTGATATGCTTGGTCTTGTTCACCTTCTTTTGGTGTCTATCCTGTACATGGTTCCTTGAGCTCCTTGTACAGATATCTTCTTATCTTTCATGATATTGGGGGTGTTTCTGCCAGCAAATCTTCCAACAGCTTTCTCTGTTTTTATTTTTTTGCCCACTCCTGTTCTTGAATTCTAATCATGTGAAAATTCTTCCTCTTTATAGTGTCCCACATAATTCTTAGATGTTCTTCATTTTATTTTCTTATTTTTCCTCAAATAAATTGGTGTTAAGGGATTTGTTCTCTATTTTGCTGATTCTGCATTCCATTGATTTAATACTTTTCCTCTGTCTTTTTACAGAGTTATCTACTTCCGGAATTTTACTGTTAATCTTTTGGATTTCTAGTTCTGTTTTGTATTTTTTTCTAAATATTTATTTTCTGGTATTTTCCTAAATTCTTCTATTGCTTTGTCTCTGTTTTCTTGGATTTTGTCTGTGTTTTTCTTGATCTCTTGGAGACCTTATATATTACTCTTTGGGATTCGTTATCAGGTTGTTTCATTACCATTTCTTCCTCCAGTAGGTTTTCTGGTTC
Organism: Orycteropus afer afer; assembly: GCF_000298275.1. Taxonomy (NCBI): domain Eukaryota; kingdom Metazoa; phylum Chordata; class Mammalia; order Tubulidentata; family Orycteropodidae; genus Orycteropus; species Orycteropus afer. Next base: position 1,932,848 of record NW_006921701.1, on the reverse strand, counting down.
TTTATTTTGGTCAATTACTAGAACCATTTTGTCGTACTTCTTATGTGCTTTAATGTTACCTGTTGTCTCTGAAGCATTAAATGTTACTATATTTATTCATTTATAGATGTTTGTTTGCTGCATCCTGATTTTTTGTTTTGTTTTGATACATCTGAATAGGCAGAGTGTGTGTCCTACTTGGATCATTAGTCTGGTTCATTTGAGCTCTGCCACCTGACCCTGGGTTAGTGGGGTAGCAGCTGAGTATGTGGGCAATGGTTTTTGTTCACTGGTCTTGCAGGGCAGCTGAGGATGTAGCTGAAATTTCTGGTGAGGTGATATGTCTGTGCCTGGCTTGTCACTTGGTTATGGGTGCAAGGAGAGTTCTCTATGGTCAGTGGGTTGGGTGTTGTAGGTATACAGTACTGGTAGCTGGATGGTGGGGTGAGGGTGCCTCGGTCAGTGTTTAATGGGTAGGTAGTACAGAAACTCTCATTGATAGTCCTGCAGAGACAGGGCTGAGTGGGGGTAGTTGGAGCCAGCACAAGTTTCTCGTTGCTGATGTGTGTGTATATGTAGGTGAAGCAGGGGTGGGTTCTACCAGTCCATGGGTGCCTGTTGGAGGGCATGCCTTTGTCCACTAGAGTGTGATGCAGGAAAAAAGTGTGCTGCCAGTTCTGTGGTGCCTTGCACAGGTTGCTGGAGGGAATAGAGGTGCTACTGGTCTGTGGGCCCCCAGCATGGGTAGCTGGGCTTAGGGGCAGATGCCTCCTGTTTGTGGGCTCCTGGTGCCCGTAGCTGGATGTAGGAGTGAGTGCTGCCATTCTGTAGGCCCTCAGTGCCACTGACTGGGTGGAGCCAGCACCACTGATCTATATGGTTCCCTGGTGTGAGTGGCCAAGTGAAGGGGAGGAGTGGGCCAGTCCATGGACCCCCAACTCAGGGGTGGTGCCAAAGTACAACTGCACGTGTATGTGTGGGTGGATGAAAGTGGAGATGGTTGCACCACAGGTCTGCAAGCCTGTGACGTGGGGGATGAGGTGAGTGTACTTAACTTTTGCAGGGCAAGGAACACTCCTATCTGGCTCAGCCTGTGGTTTAGAGTCACTCCTGTGTAGCTGCACCAAGTGATGGGATCTTTGGCTGGGAACACTGCTTGCTTTGTCTCAATATGGCCATACTGTGCAGGTTTGGCTGGCAGGGTGGTGGCAATTTGCCTGTCTTCATGTCTCCTTCTCCTTGGTACTCAGTCCAGGAGCTCTGGTAGCATAGTGGCTAAAGCACTTGACTGCTAACCAGAAGGCTGGCGGTTCAAACCCACCAGCCACTCCTCGGAAGGA
>NW_006921701.1:1927503-1930489 GCF_000298275.1 Orycteropus afer afer | reverse complement strand
TTTGTGTGTGACATTGACTGTTTTCCCCATAATGTAACAGCACTCTTCCCTTTCCTCCCTGTGTTTACCATTTCAACTCTCTCTTTTTTGTATCCCTTCCTGTCTTCTGAGCTTATCCTTGGGAAAATGATGCCCTTTTGATCTCATATGGTTGATTATTCTAAGGAATGTGTACCTCTCTGGTGTTGTTCACCTCATAGACTTGTTTGGCTGAAAGTTGAGCCACAAGGATGGGTTCAGTTCCAGGCTTAAAGGGTGTCTAAGAGTCATAGTCTCAGGGGTTCCTGCAGTCTCTGTCATACCAGTAAGCTTAGTCTTTTTTTATTATTTTGAGTTTTCATACATGTCTTTCCCCCGCTTTATCTGGGACCTTCTGTTGTGATCCCTTTTAGAATGGCCAGCAGTGGTAGCCACGCAGTGTCTAGTTCTTCTGGGTTGTGGTAGCTAGGGTTTATGGGGTCCAAGCCTTTTGGACTAATTGTTTCCCTGTGTCTTTGATTTTCTTTATTCCTCTTTGCACTGGATGGGGAGAGACTAATAGTTGTACCTTAGATGGCTTCTTACAAGGTCTGAAGACCCCAGTCACTACTCACCAAAGTAGGATGTAGAACATTGTCTTTGTGGACTATGTTATGCCAATTGACCTTGATGTTCCTTGAGACTATGGTCCTGATCCCTAAAGCATCATTTGATTTATTTTTTTCAAGTTAATATGTGTCTGTCCTCTAGTTAGGAGCTCTGGTGTAGTGTTTAAGGCACTTGGCTGCTAACCAAAAGGTTGATGATTTGAAACTACCAGCCACTCTGCAGTAGAAAGATGAGACATCTACTTCTGTAAAGATTTATAGACTTGGAAACCCAGTGGGGGTTACTTTGGGTCAGAATCAACTCAATGGTGGTAAGGTGTTTTTTTTTTTTTTAAACCTTCTAGTTAGTGGTATACAACCCCCCCCCCCCCCGTAACCATCAAACAATATATCTTTTTTGTGAAATCTTTTCTTGACTTTTTACAGTTGGTCTCATACAATATTCATCCTTTTGTGACTAATTTGTCAGCCTAATATCATCTATGCTCATCTACTGTCTTGGTTCTCTAGTGTTGTTATAATAGAAATACCACAAATAGATGACTTAGCAAATAGGGATTTTTGGAGGCTAGAAGTCCAAATTCAAAGTGCCAGCTCTTAGGGCTGGGTGAAGGCCCCTCAACCTTGGGCTTTAGCTCTGCCTCCTGTTCCAGGCCTACTAGACCTGGAGGCGTTTTCTGATTCATTCAACTCCTGGCTGCCAAGACTGATGAACCCAATATCAGTAAGTAAAATGGCACAGTCCCAAGATTAGCATATAACATGGCAGGCTACTAGCCTGCCCAGGGACAATCTTGCTCAAGCCCAGGAACAATCTCAAGATCATCAGGCACTGCAGCAGGCCATTGAGATGAAGACTCAGCCAAATGTGGGATCTAGATGTGCCAAAAGTTCAGAGACCTTTCTCGAAGCTTCTCCTTGTATACTGGAAGCAGGTCACATTCCCAAGGCAGCTACTTAGCTGCTCACAGCAGATTCCCCCATGGAGATGATTACCAGTCTCATCATGGGGAATAACTACATCCAGCTGCCCAGCCACTCAGAACTGTAGCCCAGCCAAGATAACATACAACCTTAACTACAACATCCATGTTATGAAATGTTTTGTAGATTAATCATTGTTCTTTAACATTGTGTACTGTTCCATTGTATGTGTGTACCATAGTTTGTTGATCCATTCCTCCAGTAATGCACATTTAGGTTGTTTCTGTCTTTTTGCTATTGTAAATAGTGCTGCATTGAACATGAGTGTACATATATCTGTTCATGTCATGGCTCTTATTTCTTTAGGATTTGAAATGGAATTGCTGGATCATGTGGTATTGCTATTTCCAGCTTTTTAATGGAACCCACACTGTTTGCCACATAGGTTGCAACATTTTTACAGTTCCACCAACAGTGTATGAAGGTTCCAGTCTTTCTACACCCTTGCCAGAATTTATTGTTCCCCCCCCTTTTTTTTTTTTTTTTTGCACTTTGCTATTAGTGCTGGGGTGAGATGATATCTCCTTGTTTTGATTTGCATGTCTCTAATGATCATGAGCATTTTTTCATTTATTTGTTAGCTGCCTGAATGACTTCATTTGTGAAGTGTCTGTTCATGTCCTTTGCCCATTTTTAAATTGTATTATTTGTCTTTTTATTGTTTGGTGTTGAAGTTTTCTATAAATTGTAGAGATTAGCCCCTTGTCTCCCCCACCCCCAGTCTGTGGGTTCTCTTTTTACTCTTTCAGTGAAAGCTTTGAATGCACTTATGTGTCCAGTTTTTAGGAGGTCCCAGTCACCTATTTTATCTTCTGGTGTTTTTACATTCTTAGTTATATTCAGTAGTGTATTTATGCCTTGAATTAGGGCCCCTAAGTTTTTCCCTGATTTTTCTTTGATGATCTTAATGGTTTTAGGTTTTATGTTCATGTGTTTGGTCCAACTTCAGTTCTTTTTTCTATGTGGTGTCAGATATGGGTTCTGTTTCATTTTTCTGCAAATGGATATCCAGTTTTTCCAGGACCATTTTTCAAAGAGACTATCTTTAACAAATAAATGCCCATTTGTCAAATATAAGCTGCCATAGGTAGATGGATTTACTTCTGGTTGCTAAATTGTGGTCTATATGTCTGCCACTGTACCAGTACCAGTCTGTTAAAACTATTTTGGTTGTATAGGAGGTTTTGAGATAGGGGAGTCAAAGACTTCCTACTTTGTAGTGCTTTACTTATTTGGAGTCTCTTTCCTTTTCATATAAAGTTGGTGATTAAGTTTCTATCTCTTTAAAGAAAGATGATGAAATCTGTATTGAGATTGCATAGTATCTGTAGATCACTTTGGGTTGTATTTCCTTTATGATGAGGTTAAGACTTACTATCTATGAGCATGGTATATTATTCCATTTATGTAGGTTT
>NW_006921701.1:1919366-1921174 GCF_000298275.1 Orycteropus afer afer | reverse complement strand
GCCATCTTGCCCCGCCTCCTATGTAGGTTTCTTGTAATAGTGTTTTATAGTTTTCTTTGTATAGTTCTTTTGTGTCTCTGGTTAGATTTATTCCTAAATCCTTCATCTTTTGAGTATTTATTTTAAATGATAACTAATTTCCTGATTTCCTTTCCAGAGTTCTTTTTGTTAGTATGGAGGAATCCAACTGAATTTTGTGTGTTGATCTTGTATGCTGCCAGTTTGCTGAAACTTTCACTTGTTGTTGTTTTGTGCCATCGAGTCGGACCTGACTCATAGTGAACTCTCCTTGGGTTTCTGAGGCAGTATCACTACGGAAGTAGATTGCCTCATCTTCCTTCTGAGGAGTAAACTTTCACTTAGTTCTAGTAATTTTTTTACTGAGTCTTTAGGATTTACTGTGTATTAGATCATATCATATGCGAATAAAGATAGTTTTACTTCTTTGAGTGCCTTTTATTTCTCTTCCTTGCCTTATTGCTCTGGTTAGGGGTTCCAATACATTGTTCAATAGATACGGTGATAGAGGACATTATTGTCTTGTACTCATTTGTAAGGGGAATGCTTTCAATCTCTCCCCAGTGAGAATAATGTTGGCCTTTGGTTTTGTATATATGTTCTTAATTGTGACGAGAAACTTCCCTTCTATTTCTCTTTTGTTCAGAGTTTTTACCAGGTACGTGTTGGATTTTGTCAAATACTTTTTTGCATTGATTGATATGATCATGTGGTTCTTTTCCTTTGTTTTATTTATGTGGTGAATTATGTTGATTGTTTTTCTAATATTGAACCATCCTTGCATACCTAGTGTGAATCCCACTTGGTTATTATTTTTTTTTTTTTGGTATGTTGTTGGCATCTATAGGCTAGGATTTTGTTGAGAATTTTTGCATGAGGCATATTGGCCTTTTCTAGTGGTGTCGTTGTCTGGCTTTGGTATCAGGATTATGCTTGCTTCATAAAAAGAGTTGGAAGTATTCCTTCCATTTCTATATTTCTATATTCTGGGATAGTTTGAGTAGAATTGGTATCAGCTCTTCTGTAAGTGGTAGAATTTGTCAGTGAAGCTGTCTGTGCCAGGACTTTTTATGTTGGTAGTTGTTAAAATTACTTGTTATTTTTCTTTTTTTGTTACTAGTCTGTTCAAATTTTCTACCTCAGTTTCTGTTAGTGTATAGGTAGTATGTTTCTAGAAACCTGTCCATTTCTTCTGGGTTTTCAAATTCGTTGAGTAGAGTCCTTCATAGTATCCTGCTGTTAATAACCTTTTTGTTTCTGTTGTGACATCACCCATTTCATTTCTTATTTGTGTTATTGGCATCTTCTTCTTTTTGTTTGTGAGATTTACCAGTGGTTTATTGATTTTATTAATCCTTTCCAAGAACCAACTTCTAGTCTTATTGATTCTATTTTCTGTTTCATTTATTTATGTTCAAATGTATATTTACTCTTTTCTTCTGGTGACTATAGGCTTATTTTATTGCTCTTTTACTAACTGTTGGAGATGTTTGGTAAAGGTTTTCATTATAACTATTTCTTCTTTTTTGATATGTTCCTTTTATGGTATACATTCCCCTCTGAACACTGCTTTTGCTATGTCCCAGAGATTTTGGTATGTAGTGTTTTCATTCTTGTTTGATTTGTTGTTGTTGTTGTTGTTATGTACCGTCGAGTCGGCCCCCAACTCATAGCGACCCCTCCTTGGGTTTCCGAGGCAGTATCACTACGGAAGTAGGATTGCCCAACCTTCCTTCCGAGGAGTGGCCGGTGGGTTTGAACCGCAAGCCTTCTGGTTAGCAGTCAAGTGC
>NW_006921701.1:1913759-1919266 GCF_000298275.1 Orycteropus afer afer | reverse complement strand
CTTCCGAGGAGTGGCTGGTGGGTTTGAACCGCCGATTTAAGGAATTTTTAAATTCCATTTTGAATTTTTTCTATTACCTGGTGATTTTTAAGCAGGGTGTTACTCAGTTTCTATGTATTTGATTTTGTTTTCCCTTGATCTTGAAATTGTTGATTTTGAATTTTATAGCATTTTGCTCTGAGAAGATGCTTGGCAGTATTTTGATGTTTTTAAGTTCATTAAAACTTGATTTGTGGCCTAACATATAGTCTTTTGTGGAGAATGTTTCATGTGTATTGGAAAAGAAAGTATATTGTGTTGTTGTTCGGTGAAGTGATCTGTATATGTTTATAACATCCAGATGTCTGATTGTATGTTTAGTTTTTCTGTGTCTTTATTGAGTTTCTTTCTAGTTGTTCTATCCTTCATTGAAAGTGATGTGTTAAAGTCTCCTATTATTGTGGAGTTTTTCTTTTCAGTTTTGTTAAATTTTGATATACGTGTTTTTGGGATTCTTTTATTGGCTGTATAGGTATTTATTATGGAGATGTTCTCTTGTTGGATTGATCTTTAAATCATTATATAATGGCCTTCTTTATCTCTCATAGTGTCTTTTGTCTTAAAATCTATTTTATCAGAAATTAATATTGCCACTTCTGCTCTTTTTTGATTGCCAGTTGTTTGGCTATTTTTTCCAACTTTTGATTTTTAGTCTGTTTTCATATTTGTGTGTAAGGTATGTGTCTTGTAGACAGCTTACTGGTGGGTCGTGTTTTTTATCCATTCTGCAGTGCTCTGCATCATGATTGATGTATTTAATCCATTTACATCAGTGTAATTATTGACAAGTGTGAATTGATTGCTGTCACTTTTCCCATGTATTTTTGGTATTGATGATTTCTTTGTTCCATGTAATTTTGTATGCTGAGCTCATTTTATGAGTTTTCTTACCATTTCCTCCATTGCTATTATTTTCGCATTGCTAAATATTTAGGATGTTCATCTTTTTTATTTTGATAAGGAGGTTTATTAATTTTCTTTGAGTTTATCCTGTAATTTATTATTTTCTCCCCATGTTTAAAATAGTCTGTGCTATCTTGAAAGTGCCTTGACTTGCTAAAAGAGTTAACAAATCTGACTTAGAGGAAGTACAGCCAGGAAGCTTCTTAGAAGCAAGGATGGTGAGACTTCATCTCTCGTACTTTGGTCATGTTGTCAGAAGGGACCAGTCCCTGGAGAAGTATATCATACTGAGTAAAATAGAGGATCAGAGAAAAAGGGGAAGACCCTCAAAAAGATGGATTGACACAGTGCCTGTGGTGATGAACTCAGCCATGGCAGTGATTGTGAGGATGGCACAGGACCAGGCAGTGTTTTGTTCTGTTGTACATAGGGTCACTGTGAGTTGGAACTGACTTGATGGTACCTAACAACAACATTTATTGCTTGATTTTCATTTTATAGCCATTATCGCTTTTTTTCTCCAACTAGATCATGATCTTCTTAAGGACATTGTGGTTGTACCCCATTGTGGTGAATTGCTTGATGTGGCCCTTCTAGCCATTGTCCTCCATTCTGTGATGTTTTGTAAATCCCATTATCCATGCCTGTTTGGGGTGGTGTGGTAGTTAAGGTCAGGTATCAACTTGGCTGGGCAGCAGGTAATAGTCCTTCCCTATAATGACTGGCAGTCAACTCTGTGATGGGATTTAGGTTATGTCTGTTGGGGCAACACAGGTGGAATGTATCTTGAGTCCTGCCTTGTTGGAGGGTATAATTCAGATCACCACCTTTAGCTTCCCTGAGGGTATCCCTATGAATCTCCTGGGAAGATTCACTCTCCTCTTGCTCTGGCTTTGTGTCTTGGATCATCCTCATCTCACCCCTGGATTTGGGACAGCAGCTGTTATCTAATCTGCTGATCGAGGTTCATCAAACCCCAAGAATTGGGAGGATCCTCCAGACCTACTCATGGACTTGGGACTCGCCAGCCTGCCAGTCTCCACCACTACTATGTGAGACGAACCCTTGGGTGTCTGTGAGTTCTGTGAGGCGTTACAGCGAAATACAGAACCCTAAGATGGGGGAAATTGGTGGGAGGAGGAGTTAAAGTCTGAAATGATGGAGTGGTACGGTAGTTTGGACATTTGGGACATCTTTAACCTCCGCCTCATGGGGACTGGCCTTGTGCTGATCTTTCTGAGAGAAATTGTTCAGCCACCCATATTTTTCTTGTGTTTACATGGTGGGCTAGATATTGAAAAATTACTCATTAACAGTGTAAGAAGCTGTTGCTATTTACGTTGTGCATGTGAGATGCATTTTATCTTTATCTGTTTTATTCTTTATGTGTTTCTATGTCTCTACCATGCTAGCGGTTAAAGAAGCAAGCAGTGGATGGATTCACTATGTATGTTTCTGATAAACAAAACAAAGCTGATTTACTCTAATTTTAGAAAGCTTGATGGTGTTCAATTTTTAAGTGCCATTTAAAAATTGGTAGCTAAATAAGTACTCTGAGTGTTTTTAATGTAATGGAATACTCTGGTAAATGTAAAGAGGCCTTTGTAATATAGGCAGCACTAGTTTAACATTTTTGGTTAATGCTTGCTCAAAGTTATTGAAGGAATAAAGGAAGCTATTGCTCTGTCTTATTTGTTGTTGTTAGGTCCCTTCAAGTCCACGCTGACTCATAGCAACTCTGTACAACAGAACAAAACTCTGCCTGGGTCCTGTACCAACCTCACAGTCCTTGCTGTGCTTGAACCCATCGTTGAAGCCATTGTGTCACGTCTCATTAAAGGCTTTCCCCTTTTTCATTGACCCTCCACTTTATCAAGCATGATATCCTACTTCAGGGGCTGCTAACTTCTGACAGCATGACCAAAGTAGGTGAGACAAAGTCTGCTCATTCTCGCTTCCAAGGAGCATTCCAGCTACACTTCTTCCAGGACAGATTTGTTCATTCTTTTGTCTTGCTTAATACTTCTTAATTGTGAAAAATTATCTGACATTAATGAGTTCTTTTTTGACACAGCCTCAAAAGAATCCTTTTTGTCATAGATCCTAGTTTTGTGTTTCATTTCTGTATTTGAAAGAAACTCAGCTGGTTTCCTACTCTGTTTTGCTCTTCATTTTTTAATTCAGTGTTAGGGGCCTCTTCACAGAAGGATACTCCTTTGTTAGGTTTTAGAAAGACTGAACTTTCTTTTCCTGTATTCTGTGGCTATTAGAATTCCCAGGGGTCCAAAACAGGCAGAAGTCCTGGGCAAGGAAGTGACAGAAACCTGAGAAGCTGCAGGTACATGGGGATGTTATCTTGTTCCCCTTCTTCCCCTCCCCCAGCATGCATCAGTTTTCCCACTCCCAGAGGACAGCATGAGAACCATTTTGCAGAAGTAGGCCATATGCTGTTTTTAGGGATAACCTATAAAGCATCTAGTATCTTTTTTCATATATAAGGAAATTTTATTGTATCTAATATTCTTTGTAAAATTCTCAAATGACCCCTACAAATAATTTGAGTTTTGCCATACTCTGCTTATGAGGCAGCCTTATCTGATGAGTTGCCTTTTGTTTTTTATCATTTAAGATGCTTTCAAAAAATATTTGTTGGTTTAAAGTATACTCTTTCTTACTGATAATGATGCTGAAACTAGCCTGTCTCACTGTAAGGTTTTTGGAAAACATTACCTTATTGTGAGAATAAGGAAGCACTGTGCTTTAACTTTGGGGGAATTCCTGCCTTATTCAGTGACACTGCTTGCCAAGGCATAACAAAAAGGTAAAATAAATAGAATAGCTTCTACAAAGAGGAAGAGCATTTACTTGCTAATTCACTTATTTAAGATGTTTCAATAAATCCTGTGAAGAAAAAGCACATGGTACTATGAAAAAGAATAGATAAGAGAGGGAGGCTTTTCTGAGAAGGGTTCTTAAGGAAATGATTTCCAAGCTAAGACCTGAAAATTAAATAGGAGTTAGGGAGCAGAAGAGGTGGGGAGAGGGAGCAGTCTTGAGGCTGGGAATAACTGGGTACACTGGAGGACCTAAAGGTAAGGCATGCAGCTGGAGCACAGAGATCCAGGGGGAGAATGGCAAGAGAGGGCGGCTTTGTCATTTGTTGTTGTTAGGTGTTCCTGTGTCAACTCTGATGCTTATATTTAAATTTTAAAAGATGATTCTTGGGTTCATGATGGGCAAATAACTGTGGAAAGGGCTATGGTTTGTTTTAAAGTATCAATATGCAGAAACAGCAGATTCTTGTAAAGTTATATCTGAATCTTACTGAGATGTAAATGGAAACTAGAGAATCACATCACATAGCATACTGTGATCAGTGGTGCAGTGTAGTAAATTACTTAGTATGGCTTTTCTATCCATAAGTCATTGTAAACTCAGTGGTGGAATGAGCAACTGAGGAGCTCCTGATTGTAAATGTTACCTACCTGGCTTATTTCTGTTGGGCGTGGCACAATGCAATGTTATGGGAGGCTCACTCTCAGGTGCTTAGAATTCTGTTGTTATGATTGGTTGGTTTGGCCACTCTGCCAAGCTCAAAAGGAGGCCTCCTAGAGGCAGAACTCTCTCTGACTGCTGGTTGAGGAAGAAGTGCTGCTGAAAGAGACACGCACTACTGAAAGAAACACTTCCTGCTCGGAAAGAGATGCAAGAGACACACATTGCTGAGTAAGACATCGAGGGACATGCACTGCTGGGGGAGAGACTGTGAGAGACTTGGTTGAGAGACAGTGGGCTGGAAGAGAGACTGAGCATTTTTCCTGAACTTGAATTGTAGCCTGGTGCTTCCCTAACAAACCCTGTAATCTGTGAGTTCTGCGTGGCCACTGCAGCGAATTATTGAACCCAGGAGAGAGGTGATGGGTGCTTTGGGAGGAACGGTTGGAGAAAGGGCGGAGGGAGGCAGCATGTCCGGCCTTGCAGTAATAGGCCTTGGGCTATTGGTGGTGATTCTGCCTTCTTCTTGTGGGGTTCTAGGAGGTCAGAACATGTGGCCTCCTTGCCCTTTTTGCAAGTGGCTTTTATAAATTATTTCTCTCTTTTACTTTCAAATATCAAATGGAATATCCAGCCATTTATTTGACACATTTCATATTTTTTATTAAACATTTTTATTATTCTTTTAGTTGAATATTTTTTGGGTGAATCCTTGAAATTCAGGTTAGTAGGTCCTCGGAAGGAAGGTTGGGCAATCTACTTCCATAGTGATAACACCTTAGAAACCCAAGGAGGGGTCTCCATGAATCGGATCCGACTTGACCGTGGTGAGTTAGTGAACCTTTAGGAACCTTTTAGAACTTGTGTTATCTCACTAAGAATATAACAGAGTGGTTGAATTAGAGCCTTTCTTAAAAATCCTGGGTTAACTTTGCAAAGTGTGTCTTTCTCTTTTTCCTTTCCCTTCCTTAGCTTATCTTTTAGGTTGTTGTTGTTATGTGCCCTCGAGTCAGACTAGACTCATAGCGACCCCTCCTTGGGTTTCCGAGGCAGTATCACTACGGAAGTAG
>NW_006921701.1:1874067-1913659 GCF_000298275.1 Orycteropus afer afer | reverse complement strand
GATTGCCCAACCTTCCTTCTGAGGAGTGGCTGGTGGGTTTGAACCGCCAGCCTTCTGGTGAGCAGTCAAGTGCTTAGTTGTCTCTTCTGAGCAGTGGTTCAGTGTTACCTCTGCTTGCACAGAGCGCTGTGCATTCCAAAGATACCCTGGATATGGGAGAGTATATATACACACACATATTTATATACATATAGGTACACACACACATACATGTGTATATATATGCAAATATATGTGTGTATATGTACATATGTGTGTATGTACATATGTATATATACATACATACACACACACACACACACACACACACATACTTTTTTTTCTCCCTGCCTTTCTGTTGCCTTGTTCTTACCCTTCCTTAATCTTGCCTGGTCTTTTCTGGACACTGAACTGCTTCATACCAAGAATTCATCCTCCAGGGTTCTATAGATCAGTTTAGTTGGCCTTTCTCATCTTTCTCTCATCTGTCTAAAATGGCGCTTATGTTTCTATGCAGTAAGAATGTTTTAATAGATTCTTTCCTAATTCCAAATATAATACACATTGTTTTGCATCTTTAATTAGTGTTTATTTTTCAATTCTTACAAATTGCCTTGAAGAAATTGTGATTATCTAGTGATTATTTTTTTCCCCAAATACGTTATTTGAATTTGAGTTCTGCTTCATAGTTTTCTCCCATTCTGTCCAGGACTATCTGTTGTGATGCTGGTCAGAATGGTCAGTGGTCATAACCAGGCACTATATAGTTCTTTTGGCCTCAGGGTAGAGGAGGTCATGGCTCATGTAGACTTGTTTCTTCTTTGAGCTTTTGGTTACTTTTTTACTCTTTAGTGCTTGGCAAGTAGAAACCAGTAGTTGTGTCTTAGACGGTTGGTCAGCAAGCTTTTAAGAACCCAGATACTATCAGTTCAGTAGGATGTAGAAGATGATTTCTGTGAATTGTGTTACGCCAATTGATTGAGTTGTCCCATGAGACTATCGTGTTAAGCTTTCAAATCCAGAGAACCTATCTTGGAAAATGTTTGTTTATGTCTGATAATTATCCATGATTGTTCCTCAATGACTGTTGTGCTTATACCCACATATTTGTATTTACATCTACCTGTGTTGTTGTTAGGTGCCATCGAGTTGTCTCTGACTCATAGTGACCCTATGCATAGCAGAATGAAACACTGCCCGGTCTTGCACCAGCTCCATGATCCTTGCTATACTTGAGCCCATCACTGCTACCACTGTGTCAATCCATGTTGTTGAGGGCCTTGCCCTCTTTCATCAACCCTCCACCTTAGCAAGCATGATACCTTTCTCTAGGGAATGGTCCCTTTTGACCACAAGACCAAGCAGGTGAGACAAAGTCTGGCCATTCTCACTTCTAAGGAGCATTCCAGCTGCACTTCCTCCAGGACAGATTTTTTAGTTCTTTTAGCAGTCCGTGGTACTTTCAGCATTCTTCTCCAGCACCATAACTCAAAAGCATTAACTCTTCTTCGGTCTTCCTTATTCATTGTCCAGCTCTCACATGCACTTCAGGCAACTGAAAATACCATAGCTTCTATTAGGTACACCTTAGTCTTCAAGGAGACATCTTTGCTCCTCAGCACTTGAAAGAGTTCCTTTGCAGCTGATTTGCCCAGAGCTATATACATTGTCTGATCCTGACTGCTGCTTCCATTGGCGTTGATAGTAGAACCAAGCAGTGTGAAGTTTTTGACAATTTCCATCTTTTCTCCATTTATTACGATGCTGTCTATAGGTCCAGTTGTGAGGATTTTTTTCTTTATATTGAGATATAATCCATACTGTGTACTGTATTCTTCAGTCTTCATCAGTAAGTACTTCAAGTCATCCTCACTTTCAGCAAGCAGAGTTGTGTCATCAGTGTGTCGCAGGTTGTTAATGATTCGTCCTCCAATCCTCATGCCACATTCTTCTTCATATAGTCTAGCTTCTTGGATCTGCTCAGTATGTAAATTGAATAAATATGGTGAAAGGATACAACCTTGACACACTACCTTCCTCATTTTAAACCATGCATTATCTACTAGTTCTGTTCGTTCAAGTGAGAGCCTCCTGGTCTATGTATAGGTTCCTCATAGGCACAATTAAGTGTTCTGGAGTTCCCATTCTTCTAAATGTTATCCATAATTTGTTATGATCCACCACTTGTCTGTCAGTTTGTCGTACTGTGGTGGCTTGCATGTTGCTATGATGTTGGAGGCTATTCCACTGGTATTTAAAATATCAGCAGGATCACCCATGGTGGACAAATTTCAGCAGAACTTCCAGACTAAGACAGACTTGGAAGAAGGAAGGGTCATCTACTTCTCAAAGAATTGGCCAGTGAAACCCTTATGAGTAGCAGTGAAACATTGTCTAATACATTACTGGAAAATACATGAGTGGCCCTGAAACATTGACTGATAGAGTGCTGGAAGATGAGCCCCTTAGGTCAGAAGGCACTGAGAATATGACTAAGGAAGAGCTTCCTCCTCAGAGTAGAGCCAACCTTAATGACATGGATAGAGTAAAGCTTCTGAGACCTCCATTTACTGATGTGGCATAACTCAAAATGAGAAGAAACAGCTGCAAACATCCATTAATAATTGGAACATGGAGTATACAAAGTTTGAATGCAGGAAAGTTGGAAGTTGTCACAAATGAGATGGAACACATAAAGATCAATATCTTAGGCATTAGTGAGCTGAAATGGACTGGTTTTGGCCATTTTGAATCAGACAACCATATGATCAACTATACCAGGAATGATAAATTGAAGAGAAGTGGCATGGCATTCATCATCACAAAGAATGTTTCAAGATCTATCCTGAAGTACAGTGCTGTCAGTGATAGGATAATATCCATACACCTACAAGGAAGACCAGTTAATTCCACTATTATTCAAATTTACACAGCAACCACCAAAGCCAAAGATGAGGAAATTAAAGACTTTTACCAACTTCTGCAGACTGAAATTGATCAAACATGCAATCAAGGTGTGTTGATTATCACTAGTGATTGGAATGCAAAAGTTGGAAACAAAGAAGAATCACCAGTAGTTGGAAAATATGGCCTTGGTGATAGAAATAACACTGGAGATTGCATGACAGAGTTTTGCAAGATCAATGACGTTCATTGCAAATACCTTTTTTCAACAACACTAACAGTGGCTGTACGTGTGGATATTGCCAGATGGAGTACACAGGAATCAGATTGACTACATCTATGAAAAAAGATGATGGAGAAGCTCAATATCTTCAGCCAAAACAAGCCAGGAGCTGACTGTGGAGCAGACCATCAACTGCTCATATGCAAGTTCAAACTGAAGCTGAAGACAATTAAAAGAAGTCTGCTAGAGCCAAATATGACCTTGATTATATCCCTCCTGAATTTAAAGACCATCTAAAGAATAGATTTGATGCATTGAACACCAGTGACTGAAAACCAGATTTGTGGGATGACATCAAAAACATCATCCATGAGGAAAGCAAAAGGTCATTAAAAGAGCAAGAAAGGAGGAAAACACCAAAATAGATGTCAGAAGAGACTCTGAAACTTGCCCTTGAATGGAGGGTATCTAAAGCAAATAGAAGAAATGACAAGGTAAAAGAACTGAACAGAAGATTTCAAAGAGCAGCTCAAGAAGACAAAGTCAGTTACTGTAATGAAATGTGCAAAGCCCTGGAATTAGAAAACCAAAAAGGAAGAACATGGTTGGCATTTCTTAAGCTGAAAGAACTTAAGAAAGAATTGAAGACTCAAGTTGCAGTATTGAAAGATATTTTGGGCAAAATATTGAATGATGCAAGAAACATCAAAATAAGATGGAAAGAATACACAGAGTCACTGTACCAAAACAAATTGGTCAATGTTCATTTATTGCAAGAGGTGGCATATGATTAAGAGCCAATGGCATTGAAAGAAGAAGTCATAGCTGCACTGAAGGATTTGGCAAAGAACAACACTCCAAAGATTGATGGAATACGCATTGAGATGTTTCAACAAACGGATCCTGTGCTGGAGGCACTCACTTATCTATGTCAAGAAGTTTGGAAGATAGCTACCTGGCCAACTGATTAGAAAAGATCCATACTCTATTCCATACTCTATACCCATTCCAAAGAAAGGTGATCCCACAGAATGTGGAAATTATTGAACAATATCATTAACACCACATGTAAGTAAAATCTTGCTGAAGGTAATTGTAGCATGGAATGCACAAAGTGTGACTCTTGGAAAATTAATTTTTGAAATTAATTTTGTGAAGGTCAATATCCTAAGCATTGTTGTTGTTGTTGTTATGTGCCGTCAAGTCAGCCCTGACTCATAGCGACCCCTCCTTGGGTTTCCGAGGCAGTATCACTACGGAAGTAGGATTGCCCAACCTTCCTTCCGAGGAGTGGCTGGTGGGTTTGAACCGCCAGCCATCTGGTTAGCAGGCAAGTGTCTTAGCCACTATGCTACCAGAGCTCCTAAGCATTAGCAAACTGTAATGGATGGGTAGTGGCCATTTTGTATCAGACAGTTAAATGGTCTACTATGCTAGGAATGATATAATTGAAGAAGAATGGTGTCACATTCACTGTCAAAATGTACATTGCAAAATCTGTCCTGAAGTACAGTGTTGTCAGTGATAGGATAATATCCATATGCCTACAAGGAAGACCAATTAATACCACTGTTACTAATATTTATGTAGCAGCCACTAATGACAGATGAAGAAACTAAAGATTTTTACCAACCTCTGCAGTCTGAAGGTGACCAAACATGCAATCAAGATATATTGATACATATTGGTGATTATAATGCAAAAGTTGGAAGCAAAGAAGCATGGTAGTTGGAAAATGTGGCCTTGGTGATGGAAATGACACCAGAGATCACATGACAGAATTTTGCAAGATCAACAACTTATTCATTGCAAATACCATTGTTCAGCAACACAAACAGCAACTGTATATATGGACCTTGCCAGATGGAATACACAGGAATCAAACAGACTACATCGTGGAAAGAGATAATGGAGAAGCTTAATGTCATCAGTCAGAACAAGGCCCAGAGGTGACTGTGGAACAGAACATCGATTGCTTATATGGAATTTGAAGTTGCAGAAATTAAAACAAGTCTGAGAGAGTTAAAATATGACCTTGATTATATCCCACCTGAAGATATAGAGACCATCTGAAGAATAGGTTTGATGCATTGAACACCAGTGGGCATTTTTATGCCCATTTCAAAGAATGGTGATCCAACAGAATGTGGAAATTATCAAACAAATGTCATTAATATCACACCAAATAAAATTTTATTGAAGATAATTAAAAAATGTTAACAGCAGTATATTGACAGGGAACTGCCAGAAATTGAAGGCAAATTCTGAAGAGGGCATGTGTCGTGTGTTAAGGTCGTGTGTCAACTTGGCTGTGCCATGATTCTCAGTGACTTGGCAGCTGGGAGTAGTTATTCTCCATAATGAGACTGCTGTGAGACATTACTCAGTTGAAAAGGAGCTGCCTTTGGGGTGTGGCCTGCTTCTAGTATATATGGAAGAACTTTGGGAAAGGCCTCTGGTTCATTGGCACATTTTGGATCCTGCATTTGGCTGAGTCCTCATCTCTAGTTCCTGGATTTGAATCAGTGGCCTGCTGTGTTGCCTGCTGATTTGGGGATTGTTCCTGCACTTGAATTAGCAGCTTGCTGTGATGCCTTCTCATGTTGGGATTGTGCCATCTGCTGACCTTGGGTTTGTCAGCCTAAGCAGGAAGCAGCTGTGTGAGTTAAGAGAAGCCACTGGCTCCAGTGGGCCTGCAATAAGAGGCAAAGCTGAAGCCCGAGATTGAGGGGCCTTCACCCAGCTCCTAGAGCTGGTACTCTGAATTTGCACTTCTGGGTTCTAAACTATAAGGGAATACATTCTGTTTGTTAAGCCATTCACTTGTAGTATTTCTGTTATAGCAGCACTAGATGACCAAGATAGAATTTGGTAAGTTCTGCCTCTTATGCCAGGCCCACTGGAGCTAGAGGCCTCTCTTAACTCATGCAGCTGCTAGCTGCTGCAGCTGACAAACCCGGAGTCAGCAGGTGAAATGGCACAATCCCAACATCAGAAGGCAACATGGAAGGCCACTAGTTCAAGGCCTGGAACAATCCCCAAATCAGCAGGCAACACAGCAGGGCACTGGTTCAAGTGCAGGAACTGGAGATGAAGACTTGGCCAAATGTGAGGTCCAAAATGTGCCAGTAAGCTAGAGAACTTTCCCAAAGCTCTTCCATATATACTGGAAGCACATCACACCCCAAAGGCAGCCCCCTTTTCATTGATTAAAGTCTCACAGCAGATTATGTGCTGGAGGTGATTATAATCTCATTGTGGGGGATAACTACATCCAGCTGCCCCGCTACTGAAAAGCATGGCCCAGCCAGGTTGACACACACCCTTAACTGCCAAAGTGTGGAACAAGGAATATCACTGCTAATGTCAGATAGATCTTGGCTGGAGCAAAGAATACTAGAAAGATATTTACCTGTGTTTTATGGACTATGCAAAAGCATTTGACTATGTGGATCATAACAAATTATACATAAACATTGTGAAGAATAAAAATTCCAGAACATTTAATTCTGTTTATGAGAAACCTGTACATAGTCAAGAGGCAGTCATTTGAACAGAACAAGGGAATACTGAATGGTTTAGAATCAGGAAAGGTGTGGGTCAAGGTTGTTATAATCTTTCACCTTACTTAGTCACTGTATATGATGAGCACATAACGTGGGAAACTGGAATATATGAAGAAGAACATGGCATCAGGATTTGAGGAAGGCTCATTAACAACCTGTGATATGCAGATGACACCACCTTACTTACTGAAAGTGAAGATGACTTAAAGCACCTTACTGATGAAGAGAAAAAACTACAGCCTTCTGTATGGATTGCACCTCCACATAAAGAAAATAAAAATCCTTACAACTGGACAAGTAAATAACATCATGATAAATGGAGAAAAGATTGAAGTTGTCAGGGATTTCATTTTACTTGGATCTACAATCAAGGCCCATGGAAGCAGCAGTCAGGAAATCAGATGATGTGTTACACTGGGCAGATCTGCTGCACAAGACCTCTTTAAAGTGTTAAAAAACAGAGATTGTCAGTTTGAAGACTAAAGTACAGCTGATGCCAGCCATGGTATTTTCAGTAGCCTCATATGCATGTGAAAGCTGGACAATGAATTGGGAAGACTAAAGAAGAATTGATGCATTTGAATTGTGGTGTTGAAGAATAATGAAAATAGTATGGACGGCTAGAAGAATGAACAAGTCTGTCTTGGAAGAAGTACAGCCAGGATGCTTCTTAGAAGTGAGAATGGCCAGATTTCGTCTCATGTACTTTGGTCATGTTGTCAGAAAGAACCAATCCCTGAAGAATGAACTTGTGCTTGGTAAAGTAGAGGGTTAGCAAAAAGGGGTAGGTGAGTAACAAAGTGGATTAATACAGTGTCTGAGATGATGGGCTTAGACTCAGCAAGGGTTGTGAGATGGCTCAGGGCCAGGCAGTATTTCGTTCTGTTGTACATAGGGTCGCTATGAGTCGGAGCTGACTTGATGGCACCTAACCACCACCACCACCACATTTATTTATTATCACTGATAATTGGGAACTATTGCCTCTTAACAATATAATCATTTCTGTAACAAAGGGTTTTTTAAAATTTAGTTTTCATTTTTAAAATCACTTCTTGTGTAAGATTACTGTGATCACTAATCTTGATTCATTTATGAGCCAAAAAGAAGCAATGACATTGAAATTAGAAGAGAGAAGAGTTCTTTTCTTAACAAAGGAGTTAAAGTGCCTAGTGATTTCTGATCCATACCAGATGCTCGATAAATAGTTTCCTTTCTCTTTTTGTTCATTTTCCTTTCTGGTATTCCATTTCAGCTCACAAGTTTGGCCAAGGAATAGAGTCCCACTATGCCTCTTTGGGGTGCCACATGTAACTCATTAGAAGAGGAGTATAGTTCCTTAGAAAATACACTGATTCATCTGAGTTCGAGTCTCCTCATCCGAGTGTTAACTACATCCTCTGAAATTGTATGTGAAAATATGTGTGCTGTTCTGGGAAGATGCCATGGACTTGATCAGATTTTCAAATGATTGTGTGATCATAAAAAAGTACCAGGACCTGAATCTAAAATCTGGTCATAGCCTGTTTGAATTGTTGTTAACTCTGGGAAAAGTAAATAACCTCTCTGAAAAGGGTGACTAGCTTCTGTGTAGTGTACCTGGAAGTTATAAAATATTAAATAGATGATGAAAAATTAGACTCATTGGTCAGAAAAAAGTCAAAGCACAGTTTCTTGCCAGACTGAATCATGGAACCTTGTGCTAACATGTTCTTAGGTATAGGATTTTGGGCTATGGGATTTTGAGGAGAAATAGATACACACTTTAAGGCCTGGAATGGTAGATTTGGGTAAACCATGAAACGTTTCTTAATCAGAAGTTTGAACACTAGAATGTACTTGTGTATTTTTCTCTTCTGTTAAGTTCTCATAGGTTGGATAATATTTTTATTTTTATGAGATGCTTTGGAAGTGATCTTATTTTGAAGTTAAAATTGGTTAGCTTAGGCTATAAAATACCTCATATGCTTAAAGTCTTTTTATTATTGTTATTATTATTTTTTATTTTAAGAGCTTGTTTTACATTCAACGTTACGTGTACATTTAGTTCACTCCCCAGTTACATGCCCAACCCTAACCCAGTCTCCTCCCTTCCCTGCACAGTAACCCTCCCCTATGCCCCTCATAGTTATGCACTCCTGTTTGTTCTGCATTTCCTCTGTATGAATGTTGCCCCTCTGGTGCCCCGTGGTCTATTGCTCTAAGGGATGTATTACCATAGAGTATGTGGGTGCATCATCCTGGGTTGAGTGGTCTGCATGTACATCTTGTTAACTGTTGGCTGAGAGCCAGCCCCTGGGAGTGAGTTTTATTCCAGGCCCAGAATGTATTCCAGGGCCATAGCGTTGGGGGTCTCAGCAGACTCCATCTGACCAGTAATTCTGCTCATTATTGAGTGTTTGGATTTTGTTCCACATTTTCTCTCCCACTCTATCCAGGATCTCCAGATTTGATTCTTTCCTGAGTGGTTGGCATTCGTAGCCAGGCACCATCTAGTTCTTCTGGTCTCGAGGACCATCATGTTCTAGGGCCGGATTGCTTCCAAATGCCCTTGTTTTTTTGCATTCTTCTTCACTTCCAAAGATAGGAGACCATTAAGTGCATCTTAGATGGCCGTTTGAAAGCATTTAAGACCCCAATCGCTACTCACCAATGTAGGATGAGGAACAAAGCATTTATGTAATATTGTTGTTGAGTCTAGTGTCCCCAGTACTATGGTCCTGAGATGGTAGATCTATTGGATCTCTCTCCCGTAGTGTCTGGTTTTCTGTGAGGGATTACTCTGTGTCTGTCTTCTATTGTTTCTGTAAGGACTGCAGGTATTTTGTATCACTGCTGTCTGTGCAAGATTAGTCTCATCTGAATCTATCCTTGGTCTGGAGTATACTCCTGTTCACTGACCACCATATGATCCTCTCAGGTGTTTGTGTTTATCTGTAGCCTGGTGTTTGGTGTTAATGGTAATGCAGTATTATGGATACATTGATTGGTATTAGCATCTGTTGTCTATCTCTTATGTGCACAATTCTGTGTCCTCCCATTTCCTAATGTTATCATGGTGGTCACAGACCCTTTCTGTATATCCCTCCCCTTACCCACCTCAGCATGTGGGCCCCAACTATCCCGAAATTAATTCCTCCCCTTCCCTCCCCATCCTGGTAACCTACAAATTGCATTTCCTTTCCAAAGCAAACCCTTCTCTATCTTTTTACAGTAATGGGCTATACAGCACTTTTCTTTCTGCGATTGATTTATTTCACTCAGCATAGTGTCCTCCAGGTTCATCCATGTTGTGAGATGATTCATGTATCCCTCATTGTTCTTTAATGTAGCATAGTATTCCATTGTGTGCATGTACCATAATTTGGTTATCCACTCATCCGCTGATGGGCGTTTAAGTTGTTTCCATCTCTTTGCTATAGTGAAATGTGCTGCAGTGAACATAGGTGTACATATGTCTGTTTGTGCGCTATCTCTCACCTCTTTAGGATATATTCCTAGTAATGGAATTGCTGGGTCAAATGGTGCTTCTGTTTTCAGTTTTTTAAGGAAATGCCATACTGTTTGCCACAATGGTTGTACCATTTTACAGTCCCACCAGCAGTGCACAAGAGTCCCAATCTCTCTGCAACCTCATCAGCATTGGTTATTTTCTGACCTGTTGAGCTTTGCTATTATTGCTGGGGTAAGAAGATATCTCATTGTTGTTTTGATTTATATCTCTCTGATGACTAATGATTGTGAGCAATTTCTCATGTGTTTGTTGGCTACCAGTATATCTTCTTTGGTGAAGTGTCTGTTCAAGTCTTAAGCCCATTTGTGAATTGGGTTATTTATCTTTTTGGTGTTGAGGTGTCGACATTTACTATAGATTTTGGAGATAAGTCCTTTATCAGATATGTCATAGGCAAATATTTTCTAGGTTCTCTTTTTACCCTTTTGATGAAGCCTTTAGATGCACATAAGAATTTAATTTTTAAAAGGTCCCAGTCATCTAGCTTCTCTTTTACCTCCAGTACATTCTGGGTTATGCTTGATAGTCTATTTATGCCATAAATTAGGGCTCCCAGAGTTGCCCCTCTTTTATCTTTGATGAATTTTATAGTTTTGGATTTACATTTAAGTCTTTGATCCAGCTTGAGTTTGTTTTTGTGTATGGGGTGAGGTATGGGTCTTGTTTTATTTTTCTGCAGGTGGCTATCCAGTTTTGCCAGCACCATTTGTTAGAGAGGCTGTCTCTTCCCCATTTAATGGGTTTTGGACCGTTGTCAAAGATCAGTTGTCCACAGATGGATGAGTCTATATCTGGACTTTCAATTCTGTTCCTTTGGTCTATCTATCTGTCTGTCATTGTACCAATACCATGCTGTTTTGACTACTGTGGCTATGTAGTAGTTCTTAAGATCTGGGAGTGTAAGACCTCCCACTTTGTTGTTCTTCTTGAGAAGTGCTCTGCTTATCCAAGGTCTCTTTCCTTTCCAAATGAAGTTAGTAATTGATTTTTCCATGTCCTTAAAAATTTTTGTTGGTATGTGGATCGGATTGCATTAAATGTGTAGATTCCTTTAAGTAGTATTGACATTTTCACAATATTCAGTCTACCTATCCATGAATAAGGTAGGTTCTTCCATTTATGTAGTGCCCTTGTTTTCTCTTGTAGCAGTGTTTTATAGTTTTCTCTGTATAGGTCTTTTGTGTCTCTGGTGAGGTTTGTTCCTAGAGAAAAAGAAGATTTTATCTTTTTAGTAGCTATTGTAAATGGTATTGTTTCCTTTATTTCTTTATCAGAGGACTCTTTGTTGGTGTAGAGGAATCCAACTAATTTTTGTATGTTGATCTTGTATCCTGCCACTTTGCTGAACCTCTCTATTAGTTCCAGTAGTTTTTTAATTGAGTCCCTTGGGTTTCCTATGTATAGGATCATATCATCTGCAAATAGTTTTAGTTCTCTTTGCCAAATTACAAGCCTTTTATTTTATATTTCTTGCCTTACTGCCCTGGCCAGGACTTCCAATACCATGTTAAATAGAAGTGGTGATAGATGGCATCCCTGTATGGTTCCTGTTCATAAGGGGAATGCCTTTA
This sequence comes from Orycteropus afer afer, assembly GCF_000298275.1. Taxonomy (NCBI): domain Eukaryota; kingdom Metazoa; phylum Chordata; class Mammalia; order Tubulidentata; family Orycteropodidae; genus Orycteropus; species Orycteropus afer. The sequence goes on along the minus strand of NW_006921701.1, from coordinate 1,901,902 downwards.
GTCTTTCTCCATTAATAATGATGTTGGCCGTTGGCTTTGGATATTTGCCTTTTATTATGTTGAGGAAATTCCCTTCTATCCCTATTTTGCTGAGAGTTTTGAACAGGAATGTATGTTGGATTTTATCAAATGCCTTCTCTGAATCAGTTGATAGAATCATGTGGTTCTTTTGTTTTGTTTTGTTTACGTGGTGGATTACATTGATTTTCTGATGTTGAACCACCCTTGTAAACCTGGTATAAATCCCACTTGGTCAGGGTATATTAATGTTTTGATATGTTGTAGGATTCTGTTGGCTAGGATTTTGTTAAAGATTTTTGTATCTGTATTGATGAGGGATATTGGTTTCTAGTTTTCCTTTTTAGTGTTGCCTTTCCCTGGGTTTGGTATTAGTGTTATGTTTGCTTTGTAAGATGAGTTTGGGAGTATTCCATCTTTTTCTATGTTCTGGAATAGCTTGAGTAGCATAGGTGTGAGCTCTTCTCTCAATATTTGATAAAGTTCTTCCGTGAAACCATCAGGGCCAGGACATTTCTTTGTGGGAAGTTTTTATGACCTGTTCAATTTCTTCTTTTGTTATAGGTCCGTTCAAGTTTTCTGTCTCTGAGTGGGTTAGTTTAGGTAGGTCTTGTGATTCCAGAAACTTGTGCATCTCTTCTAGGTTCTCAAATCTGTTAGAGTACAGTTTTTCATAATATTCTGTCAGTATTTTTTTAATTTCAGTTGGCTCTGTTGTGATGACACCTTTTTCATTTACAATTCTTGTGATAGGGATCGTCTCTTTCTTTTCTTTTGTTAGATCTGCCAATGGTTTATCGATTTTATTAATCTTTGTGAAGAGCCAGCTTTTTGTTTTATTGATTTTCTGTTTTTTTTTTTTTTTGGTTTGTTTTCTGTTTCATTTATTTCTGCTCTGATCTTTATTATTTCCTTTCTTCTAGATACTGTAGGACTTTTATTTTTTTATTTCTAGTTGTTGGAGTTGATGAGTTAGAGTATTGATTTTGTTTCTTTCCTCTTGATGTATTCATTCATTGCTATAAACTGTCCTCAGAGTACTACTTTCGCTATGTCCTATAGGTTTTAGTATGATGTATCTTCATTCTCATTTGTTTCTAGGCATTTTTTTATTTCAGATTTTATTTGTTCTATTACCCAGTAATTTTTGAGTAATGAATTGTTCAGCTTCCTTATGTTTGCTGTTCTTTCCTTGATCTTTTATTATTAATTTCTAATTTTATATCATTGTGGTCTGAGAATATGTTTTGTAGTCTTTCATTGCTTTTGAATTTATTGAGGCTTGTTTTATGTCCTAACATATAGTCTATTCTGGAGAAAGATCCATGTGCACTGGAGAAGAATGTGAATTGTAATTTTGTTGGGTGAAATGCTCTGTATATGTCTATGAGGTATGAGGTCAAGTTGGTTGATTGTATTGTAGAGTTCTTCTGTATCTGTTGAGTTTTTTTCTAGTTGACCTGTCCCTCTTTGAAAGTGGTGTGTTAAAGTCTCCTACTACTATTGTAGTGTTGTCTGTTGTCCCTTTTAATTCAGTTAATATTTGCTTCACGTATTTTGGAACACTTTCATTGGGTGCATAAATATCTATTATCGTAATGTCTTCTTTGTCAGTTGATCCTTTCAACATCATATTATGTCCTTCTTTGTCTCTTATGGTGTTTTTCACCTTTATGTCTATTTTATCAGAAATTAACATTTCCACTCCAGTTCTTTTTTTGGCTGCCATTGGCTTGGTGTATTTTTTTTCCATCTCTTAACTCTTAATTTGTTTTTATCTTTGTGTCTAAGGTGGGTCTCTTGTAGGCAGCATATCTATGGGTCTTCTTTTCTTATCCAGTCTGCCACTCTCTTTCTCTTGATAGGTGCATTTAGTCCATTCACATTGAGTGTAATTAGTGATAGATATGAATTGATTGCTCTCATTCTATTGTGGTTTTTTTTTATTGTGTTGTTGGTGTTTCCTTGGTCCATATACTATTCTGTGCTGAGTTTGATTTGTTGCCAAATGCTACCTTTCTTTTTTTTTTCTTCTTTATTGTTGGTTTTATGCTTATTAAACCCATATGTTTTCCTTCCTTCTGGATTTGCTTAGGGGGATTGTAAATTTTCTTTCTGATTACCTTGGAGTACATTCTTGTCTCTACATTTTTAGATCAGTGTGTTCTCTGAGGACGGTGTCCTGTTTTCCTCTCCATTTGGAAGTTAGTATCTAGAAGTTTTATTCCCTCTAATTGATTAGTTGCTGTTGTAGTGTGCTGATTGACATCCTTGGGTTTTAGTGTACAATGTCTTATGGTCTTAGTTTGAGTTTCTATTACTGGTTTGGTTTTAGCATTGATGCCACGTATCCTGATTTTGTTGATCTCTGTTGTAGGTTCTCTATTGGAAGGACTTCTTAAGCATTTCTTGTAGGGTTGATCTGGTTTTCACAAAATCCTTTAATTTCAAATCCTTTAATTTGTCTGGGAATGCCTTGATTTCGCTTTCATATTTGATGGATAATTTGGCTGGATATAGGATTCTTGGTTGGAAGTTCTTTTCCTTCAGTGTTTTATATATGCCACCCCATTGCCTTCTTGCCTGAATAATTTCTGCTGAGTAATCAAAACTCAGCCTAACTATTTGATTATTATAAGTAATATTTCTTTTGTCCTGGCAACTCTCAACATTTTTTCTTTGTCTTTGGTTTTGGAGAGTTGGATTATAATGTGCCTAGGTGTTTTCCTTGGAAGGAAGGTTGGGCAGTCCTACTTCCATAGTGATACTGCCTCAGAAACCCAAGGAGGGGTCGCTATGAGTCAGTGCCAACTTGATGGCAAATAACAACAACAACAAAGGTGTTTTTCTCTTGGGATCTATCTTGTGTGGGGTTCTATGAGCTTCTTGGACAAATATCTTTTCTTCCTTCATGATATGGGGGAAGTTTTCTGTTAGTAGGTCTTCCACAGTTTTCTTGGTGTTTCTTTTTTTCCCTCTTCTTGTTCTGGAACTCCAATGAGTCTTATGTTATGTCCCCTCATGTCATCCCAAATAACTCCTAGGTTTTCTTCATTTCTTTTAAATCTTTGTTCTGATTTTTCTTCATACAGGCTGGTGTCCAGGGATTTGTCTTCTAGTTGGGATATGTGTTCTTCAGCCAGTTCTATCCTACTCTTTTGTGCTTCTACTGTGCTGTGTAATTTTGTAATTTTGGTATTTATCTTCTGGATTTCTAACTGCTGTTTTTGTATGAGTTCTGATTGTGCATTTATCTTGTTATTTTGTTCTTGAATGATTTTCCTGAGTTATTCTAGGAACTGTCTGTGTTCTCCTTGCTTATGTTTGGGGTTTCCTTAGGCTCTTGTAAAGCTCTGTAACATATCTTCTAAATTCCTTCTCAGGTAATTCTATTGCCTCCTTTTCCTCCATGTTTAATGAGACCTTTGTGGTTTTACTTCTAATGCCTTGTCTTGTTTTTTTGTTTGATTTGAGTTTGCCTGTTGTTTCCTAGACATTTTGAGGTTGTCTTTAACCATTGGTTGTGTATTGATTTTTTTTTGTCTTGGTTTTATGATTTAATATTTTGAGAGGTGGAGCTGGTCTATTTTATTTTTTTGGTTATTTATTCAGGTATGCTGGGTTGCTCTGCAGTTTTCTTTGTGATGATGGAAATACTATGTGGAATGTTATGTGGAGTGTAGATATGGGACTTTGTTTGTTAGAATTTGATCTGGGAATTATTATGGTGGCTGAATGTGATTTCTTATATTGGATGAGTGAGGGTATTGGCGGAGAAGGTAGGAGTGGAAGAGAGAAAAAAGGGAAGCTCCCTGTTGCTAGGGGCATTTTTTGGGGCTTTGAGTGGGCTGCTAATGATGATGTTGTACTGTTATTCATAGGCCCACAGCTCAAGTTCAGCAAGGACTCCAATTGTTAGGGGGTCACCACTTTCTGCCAGGCTCAGATACATGCAAATAAACCATTTCTGAGGCCCCTCTTTGCCAAAAGACTGACCCAAGACAATTGCCTGGGTGTGTGATCTTCTGTGGGAGTTCTTTTCTGGGTCTGCCCACTTGTGGCACTGGCCCACACCATGATCTGCAGTGAGATTTTCTCCCAGGGCCCATGGACCTGTGTCATGGGCCTACACTGAGATCCACCATGAGAGTTCCTCTCTGGCCGCCCACTTGCGGCCCCAAAGATCTTTCCGCTCGGTTTCAGTGGTGCTGGAGTCAGGGTAATGCCCACTCACACCCAGTGGTCCCAATATTACTGACAAAATCAAGTGTGGGCCCTTCAGAGCCAAAAAGCTAACCCAAGCCCATTCAGTGATCCACTTCAGGGACACCTCACTGGGCCTGCCCTCTTGCAGCACTGATGGACTGTCTTTTTGGGTTTCAGTGGTGCTGGAAGTGCCTGCTTGCACCCAGCCCACCCAAGTAACTGATAAAATCAGGTGCTGAAGGTAGATCCTGGGGGTGATTGCTGGTATGCTGGTGTGGTATGTCTTCTTCCTTAACCCAGAGAGGTCTTGGCTGGCCTTTCTTGCCTGCCGGTCGGTGCTTCCCCAGGAAGGCCTCCGACGGCCTTTCTCACCTGCCTCTTGGCACTCTGCAGGGTAGATCTGTTCTTGTTATTTTTCCCCCTGTCCCTTTCTCCTTTATAATTCTATTCCCCTGAGTTTGGTGCACTCTGACTCAGTGAACCGTTCAGAGCACCAGAATCCCTAATTCAAACTGTACCTAGTTTATCAGGCACGAAGATGCTAGAAAGAATTAGTGTGGTGACTGCTGATGAGACTCCATTTTCCTATGCTCAGAGTCTTAAAAAACCTACCCCCTCTTATACACAACAATTTGCCATCAAGTCAATTCAAATTCATGGCCACCCATGCATTGCAGAATAGAATTACTCCATAGAGTTTTCATGGCTGTAACCTTTTGGAAGCAGATCGCTAGGCCTTGTGAGGGACCACTGAGTGGATTTGAACTGCTAGCCTTTTGGTTAGCAGCCACCTAGGACTCTTAATAGGTAGTTGTAAGTGTTAAATTTCTTCTCTTCTTTCCATTTGCACCTCTTCCCCTCCCTCTGCTTTTCCGCCAGCAAGCAATTTATGTGTTTGATCTAATGCATTTACTCACTTAACTTCAGCCAGTGTTTTTCAAACTCTCCCCTCAGCTTTTGACATGCTGGTAGGAAGTCTTCTACTCTGACCTCTGTTCTTTCTTCTTATCTCTGCCCATTCTTCAATTCATCCTCTGACTTGTGCTCATTTTGTTCGTGTATGTTGACTGTCTATGAAAGATTATGGTTACTACACATAGATATAGCCCATCCAGTGACCGTGATTTCTTTTCCAGTTACTTACACTTTTATTTAAAAAATGTGCAAAAAAATACGCAAACCTGGAATGCAATGATACCCCAAGACTATTTTTGCCAAGGTAATCAAATCTGTAGAATACTACAGGTCAGTCAGGAAAATAACTGTGGAACAACTAAAGTGAAATTAACAGATCCATTAGACTGTATATGTGTTTATGAGTGTGTATGTGTGTGTGAGTGTTGTAATGCTTTTAGAAAACAATGTATAGAATGTTTAACTAGATGGCATCTCAAGAATCTATCTAGCTCCAGTATTCTACAATTTAAAACATGTGGCCTGTAAGGAGACCACTGAGAACAAAAAGCTTCTCCACATAATGGAGCTCACTGTGATTTTGACCCAGGGAGCTTGGCAGAGAGGCCCAAAATAAGACTGTCATCAGTCAATTAAAGTCAATATCAATTAGGGGATATTAATTAAAGTTGTAGCCACCCTAAAGAAAAAAAATTGACTCTTTGTTTCTATATAGAGATAAAAACATTGATTATCTATTTTTATATTATAGATAAATAGAAATACAAGGGTTTTATTTTTCAACCAAAAGAAAGGCAACTCAGTAACACTGAATATGTTATGAATGTATCTAATCATAACCATCTAGTGCTTTTAGGTTTCAAGCCTCCTTTGCAGCACCTCAGTACCACATACAGAATTTTTTTCTTTTTCATTCTTAATTTACGTAGTCATCCTTGCCCACATCTCCCACCTTCATTTGCCTCCTCTCTATGAACCTAATTCTCCTCCAGGACTAGAGCACTTCCTTGATCCTCATAAGAATGAAGGCACCACGTAATTGAAAAGGATTGGTGTAAATGAAAAGAAACAGTATTTTTTTCTGCCCTGAGTACTTCTGATTATCACATGTTTATCTGACATCTGGGTGAATAATAGTAATCATTTCTTTAGCATCTTATTTTCATGTACTTATTTAGAAGTACAGGATGTTACAGGTGGAAAGGACCTTGGAGACCATACATTGTAATGGTCTTCACATTTTAGAGTGTGTAAGAATGAACCAGGGAGCTACTGAAGAGACCTATTGAGTTTCACCTCCTGATATACTGATTCAAGGGTCTGAAGTAGGTTCCTTGAATCATCATTTTAAACAAGTGATTCAGATCATCTTGATACATGTGGTGTATGGACCTCATTCTACATGTCACTGAAACCCAGAACCTCAGGAATTGCTGCCCTGTCTCATGTAGCCTAGGGAATGTGGGCTTCTTTCTGTACTCCTGTGTCTCAGCCAGGTGGCCAGATCTGCCACTTTGGGACTGCCTTTGTGAAACCACCAAGGAGCTTCTAATTGCCAATTCAGTGTTGTTTGCTTGTTATCTTCATAATAAATTGATTTAAACATACAGATTGATTTTTATAGCTCCTTATATCTGAATTTACTCTTTTCCTCTCCCATGTCTCCCCTTCTTCAATACTTGTCTCACTCCTTCCAGTCATTCTTTCTTGTTCTCCTTCACTATTTGCCCTTCCTGTGTCTCTGTTAGTGTGGCCATGAAATTCTGGCTTTTATTTTTTATGTGCTGCTTGAATGACCTCTTATCCAGTTTCATGACTTCTTTGGCCCACTTGTTTCTGATGTCAAGATTAACTACCTACTGGACATTTTCATCGGCTTGTCCTTCACAACCCACAAAGTCAGTGCCTAAGATTGAACTCAGTTATTTTCCCCAAACAATTCCTCCACCTATATTTCCTGTTTTAGTAAGTGGTCCCACCAGTGACGTACTCAGAGTATTTGACAACCAGAGTAGATTATTTTTAACATCCCTTTCTCTATATGACAAAATAATTTTCAGTAATAATCATGAAATGGAACAATAATGGCCAAAAAAGAAGTGCAGACAGTGAAAATTTCTTTACTAAAATTTATGTATATATAATCATGCCAGAAAAAAATAAATATTGCAATTTAAAAGAGAAAACTTGTAAGTTATAGTAATGTAATTAAATTAATGTAGTGCGGTGGTTAAGTTTGTGTGTCAGCTTGGCTAGTCCTGGTTGAGTGGTTGGGCAGCTAAATATAGTATTCCCCATGATGAGACTGGTAATCATGTCCATGGTGGAATCTATTGGAGCAGTTGAGTATCTGGTTTAGGGATGTAGCCTGCTTCCCATATATAAGAAACAGTTTTGGGAATGGTCTCCAGCTTATGGCACGCTTGAACCCTGCATGTAGCCGTGTCATTGTTCAGCAGCCTGCCATGCTCTGCCGACGTTGGGACTTTCACTGGACTTAAATTAATGGCCTGCCATGTGGTTGGTAACATTGGGACTGTGCCTTTTTACTTGTCAATCTTGGGTTTGTCAGTTTCAGCAGCGAGCGGCTGTCTGAGTGAAGAAAAGCCTCTAGCTCCAGTGGGCAGGGAGCAGGAGGCAGAGCTGAAGCCCAAGGTTGAGGGGCTTTCACCCAGCCCCTAGAGCTTGGCACTTTGAACTCAGACTTCTAGCCTCCCGAGCTGTAAGAGAATAAAACTCTGTTTGTTAAGGCCATCCCTTTTGTGGTATATTTCTGTCTGAGCAGCACTAGGTAACCAGAACATGTAGTAATTGAAAAGAAAAAAAGGCAGGGAGCTGAGGGGCTGCCCAGGAAGAGACACTTCGAAAAGAGTGAACTCTGCAAGATTTAGAGAATTATTTGTATATAGGACAGAACTGAAATAACTCTAGTTGTGTTTCTTCCTTTATAGTCACTTACTTAAAATCTGTTCAAGCACAGGAGTTTGTAGATGGAGGGAGACATATGTGGGTTGGAGATAGGTACTGCACGTGAAACGAGCTCTACTCATTTCAAACAAACGTATATCAGAAGCCAGGCTGTATAATAGAAATTTTTTTTTTTCCAGAAAGAACTTATATGTGGAATAATACTATTATTAAAGGATAAGTAAGAAAAATGTGCTAATTTGAAATTTACAAATAAATTCTATTATTAAAACTTAATAGTAACTGAGGCAATTGTTTAGAACTTAGAACAACATATTTTTTTTTTCAAAGTGATTTATAAATGACATTTTTTAGAATTGGTGGTTCATGGTGACAAGAACCAAATTGGCATTTAGTAACTTTATTATTATTATTATTCTTAAATTGACTGCAAATAGTGCACCCCATTATTCTATGAACCTACTCCCAAGCCTTTATATGCCACTGGATTCCACAGTTCACACAGTGATTTTAAGCCAGAAACCTCCAAGTCATTTTTTTTTAATTCTTTTTCTTTTTGGAGTTTATATTTCTATTCTTTTTCTAACTTCTATCTTGTGTGGTTAATTCATTAATTTTGTTCCTTTCCTGGGTAAGAGAAGAGGGTGAAGTGGAGCTCTGAAAGACTGTCCTAAAGACACAGAATCATCCAGAAGACACCATTGAAACCAGCTATTTTGACAAGTCAGATTTTGAATAGATGAATATTTAAACTGAAAGATTGTTTAAAATGGGAGAGACCAAAATATGGCTGATGAGTCAGTTTTCCACTACCCACTAGGATGGAGGTCATAAGGATGATTAAAACCAGGCATAGAAGTTAACAAAGCTGCGTTTTCTTAATACATCTGAATGTTTTAAAAATAAATTTGTGATCTTACTGTGTGATTATACGACTAATATATAAATGCATAGGGAAAAGATTGGAAATATGTATGCATTAACAGTTTTCGTATCTGTGATGACATCACAAGTGATTTTTATTTTCTTTATATATATAATTTTTTTGTGTGGTAAAAATGTATGTAACAAAACTTGTGCTGATTTAGCAATTTTTACATGATTTATGAAAAATATTTCTAATATCCTATTGTATTTTTTATTTATCATTTTTCTTTAAATGCTCCTCCCCCCACCCCCATATTTTCTAATGATTATTTGAGTGTTCTTTATTATCTTTTTTATACTTCCCTAAATTTAAAAAATTTATATGATTAAATATATACTATTTCAATGGTAAAATATAAAACTATTGCCATTTAAATCATTTTTAAACATTTTTAAGTGCACAGTTTAGTGACATTGATTATGTCCGTTGTGTTGTGCCATCACTACTTCTGGTGAGGAGAAGAGAGCACGTGGTGTGCAATCTGTGATTCTCAACGTTTTACTCTGTCATGAAACCTCTGCATTGACCTTTTTAATACCAAGCTTCTGCAGGTCTTTTCATTCAACAGACCCTTTTAACACCTCCATGAGGTCTCACAGAGAAACAGTGCAACTCCTGTAAGACCTGAATGATCTACAGTGGCCTTGGAGAAACTCAGACTCACGTTCTTCTGTCTTATTTCTTCCTACTCATGTCTCTGTGCTGTTGCCACTGCATTAACAAGTAGAAGGCTGGAGTTCAGTCAGGCCCTAAAACATCATCCTCCATACCACCCGTGGGGAAAGAGGCCATTCGACACAGAAGGCTGTTAGAATAACCCAAGTGAAATTGGATAAACACCAGAACCCACACAGTGACTGTAGAGATTAAATAAACAAGTGAGTGAGCAGAGATTGGGTAAGATAAATACCAAGATACAGTGATGGGGTAAGATAAATGTCAAGGAACAAAGAAGTAGGAGCTGCAGAGATAAGCACCTTCCTCCAGAATTGACACAGGGAGAAAGTCTTCCCCTAGAGAGGGCATCCTGAGTTTGGACTTCTAGCATCCTGAACTGTGAGAAAATAAATTTGTTTGTTAAAACCACCTGCTTGTGGTGTTTCTGTTACAGCAACACTAGAGAACTAAGTAATGTGTCATCAAAACTATCAACCAACTTGACAATTTATCACAATTTTTCTTTTATGAGTCACTTTTGGTGTCTTATTTAGAAAACCTATGCTTAAATAAGGAGGTCTGGTAGCATAGTGCCTAAGGTACTTGACTGCTAACCAGAAGGCTGGCGGTTCAAACCCACCAGCCACTCCTTGGAAGGAAGGTTGGGCAATCCTACTTCCGTAGTGATAACTGCCTCGGAAACCCAAGGAGGGGTCGCTATGAGTCGGGGCCGACTCGACGGCAAATAACAACAACAACAACAATGCTTAAATAAAAGTCACAGTTTTTTTCCCTATGTTTTTAAAAGTTTTAATAGCTTTTGGTATAATGATATTTGTATATGCTACAAGTATGATTTGAAATTATATTATTTTGCGTATAGGATCAAATACTCTAGCATGATTATTTTCTTACAGTAGATTCCCTGAAATGAAATTAGTAGGCCAGATAATCAGAACATTTTCAAAGTTTTAAATATTAATACACTGTCAATTTTTTCAATTCTGACTCATAGCAACCCTGTAGGAGAGGGTCGAACTGCCCCATAGAGTTCCTAAGGCTGTAAGTCTTTATGGAAACAGACTATCTCATCTTCCGTGGAGTGGTTGGTGGGTTCAAACTGCTGACCTTTTGGTTAGCAGATGGGTACTTTCACCTGTGCCACCAGATCTCCATTTTAACGATATTACATAGTTTTAATTTTAGTGATCCTTTGGGAGGCTTCACTAATGCCAGAGCTGACTTGACAGGATATAACCTTTTCTTTTCTACACATTTGTCATTTATTAACACACACACCCACAGAGCTAGCTGTTTTGTCTACCTACTCAAGACTTCCTCAGACCATACTCTCCCCAAAATTTTGTTGTTGTTGTTATGTGCCATCGAGTTGGACCCGACTCATAGCGACCCCTCCTTGGGTTTCCGAGGCAGTATCACTATGAAAGTAGATTGCCCAACCTTCTTTCCGAGGAGTGGCTGGTGGATTTGAACTGCCAGCCTTCCGTTAGCAGTCAATTGCCTTAGGCACTATGCCACCAGAGCTCCCTCCCCAAAATTTAGGACATCTGTTTTATGATTATTCTTTTTGAGGGGAAACCTCTCACTATTCACAGTAGTTTCTCTCCTCTAAGAATTTAGCAGTGATAACCAGCTAAGAATGGTTGTGTTAGTCACGTCTGTGGCTGAATCACATTAACTCAGGATATTATTAAACCCACTAGTCATCGAGTTGATTACAACTCATAGCAAGCCAACTGGGTTTCCAAGCCAGTACATCTTTATGGAAGTAGATGGACTCATCTTCTGTCAGTGGAACAGCTGATGGGTTTGAACCACCAACTTTCTGGTTAGCAGTCAAATGCCTTAGGCACTGTGCCACCATCTGTTATTCCACTGGGAGTAACTCTTGGCATATTTTCTTCTGAAGAACTTGTTACTTCCACTTTCTATAGTATGTTCCTGTCTTCTTGCTGTTTATTATTCTCCCTGTCTTACCTGGTGCTACTCAAGACTCAGACTACCCCATAATTCCTTTTTTGAGCCAAGTCATGTCAATCCCTTCTTTTCTGGCATTCAATAGCATATACAATCTGAAGCAGAAATCTTATTTAGGGGCTTGTATTTTCTCAAAACAGGAAACTTGTGTCTTACATTCATAGTATGAGTGTCATAATTTCTGTTTTTTTTTTTTTTTAATCTTCCACACGTATTTTAGAACATGCAGCCTATTTGTACTCTTTCCCTAGTCCAGACAACACTTCCAAAATATATCTGTAACACCCAGTGAAGTATCATGCTGTATCAAACTTTATTAGCAAAACAACCTTCTCTCCCTGACACATGCTTTGCAGGTGCTTATGTAGGCCATAGCATTGAGAAGAAGTAAAAGTATTGCTGGGAGGAGAGAGGGAGAGTTAGCACTTGGAATTTATAAAATGAGATAATGACTCCCATTAATATAATTCAATGTTAAGGACACGGCTAGCCTTTGGTAAGTATCTTTTCTCCACTTCTCTATATTTCTGTTTCATTTTATTATTAAAATAATGCCTTTCATTATAATTAAGTGGTGAAGAACATCTATTATGAAATACACTCATTAATCTTTGATGCTACTGGCTAATCTTGTCATTATCTCAGCTTTTTACTCACTGCAATTAAGTCTAGTATTCTTCATTTTTTAATTCAAGCCAGTGACAGAAACAATCATAACTATCAAATATTTATGTTTTTCAAAGTTGCTACAGTGAATATGAGCATACTGCTTTTAATAATTTTCTTTATCTTGCTGCATATGACATGATCCCTGTTTTTTTTCCACTGACTGGAGAAAGTTGGAGACTAATAAAACGTATGATTAAATGATTAAAATAATCCTGGCTCTTGTCTTTATATAAATCACCACTGAGTACACCATGATAAAATAAAAAAGGGGAACATTAAACTATAAAATTTAGTCACAAAATATGCCTACATCCTTGTGAAGAATTGATAGCCAGGACATGAATAGATAAATGCCGACCCATGTGTATTGCAGCACTATTCAGAAGAACAAAGAGATGGAAACAACCTAAGTGCCCATCAACAGAACAATGGATAACCAAACTATGGTGCATACACACAATGGAATACTATACAACAGTAAAGAATAATGTAGAATCTGTAAAATACTGCATTTTGTGGGTAAACTTATGGTGAGTGAAATAAATCAATCACAGGAGGGAAAATATTGTATTAGTGCACTATTTTAGAAAGTTAAGGAAAGGTTTATATATGGAAGGAAACTTTCTTTGTTGGTTATCAGGGATGGGAGGGAAAACTGCTAGATATGTAAGAGATAAGTATTGATTTGGGTGAAGAAAAAAAAAAAATCTTCCATTCGGGGTGGGGTGGGGAAGACCAGGCTTACTGATCTGATAGAGACTGGTGAAACCCCTGAGGCTATGGCCCCTAATCACCCTTCAAGCCTGGAACTGAATTCACTCTCATGGCCTAACCTTCAGCTGAATAGATAGGCCCTATGAGGTGAACAGTTACACCAGGGCGATGCACTCCTTGGAATAATCAACTATGGGAGAACTGAAGGGCAGCATTTGCACAGGGAGGTGGTAGCTCAGAGGGCAGGAATGCATAAGAAAGAGGAACATAGGGAAAAGATAACCACAGAAGGAAGTAGGAAGAGAGCTGTTACACTGATTCACGCAAATCACAATAAAAAGAAAAAAAAAATGCCTACATCTCCCTTTGCTTTCTTGTAAAGCATGAACAGTGGTCAGAGATAGAGCAAGTATAGAACATTTCCATCTTTGCATACAATTCTATTGAATAGAGTAAATCAAAATGTTTTTCAAAATTTTATTTACTGCTATCAATTAAAAAAGGTAAGCCCCTCAATGAGGTGGATTGACAGTGGCTGCAGCGATGGGCTCAGATGTGGCCAGGATTGTGAGGGTGGCAAAGAACCGGGCAGTGTTTGGTTCTTTTGTACATAGGGTTGCTATGAGAGGCAGAAGATGAATAACACATGAATTATGATGGTTTTTGGATCAATAATTGTTTATATGCAAGTGAAGAAAATGAAACAAGTCCGCAAGAGCTAAAATACAACTTTGACGGTATCTCACCTTAATTTAGAGACCATCTTAATATAGATCTGATGCATTGATCACTAATGACCGAAGACCAGACATGTTGTGCAGGACAACATACATGAAGAAAGCAAAAGGTTATTAAAAAGACAGGAAAGGAAGAAAATACCAAAATGGGTGTCAGAAAAGACTCTGAAACTTAGTCTTGAGCATAGAGTAGCTAAAGTGAAAGGAATAATTGATGACATAAGAGCTAAACAGATTTCCAAGGGTGGCTCCAGACGACAGAGTAAAGTATTATAATGAAACGTGCAAAGACCTGAAATTAGACATCAGAAGTCTCAGATTTCTCAAGCTAAAAGACCTGAAGGGAAAAAAAAAATCAAGCCTTGTGTTAACAATATTGAAGAATTCTATGAGCAAAATAGGGAGTGATGCAGGAAACATCAAAAGAAGATGGAAGGAGTACACAGAATCACTATACCAGAAAGAGTAAGCCAGTGTTCAGCCATCTCAGGAAGTAGCATATGATCAAGAACCAGTGGTAAAAGCAGTTGTCCCATGCTGCAGGGTGAACACACTCAGTGAAAAAAATACTCTGAATTGGTCATAGCCTTATCTTCCCCCCCAAATATACATCATTTCATTATTCAAAGTGCTGATTTACTTGCACAGAGAAAACTGAAATTATGGAAATGGTGGTGGTATTAGGTTCTATAGCTAGAGTTGGCTCCTACTCATAGCAACCCTGTGCACAACAGAATGAAACACTGCTCAGTCCTGCACCAGCCTCCCAATCCTTGCTATGCCTGAGCCCATCCTTGCAGCCACTGTCAATCCATCTCATTGAGGGCCTTCTCATTTTTTGCTGACTCTCCGTTTTTCTAAGCATGATATCCTTCCCCAGGGAATGGTCTCTCCTAACAACATGACCAAAGTAGATGAGACAAAGTCTGGCCATTCCCGCTTCCAGGGCTGTACTTCTTCCAGGACAGACTTGTTAGTTCTTCTGGAAGTCCATGGTACTTCCAGTATTCCTTGCTAACACCACAACTCAAAAGCATTGACTCTTCTTCAGTCTTCCATGTTCATTGTCCAGCTCTCACATGCATATGAGGTGATTGAAAATACTGTGGCTTGGGTTATGAGCACCTTAGTCTTCAAAGAGACATCTTTGCTCTTCAGCACTTGAAAGAGGCCTTTTTGCATCATGTTTGCCCAGTGCAGTATGTTGTCTGATTTCCTGACTGCTGCTTCCATGGGTGTTGATTGTGGAGCCAAGTATTATGAAATCTTTGACAACTTCAATCTTTTCTCCAGTTATCGTGATGCTGCTTATTGGTCCAGTTGTGTGGATTTTCATTTTATTTGTGTTGACTTGTAATCTGTACTATGAACTATAGTCTTTAATCTTCATTAGTAAGTGCTTTAAGTTCTCTTCACTTTCAGCAAGCAAGAGTGTGTCACCTGCATATTACACGTTGTTAATTAGTCTTCCTCCAGTCCTGAGGCCATGTGCTTCTTCATATAATCCAGCTTCTCACATTATTTGCTCAGTGTACAGATTGAGTACGTGTGGTGAAAGGATGCAACCCTGATGCTCCTCCTTGATTTGAAGCCATGCAGTATCCTCTCGTTCTGTTTGAATGACAGCCTCCTGGTCTATGTATAGATTCCTCATGAGCACAGCTAAGTGTTCTGGAATACCCATTCTTCTCAATGGTATTCTAATTTGTTATGATCTACACAGTGGAGTATTTTTGCATAGTCAATAAAACAGAAGTAAACATCATTGTAATACTCTTTGCTTTTAGCCAAGATCCATCTGACATCAGCAATGATATCCCTTGTTTCACATCCTCTTCTGAATCCAGTTTGCATTTCTGGAAGTTCCTTGTCAATATACTGACACAACCATTTTTTAATTACCTTCAGCAATATTTTATATGTGTGTGATATTAATGATATTGTTTGATGACTTCCACATTCTGTTGGATCACCTTTCTTTGGAATGGGTACAAATATGGAACTCTTCTAGTCAGTTGGCCAGGTAACTGTCTTCCATATTTCTCTACATAGATGAATGAGTGCCTCCAGCATGGCATCCATTTGCTGAAACATCTCAGTGGCTATTCTGTCAATTCCTGGAACCTTGTTTTTTGCAAATTCCTTCATGGCTACTTGGACTTCTCCCTTCAATACCATTGGTTTTTGATCATATGCCACCTCTTGAAATAGGTGAACATCAACCAATTCTTTTTGGTAAAGTGACACTGTGTATTCATTCTATCTTCTTTTGATGTTTCTTGCATCATTCAATATTTTGCCCATAGAATCTTTCATGCAACTCGAGACTTGAATTTTTTCTTCATTTCTTTCAGCTTGCGAAATGCTGAGCACATTCTTCTTTTTTGGTTTTCTGACTTCAGGTCTTTGCACATTTCATTATAATAATAGGCTTTGTCTTCTTGAGCTGCTCTTTGAAATCTTCTGTTCAGCTCTTTTATCTTGTCGTTTCTTCTGTTTTGCATTAACTACTCTCCTTTCAAGGATAAGTTTCACAGTCTGTTCTGACATTCATTTAGGTCTTTTCTTCCTTCCCTATCTTTTTAATGACCTCTTGCTTTATTTATATGTGATGTTTTTGATGTCATCCCACAATTCCTCTGGTTTTTAGTCATTGGTGTTCAATGTATCAAATCTTTAGATGGTCTCTAAATTCAGGTGGGATATAATCAAGGTCATGTTTTGTTTCTTGTGGACTTGTTTTAATTGTCTTCAGCTTGAGCTTGAGCTTGCATAGGATGCAATTAATGATCTGTTGCAGTTAATGGTCTGTTCTACAGTCAGCTCTTGGCTTTGTTTTGACTGAAGATACTGAGCTTCTCCATTGCCTCTTCTACAGATGTGATTGACCTGATTTCTATGTATTCCATCTTGTGAAGTCCATGTGTATAGCCACCATTTATATTGTTGAAAAACCCTCGTCTGTCAGTTTGTCATAGTGTGGTGGCTTATGTGTTGCTGTGAGGCTAGAGGCTACCAGTGGGATCACCCATGGTGGACAGGCATCAGTGGAGCTTCCAGACCAAGACAGACTTGGAAGAAGGAAGGGGCCACTCACTTCTCAAAGTATTGGCCGGTGAAAACCTCATGAATAGCAGTTAAACACTGATATGTTACTGGAAAACTTGATGAATAGCCCTGACACACTGTCGGATATAGTGCCCAAAGATGAGCCCCTCAGGTTGGAAGGCACTCAAAAAAAAAGGACTAGGGAAGAGCTGCTGCCTCAGAGTCAACTTTAATGATGTGGATGGAGTAAAGCTTTTGGGACCTCCATTTGCTGATGTGGCATGACTCAAAATGGGAAGAAATGGCTGCAGACATTCATTAATGATTGAATGTGGTATGCACAAAATATGAATGTTGGAAAATTGGAAGCTGTCAGAATTGAAATGGAACACATAAAGATCAATGTCCTAGGCATCAGTAGCTGAAATGGACTGGTTTTGGCCGTTTTGAATCTGACAACCATATCACCTCCTTGCCAGGAATGACAAATTGAAAAGGAATGATCTGGTATTCATTGTCACAAAAAATGTTTCAGAATCTATTCTGAAGTCCATTGCTGTCAGTGATAGGATAATGTCCATAAGCCTACAAGGAAGACCAGTTAATACTACTATTCAAATTTGTGCAACATCCACTAGAGCCAAAGATGAGGAAATTGAAGATTTTTACCAACTTCTGCTTTCTGAAATTGACCACCATGCAATCAAAGTGTGTTAATTGTTACCATTGGATGGAATGCAAAAGTTGGAAACAAAGAATTATCAGTAGTTGGGAAATATTGCTTGGTGATGGAAATGATTCTGGAGATTGCATGATAGAATTTTGCAAGACCAATGACTTACCCATTTTAAATACCTTTTTTTTCAGTGGACATGGGTATGTTTTCAATATGGTCACTACAAATTAGAGGAATATGCTATAACTCTCCCACCTCTTACTCCCCCACATAGTCCTTGTTCCTTCCTCTCCATTTACATGAGGACTTCCAGGTAGGTGCTTAATTCCTCTCTCTAGAGCACTGTTGTGGTTTATCCATGGCTTCCAAGCCATGAAACTCCTACTTATCAGTCCTTTCTGCTTCTTGGCTCTCATCAGGACTCAGAGGTGAGAAGTAAATGGCTTCTCGCTAATAGAACATTATCATATATTTGTACCCATTTTCTCTGCAAAAATATTAAAAACCACAATATATGGGATGTACTGGTTTATTTGCATCTCTCTCCTCCTTTAGAAATGGTTAATATCTTGCCTACACTTAGGGAAGCAATCCAGTGTATTTACTGAATTCACAGATTAGGCACTATTGTCAATTTTTTACGTGGAGAGTTTCTGGCATGCTTCTGCCAGACTTTATGAACTGTGGGATAGCTTACATATGTTGTAAATATGAGAAAGACTGTCATGGACCATATTGTCATCTATGGACAAGGAATAATATTACTAGATTATGTACACACACAAGCGCAAACACAATTTTATTTAAACAACAACAACAGCATTGGTATTGAGGAAGAAATCTAATCTTCACTGAAGGAACTGGTGAAAAAAAAGGCTTCAGAAATTGATGTTTCAACAAATGGATGTAGCACTAGAAGTTCTCACTTGTCCCCCAAGAAATTTGGAAGACAGCTATGTGGTCAACCCACTGGAAGTGATTCATATTCATATCAATTCCAAAGAAAAGTGATCCCACAGAATGCAGAAGTTATCAAACAGTATCATTAATATCACACAAGTAAAATTTTGCTGAAATCAAAAACTTCTGCAGCAGTACATCGACAAGGAACTGCCAGAAATTCAAGCCGGATTCAGAAGAGGACGTGGAATGAGCAACATCACTATTGATATCAGATAGGTCTTGGGTGAAAGCAGAGAACAGTAGAAAGATGTTTACCTTTGTTTTATTGACTATGCATAGGTATTCAACTGTGAGGATCATAATAAATTATGGATAACATTGTCAAGAATGAGAATTCCAGACTACTTAATTGGGCTCATGAGGAATCTGTACATAGTCCAAGAGGTAGTCATTCAAATAGACAAAGCATTACTGCATGATTTAAAATCAGGAAAGGTGTGCATCAAGGTTGTATCCTTTCACCATACTGATTCAATCTGTATGCTGAATAATTAATCCAGAAGCTGGACTATATGCAGAAGACTGTGGCATCAGAATTGGAGGAAAACTCATTAACTACCTGTAATATGCATAAGACACAACCTTGCTTGCTATAAGTGAAGAGGACTGGAAGCACTTACTGATGGAGATTGAAGACTACAGCCTTCAGTATGTATAACATCTCAACATAAAGAAAAAAGTCCTTACAACTGGAGCAGTAAGTGACATCATTATAAATGGAGAAACAATTGAAGTTGTCAAGGATTTCCTTGTACTTGGATCCACAATCAATGCCCATGGAAGATGCAGTCAAGAAATAAAAGGGCGTATTGGATTGGGCAACTTCTGCAAAAGACCTGTTTAAAGTTTCAAAAAAGAAAAGATGTCATTTTTAGGTTTGACATGTGCCTGAACCAAGCCATAATATTTTCAGTCTCCTTATACACATGTGAAAGCTGGATAATAAATAAGGAAGACTGAATAAGAATGATGCCTTTAAATTATGGAGCTGGCAAAGGATATTGAATGTATCATGGACTGCTAGAAGATGAACAAGTCTTTCTTGGAAGAAGTGCAGCTGGAATGCTTCTTGGAAGCAAGAATGGCCAGACTTCATCCCACCTACTTTGGTCATGTCAGAAGGGACCATTCCCTGGAGAAGGCATATCATGCTTGGTAAAGTAGAGGGTCAGTGAAGAAGGGGAAGGCCTTCAATGAGATGAAATAGCACAGTGGCTGCAGCAGTGGGCTCAAGCATAGCAACTATTGTGAGAATGCCACAGGACCAGGCAGTGTTTTGTTCTTTTGTACATAGGGTTGCTGTGAGTCAGAACTGACTAGATGGCACCTAACAACAGCTTATGTACCTTGGTGAGAAATAGCCAGAGGCAGAGGATGAATATTACAAGTAATTATGATGGTTTCTGGATCCTGGTTTAGTACCACATTTGTCAACTTTCACTTCTTTCTTTTCTCTACAGAAGAACAATAATGATGTCCATCATTGGTAAGGTTCTAAACATTAATCTTTCCTTTCTTGAAACCTTGAATTTTTTAAAAAAAGTTCTACTTCCTGTAAAATATACTATAGAGAGCTTTGCAGCAATACCTGCAATTCTGAGAAACACAAGAAAAGAGATCCTTTTCAAATGATTATAAAACTAGCAGATTTTTTTTTATTCTTCCGAATTTCCAATTTTGGGTTTTAGTACCTTTAATTTTAAAGGAAGACTATGCAGCTGTTGTAAATCTAGCTCATTTTGCTAATGTCTTCCTAATCATATTTGAAATATGTAACAGGTTCAGTAGTCCAGAGAATGTAGGAAATTAGGGAAATTTGAAGGGTATTGTCTTTTCTTGGAGGTAAAGAAAGGAAATCTGGCTACTTTATCCCTTTCAAGTTGATAATCAAACCACCTGTTCCTTCATTTTAGCCTGTGTGTAAGGCATCTTCCCCTGAAGCCTCTGCTGTCTTCTCAGCAGCTGTTTAAAAGCAGAAATTACTTTTAACCCCTCTGGACAGATGTGAAGTGGGGACTAGTAAATACATTGAAAAACTATGTTTAAAAGATGTTGCGTGTGAAGGAAATCATGACTGGAGGAAATGAGCTAGACTGCTAGGAGTGGAGAGGGTGATGTTAACCAGCTTGAACTCTGGGTCTAGATTTCTTGTACTTCAAGTTGACTTGGTCATTTATTAGCAGTAAATTGTCCAGTTACTTAATCTCTCTATTCCCCATCTTTCTTATCCATAAAATAAGCATAATAGCATTTAGTTATAGTGCTTATCTTATAAAAGGTTGTAAGGAATGAGCTAATACATACAGATGAATGGTTCTTAGTAAGCACACACACAGTAAAGGGCTGCTAGAACTACTGCTACTATTTTATGAAAAAATGTTGGCTTATATTTGTTAATATTTAAATATTTGTCATGCTGTTAATAAGTGAACATGTGATGTTTTTGTTGAAAAGGAATCTAAAAAATAATACCACCACATTTTGTAGGCATAACAAAGACAAATGCCCTTTTTGACTCTGTGTGTGTGTGTGTGTGTGTGTGTGGTGTCAGGAAATGTTTTGTATGGTGGCCAACTGGGGAATGCCCTGTCTAAATGTATTAAATTTAGATAACAAGCAAACGACACTGGGATTGCCATACCAAACTCATCCATCCACCAGGTTTTGTTGATGGATTACTAGTTTGAAATCTCTGGTATAGAAGTTACATGTATCGTAAATATAGTTTAGCTTTATAAAAAGACTGGAGAATCTAAAGCTCTGCTGTCCAATTCTAGCCATTAGCCACATGTCATATTTAAATTTAAGTTAATTAAATTAAAATTAAAGGTCACACTACCTATACTTCAAATGTTTAGTAGCCACACAGATTTTATAATCACAAAATTTTCCTTAATTGTTTCAAGTGATAGGGCTGCCATGGCAGAATAGCACAAAGTGAGTGGCTTTAAAGAACAGAAATTTGTTTTCTCATAATTCTGGAGGCTAGAAGTCTGAATTCAGGGTATTGGCAGGGCTGTGTTCTGTCAGCTCTAGGGGAAGAGCCTTCCATGTGTCCTTCAGTTTCTTGTAGCCCAAGGTTATTTTGTTGACAAAGTGGAGGGTCAACGAAGAAGGGGAAGTCCCTCAACAAGATGGATTGAAACAGTGGCTGCAGTGATGGACTCAGGTACAGCAAGGATTGTGAGGATGGCATAGGACTGGGCAGTGTTTCATTCTGTTGTGCATAAGGTTGCTGTGAGTTGGGGACGACTTGGTGGCACCTAACAAAAAGGTGTTTTGTGGTGACTCGTGCATAGTATCTGGATCCTCACATGCTGTCTTCTCCCTGTAGGTGGCTCTCCCTCTAGGTGTGTTATCTCTTTTTATAAGTCACCACTCAGAAGTGATTTGCACTAGGGCTCATCCTATTCTGGTATGACTTACCATCAATATCATCAAAAACAGACAGACTCCATTTCCCTAAACAAGGTTACATTCACAGGGAAAGAGGTTAGGACTTCAACATTGCTGTAGGACATAATTCAACCCCACAACTTCTTTGTACTAAAAAACTTGAAAATAATGAAATATTCTAGAGGTTATTAGATTAATTGATTTCTCCATCATCCACCATTAGGTAAATGTACAAATGAGAAATGGAATAAAAAATTATGGGACATAGAGAAAGAAGCAGAAATTTCAGACTTCCTATTAATAAATTCTTGAGATGTGTTGTGGGTATCTGACTTTCTGTGCTTTGTTCAATGAACTAACATCAGGAAAATAACACTGTGATAGGAATAAAGGCCTGCCACTAACTAACTGTAGTTTCAGACAAATTACTCCTTGTCGTGGGCTGGAGTTTTGTCATTTGTTAAATAAAGAGGATGGATTAGATGATATTTAAGGTCACCTTCCACTACTTTAACATTCTGAAAAACTGCAAGTAGAACATTTTAATGACATCTAGCTTCTAGGGTTTAATTTAAACCTTTTTTTTTTTACATGAAAATTGAAATAGTCTGTAATCAGTTTGCTCTGTATTAAGGGTGGCACATAAAACCATTCAAAATAAATATGTTCAAAGGGACTTTTAAACTTTAAATTAATGAAAGTAGGCCAGGAGAGCAACAACAGCAAATGCCATCTGGTCGTTGAATTGATTTCCGAACACAGTTGGGGTAACTGATACTCTTATGAATATAAAATTCACTTTTGGTAGAAACACTGCTCCCAAGGTACCCTAAACTGAATACAACCTGAAAATGAAAACTAGTGAGTTAAGAAAGATTGACATGATCTATAAAACTTAAATACTTTCTTCCAGCTCCAGTTTATAAAATTGAAAAATGGAGTAGTTGTCTTTTATGTAAGCTGACTCAATAAAAGCACCACCTGATCACTGGATTGGATGGAGAATCTCACTTTTGTTTCTGTCAGAGCCCACAGATATTGCCTGAGTTGCGATTTGTATTTTCTCAAGCCATAAATGTCCTTTACAGAGACTGTGCATACAGAGTTTTGCCAGTGGTGCTTGCTACTGGATATTGGTGTGTGCACATCTAGAGAAGGCTGTTCCTATCAGCTCCTGATTAAAAACTGAGCAATTATTGTTTCAGGTAAAATAGGTGGTTAATTTTAAACTAAACTGCTTATCTTATTCAGCTCTTATTTATTCTTCAGGCATTTCAGTTGTTACTGTTAAATATGTATATATATGTTTGTGAGTTTGTGTGTGTGTGTATAAATAATGTGTGTATGTATATATATATTTCTTGAGCTGTATTAGAGTACTCGTAATTATAACTTACTCAGTTTGTGGATTCAGACCTCTGGCCTTAACATCATTTTCCCTTTATTGATCACTTGGTGCTCCCCAGTTGGAGTCTTGCTTCAAAGGGAAAAAAGAGTGAAAATAGCAGGTTTTTACTTTGGGGATATTCTCATCATGGAACTGAATCAAGAAGGATAGATGTGGGCCTTCTCATTTCTTTTTTTTTTTTTTTTTGTACCGTGAAAAAAAAAAGTTTAACCGTTTGAAAATCGTAAATGATGTCCTGTTGTTGTTGTTAAATGTGGTCGAATAGTCTCCAGCCCATAGCAACCCCCCTTTGGGTTTCTGCAGTGGTTTCTCTACGGAAGTAGATTGCCCAACCTTCCTTCCGAGGAGTGGCTGGTGGGTTTGAACTGCCAACTTTCTGGTTAGCAGTCAAGTGCCTTAGGCACTACACCATACTATTCTCATATTCCTCAACTCAACAGCTACTTCTTTCATGAAACTTTATTAATACTGTTTTTTTTGCTGATATCCAACCTTGTAACTGTCTTCATCTCCAGATCCTCAAGTTACACATATGTGTTTTTACTGGATATTTCTGTTGTTAACTAATTAACTGCAAGCCATTTTGTACCTAGTAGTCTCTTTCCATCTATTCCACATATTAGGCTGAATCCCAAAGCCATGGACAACTTTGAGGAACCATAGAATTGAGAGGACTAAACTGGAATATTGGCAGACTCTCTTTCTAGTTTGTAGGGTGCTGGGAGAGTGGCCCTCTCAGACTCGGTGTGTTAGATATGTGTTGTGCAAAGAGAAGTAGTACTCGGCTTCTAGGCTTCTGCAACATGTAGATTCCAACTAGAAGGTGTTTTGGTAGAGAAGAAAAAAAACTTTAAAAACTGTGAAAGAAACATATTAATACTGTTATTAATATTATAGTACCTTATATATTTGATTGTACTTTACAATTTTCAAAGTAATTTAACTCAGAAGTACATATTTTACTGCACACAACCTTTTTTCATTGTGACTGGAATGGAGGTGAATACATACATTTCCCTCTCAAGCCATAAGCCCAGCTCTCACAGGGAGCAGCTAAATTTTTGCAGAAAAGTAGCAGCTGTGTAGAAAATTCTATCTACCATGCTTGATGTTTCCAGTTCACTAATATATATATATTTTTCTCATGCCAAAGAGAACATCCCTCCAGCAGCTTCTCTGAGTTCCATCTGAGAATCAGTTTGCTCAGTATTTCAATAACTGAAATCTCCTCTGAAATAGAGAGAGAGTCCTTCCAGAGTCTCCCACAGAGTCCCAGAGAACTAAACTGTCTCCTCTGGTTTACCCACTGCCTCGTGTCTAAGTCTCAGATCACTTGCTTGCCTTGCTTTCATGTAATTTTTCCTGGGACCTGAGGACTCAGCATCTATTAATAGGTTAGTGGTTCCAGAAGTAGCCACACTTACTAGAGAAGTCCCTCAAACATTATAACCAGACTGCCCAGTCAAAAGTGCCTCCTCATGAGAAAAGAAAAGTAAAAGTTTAATTTTGCAGATAAGACAAAAAGATCACTCACCTGCTGTTAGAAATTTATCCTGACTCCACATACACAAGTTGATGCCTTGTTTATGTATTCCTATAACACCTTGCATATCTTCTGTATAACACAATTGTATTTATTCGGTTAACATCTATGTTTCCACCAGATTGTAGGTTGTATGAAGGCAGGGACTGTGACTCCCATGTTTGCCACTCTGTTACCAAACCAAAAATACCAAACCCATTGCCATCAAGTGGATTCCAACTCATATTGACCCTGTAGGACAAGATACAACTGTGTCATAGGGTTTCCAAGGCTATAAACTGTGGAAGCAGACTACTGCATCTTTCTCCCATGGAGCGGTTGGTGGACTTGAACTGCAGACCTTTTGGTTAGCAGGTGAGCACTTTAACCATTGTGCCTCAAGGGCCCCTTCCTCCATGCCTGGCATACATAGGCTATTTGAATTAACAACTGTGAATTTTGGCCTCATTCCATGTGAGCCTGTGGGTCAAGGTAGAGGCATACTGATTCCCTTGGTGCTTCTTAACCTGTAAAGGAGCTCTGGTGGTCTAGTGGGTAAGGCATTTGACTGCTAAGCAGAAGATCCCATTATCTGCTCCATGGGAGGAAGATGAGGCGATCTGCTCCCATAAAGATTGACCACCTTGGAAACCCAATGAGGGTCACTGGGAGTCAGAATTGACTCAGTGGCAGTGGGATTGTTTTATTATTATTATTATTTTGGTTTCTTAACCTGTAGCCTCCAGCCATTGCCTCCCAGGCCACACAACCCACTACCCCACCCCTGCCCTTATGTACACTAGTGCTTAGGTTCAGTTCCTTTCTTATTCCTGAAAATAATTAGGTACTTTCTTTCCTATTAAGCTATTAATGTAACTGCCATCAAAGTTTTTCTACTCATTTCTCCTCCACTTAACCCTTTATTCACATCCTTTATAGTCTTTTCTGTTCTGTGTGCTGTATCTTTTTCTGACAACCAAATTACTGATTGTAAACATATGTGCTGATCCAGTAATATGACTTCCCCGTTTCATGAAAGAACCTAGGTTGCCCTGTTGTTGTTGTTGTTGTGTGCCATCGAATTGGACCCGACTCATAGTGACCCCTTCTTGGGTTTCCGAGGTAGTATCACTACGGAAATAGATTGCCCAACCTTCCTTCCAAGGAGTGGCTGGTGGGTTTGAACCGCCAGCCTTCTGGTTAGCAGTCAAGTGCCTTAGGCACTATGCTACCAGAGCTCCCTAATATGTAATAATTCAGCAGTGGCTATCTCAAAATCCCTGATGGTGAATGAGGCCTTCTGGGTTCCATTGTTGGCTTCTAATAGCTGATTTGCACCTTCTGAGATGGTCCTTAGACACCCAGAGATGAGGAGGGGAAACATTGAGAAGACTTGTCCTTCAAAAGAGCAAGGCTGGAAGGGGGACACTTAACTTACGTAATGTCACTGCCATTTCAATGCTAAGAGATGATTTTTTTTTTTCCCACTTTTTATGAAGCAGTTAAGGAGCCCTGTGGTTAAGGGCACAGTGGTTAAGTGCTTGGCTGCTAATTGAAAGGTGGGTGGTTCAAAAGATGTGGCAGTCTGCTTTCATAATGATTACAGCCTGGGAAACCCTAAGGAGGCCTGGTGGTACAGTTGTTAAGCACTCAGCTCCTAACCAAATGGTTGACAATTCCAACTCACCAGCTGTCCTGTGGGAGAAAGACATGGCAGTCTGTTTCCATAAAGATTACAGCATTGGAAACCCTATGGAGCAGTTCTACTCTATCCTACAGGGCCACTATGAGTCAGAATTGACTCAACAAGAGCAGGTTGGGGTTTGGATGAAGTGGTGTTATGGAGGTGCTATGCATTTCTTGATGAAATCTTCTTTGTTAGTGAACCTCTTCATGCTGAAACTGTTTTATCTGTATATGCTAATTATGCAGTTAAACATAAAAGTTAAGTCAAAATAGAGGATTACTAACCATGCAAGTAGTTCTAAAGAGTTACTTGACTCCTTCCTTGCTTTACCTGACATAGAAATCCTTGTCAGTGGTAGGGACCCATTCTAGTTTTCTAGCTTTTAACTCTTCTGGGTAACGACTAATAGGTGTAAAAACTGATTTTCACCAATATAAATACTTTAGAAAAATCACAATCATAATCCTGACTTATTTATTTAGTGGTTAGTCTTCCATAGCAATATGAGATGTCAGGAGAATGTGTGATGATTCCTTTTTTTTAAAAAAAAAAAAACAAACCAAAAAACATGACTGAGTTCTGCAGTTTTGCAGGATTTATGTATAAATGTATGTGTATGTGATATTTTGTATGTGTATATGTATATCTATACATATGAAGTTCATCTTCACATTTATCTCATCCTACTGCAGCTCTGTGGTTGCCATGGAGAAGGTTATGAAAAGGAAAAGCATAAGAAGGTTAAAAGTTCTCTGTGTCTGGGACTAAAATAACAGTTGCCTGCAACACCATCTCTTTTTACGCCTTCCGCCCACACGTGATGCTCTTCAATACCGCGGTGCCTGTTGCTGAGGGAAGGATAGCTTGCTGCTATATATAAAAAAAATTACACAGAGGAGTTAATTCTCTTCTTTTTCACTTCTCTTTAGCTCTGCCACTTTCATCATCTTAGTATAGCCACAGAACGGAAGGAAAGACGAGGCACATTTGGGTGAATTGTCAAGTCAGAACATTTTTGATTTGTGTAGGTGGTTTTCCTTTCTTCATTTTTAGTTATGTGCCTAAATTTTTTATTAATTCTTTATTTTCTAATATGAGGGAGGAAAAGCTTAACGAAAGGACCTGATGTAGAACAGTTGGGATTTGGTTAATCTGCTTAGAAATACATTAATCGGTAGATCAGATGCTGTCCACAGTGTAGTGCTGTCAGTCCCCATTATCTTCCCCCATTCTTTTCTTCCTTTTTCTTCCCACATTGTCTTTGGTTTCATTCAGATATATTTATCTATTTTCTTTCATACCACTTATTTATTTCTAATGTTACTGTGTTAGACTGAATTCTCTAGAGAAACAAAAACAGCAAAG
>NW_006921701.1:1872484-1873059 GCF_000298275.1 Orycteropus afer afer | reverse complement strand
GCATGGTAGTACTAAGAGACATCCTAAAAAATCTCCTGTATTCCAGACATATTCTTCTTTACCTCCATTATGTAAAGCCAACCCAATTTCCCCTTAGTAATCAGGATCTATCACACTAGATAATACAGTAATACCCTTCTTTGTCTGTTGATCCAGAGCCATGAGGAAGCCAAAATGGCCTGGTGGTATTCTTAATTTCCAGTTCAGTGCAATCAGTATTGTGTCTCCAGGTGGAATTGCTCCTCCTTTTGGGACTGAGATCTCCAGACCCGCAGAGCATAGGGTAGCATGGACAGGAAGCAAAAATTCTTTGAGTGGGTCACTAGGGGTAATAGTGAGTGGTACCACTCCTGTTTCCACCCCTTGGTTTCTGGATCCATGAATCCTGGCTATTGGAGAAACAGAACCATATATTGGACGCTGGTTTAGAGCATATACAGCCTCCTGGAAAAAAATGTCCCAACCCTTCAAGGTATTGCCACCTAGCTGGCACCATATTTGTGTTTTTAAGAGGCCATTCCATCATTCTGTCAAGCCAGCTGCTTCAGGATGATGGGGAACATGGTAAGACCAGT
>NW_006921701.1:1863373-1870274 GCF_000298275.1 Orycteropus afer afer | reverse complement strand
AATCTCTGCAACCCCTCCAGGGATGCGGTACTGCTTTTGGTTTACTATTTTTATAGGTATTGGCAGTTCTAATGGCTTCCACTTGGCTTTTGCTACCATAATAGCCCTCACTCCACATGTCAGGGAGCCACTGTGGGAATTCTGCCAATTGCTGAGTATATCTATTACAATTATGCATTCTGGCACTGGGGAAATCCCTGAAGGATGGGTTTGGGGACCCACTGGACCCACTGTGAGACGCACCTTGGCTAAGACTCCATCAATAACTTGACCTCCATATGCCCCCACTCTGACTGGTGGGCTACAATGACACTTTAAGTCTCCTGGAATTAGTGTCAATTCAGAGCCAGTGTCCAGTAATCCCCCAAAAGTCTGATTATTTCCTTTTCCCCAGTGAATAGTCCCTCACTTAAAAGGCCTCAGATCCCTTTGGGGAAGACTACTAGAAAGATTGACAGTATGGATTTTTGGCAATGTGGTGGGGTCCTTCCTCAAAAGGACCTATCCCTCCCTTTTATTCAAGGGGTTTTGGGTCTGTAAACTGACTCAAGTCTGAGAATTGATTGAGAGGTCGTGACTCTGTATTCTGGCAATTCAATCTAGGTTGCTGTTCACGTGACCTAGAATTCTTCTGTCATGGATATATTCAAGATCATACTTTGGCTCTCTTGGACTTGTTTTAATTGTCTTTAACTTCAGGTTGAATTTGCATATGAGCAGTTGATGGTCTGTTCCACAGTCAGCTCCTGGCCTGGTTTTGGCTGAAGATATTGAGCTTTACCACTGCCTCATTGGCTCAAGTATAGCAGGGATTGTGGGGCTGGCGCAGGATCGGGCAGTGTTTCGTTCTGCTGTGCATGGGGTCGCTATGAGTCAGAAATGACTCTATGGCACTTAACAACAAACAACAATATACAGATCAAGTAAATATTTAGTAGGCTTGCCATGTATTTCACTACTAGGAACCCCATGAGCAAGTAGCCAATGCCGTAATTCCACAAGTGTCAGATTATTGTGATTACTGTTCCGACTCTGCTGTCCATTATAGTAACCATGCCCACCTTGCCTTTGTTGATTAACTGCTGCCACTTGGCCCCTACTACCATGGGGTCCAATCAGCCCCATTGTAGTTAAGTGTCTTAGTTCAATTAGGGCAGTTCCCACTGTCAAATCAGGTTTACATAAAATAGCAATCACAGCAGTCTTCAAGGATGCTGGAGCTCCCTTCACAAATTAATTCCTCATGGTACTGGTGAAAGGCATGTCTTCTGGAATCTCCATATCTGGCTCTAGGGGTCTAATCTGATAAATCCATTCTAACATACCAGTTTCCCTAAGCCTCTGGATACCTTCTTCTACATTAAACCAAGGCAGGTCTGGTACTTTAACTTGACTTAAGGTAGGCTACCACATAATCCATGCCTCAGTAAGCCAACCAAATAAACTATTAGATCCTTTCCTAACCTCTTGAGCTGAGACATTGAATGAAAAATCCATACTTACTGGGCTAAATCAATAAACTCAGACTGATCCAATCTTACATTCCTTGCACCATTATTCCACACCCTCTGTAGCCATTCCTATACATATTCTCCAGGTTTCTGTCTGTACATGTTAGCAAAATCAAGTAGGTCTTTTCGGGTATAGCGTACCACCTCCTCAGTCACACTTTCTATTTTACCTTTTGGGACTCACTTGGACTTGATTTTAGTTATCAGCCTAGCAGCAACAATAGGTGCTTGAGGCAGTTCCTGAGAGCAATCAAGAATGTCTTCCATGGCCTCTGCCTCAGACAATGACCCAACATGACCCGCTTGACTAGTCCCATCACACTGAGGGAGAGGGGATAATGGTTTTACAGTAATTTGTTCAGGTGGGAGGGATTCAACAGAATTTACAGGCTCCATATCCTGATCTTCCTGATTATGTGTCCATATGTCCCCATTCCAGGTTTTAGGATCTCATTTTTCCCCAATCAATGTCCTCACTTTAATGTCAGACACCGTTCTGGATTGGCAATTTAGTTGGCATTGTAATTCAGCCACTTTTACAATAAGACTCTGGGTTTGGTTTTCAGCAATATCAGCTCTGTTACTAGAAGATATAAGGCTTTCTTTCAGAGCACAACTGGAAGCACTGAGGTCTTTTATGCAACACTTAAGCTGAGACTCAGCAGCTCTGAGCTCATCTCGCTTTTTCACCACTTTGTCTAGTGTAAATAGGACCAACCAACCAGCTTCCTTATACTCCTCATGCTGACAAAATTGTAGAAAAGTATCAAATATCCAATCACCCAGAGTGTCACTTCTCATAAGTACTTGATCTATTGGTGGTGCTATTTCGCATATTAATTTTGCCACCTCACACAACAGATTAACAGGGCCCTCTTTACTAATAGACGCAGGGTTGCTAGTGTCTTTTAAGATTAATCAAACTGGAGAACCAGTCTAGGAAGCCCATCCTTATGATTTTGTCTCTCTGGAACCACTCCTGGTACCAAATGTGTTAGACTGGGTTCTCTAGAGAAACAAAAACCAGCAAAGCTTATATATATGTATATACATAGAGAGAGAGAGAGAGAGAGAGAGAGAGAGAGAGAAAGAGAGAGAGAGATTTATCTTAGGAAAATGGCTCATGCATGTATAGAAGCTGGCAAGTCCAAAGTTCCTGGATCAAACGTCAGGGTGGAGGCTTTTCCTGGCTCCCGCAACTGCAGGGGCTGAGGAGCTCAAGGCTGGCAGGCAGTACACTGGTTGTTGATTCCAACGAATGATGAATCCAAGATCTCCAGGCCGAACAGTGAACTGTTCACTCACGGATAGTTGTAGGCAGCACAACAGAATCCTGATCCACAGAAGAATGTCTGTCTTCCCAGGATATCTGTGGATATACTGGAAGCAGGCCACACCCCTAGGGAAACTCCCCTTCAACAGATTGGCCATTCAGAGCACAGTCATCCAATCCCATCATGGGAACAACCACAGAGAACTGGGGTCCAGTCAAGTTGACACACAGCTCCAACTATCACAGTTACTTTTGTATTTTACCTTTGCATTTCATTTTTAATTTCATTCTTCCTTTGTCAAGGGAAAAATAATTCAGTCTTTAAACTTTTTGTTCAGGGAGTGGAGGGTGTGTATATAAAATAACACATGTGCTGAAATAAGTATTCTTTTTTAATTTAATACATGCCTATGAGTAAATTTGTATAGTTTTTAATAATTAAAAATCTCAGGTTTAGATATATGTCAAAGTAAGTATATATGATCATAAATTTCTTGACAACTGTTGTGCTCCTGGGTCTAATATAAGTGTGGATGAATACATACCATTTTTTTTTTTTTTTGTATTCTACTTCTTAATAATTTGGGTTCCTGACATTAGATTCAATTATTATTTATTTAAAACCTCTTTTATACCAGACACTTAGATGCCCATGATCTCATTTATTCTGCAAAGTGATCCTGTAAGTGAGATATTTTTAACTCTGTTTTTAAAGATGTAAAGTATATTGAAGCTCAAATTGTTTAATATGCCCAAGGTTACAAAGCTAGTGAGCAGCCGTACCTAAGTTCTCAGTCCTGTGCTCTTGTCATTACTAGGACTCAGTGTAGGCTCTGGAGTCAGACTAGACATTGCTTGGAATCCTTGTTGTAGCTGGGAAAGTTATTTAACATCTTTGGGCCTGTTTCCTCATGTGTAAAATATGATTAATAATCATATCATTTCTCAGTCTTATATTGAACTTTATATAAAATGCTTAGACCATTGCTTGGCACATTAGTTCTTGATAAATATCATCAAGTACATACTGAATACTTACTGTATTATGGTTACTGTGTGCTGGGAACTAGATTTACAGTCTCTACTTAGAATATGGTGAGAAAGACCTTTGCTTAGATAATTTAAAGTGCTATGACTATTTTAAGACAGTATACTGTGATGTGAGAACATTTAAAGAGGAAGTGTAATCTGTTCTGGAGGTCAGAAAATTTTGAAATCTGAAGGATAGTAGGAGTTAGAATGATCAAATGGGGTGAAGGTGAGAGGGTGTGTTTTAAGGTAAGGAAACAGACCACACAAATTCTGAGCTGGAAGAACCCAGTGTATTCGTGGATCTGGGAAAAAACCAATGTGAGACAGGCTAGAAAGATAGGCAAGGACAGATTATGGAGGTCATGGAATGTTTTTGGATACATTGTATCAGTACCTAATTATGATACCATGTTACCTCTCTTCTCTTTTCTGAGAGCTTCTAACAGGAGAGATAACCTAATCCTCCATCTCTACATTTCCCATCTTTTATTGTGCAATGTTGTGCATATTGAGGACTCCTTTAACTAGTTAAAAGTTAAGCTAGTGCTGACACAGTTTTTCCAAAAACTCAAGAAAATTTATAAAAATAATGTTTAATTTGGGAAGAGGAAATATTATTAGTGAACAAGAAGAAAATATGTCAGTTGATCCACTTTTTAAAATAATTTAATTGGTTTCAGAATATAACATCCTTCCTGATGGCTTCAGATGGCTTTATTTGTTCATAAATAACTCTACTTGTTGATTGAGCCACTTTTGTCATATGAATGCTTCATTAAACAAATGGAGCTTGCTCATCACAACCAAGTGGGACTGTATTCAACCAAGTGGTGAAGTTGAGAGTACATGGTTGTATTTAACAGCAAAGGCCATTTTTATCAGGGTTTTTGGCATATGGAAATGCTAGATAGTATTTCCCAATATAAATCTTCAATCTGGTAACCAGACTGACATTCAGACATTCAGCTACAGTGTCACAATGTCAGAAATGTTTACCAAAATAGAAATTATTCTGTTATATCCTTAAGGAGCTCTGGTAGCATAATGGGTAAGGCATGTGGCTGCTAACCAGAAGGTCAGTGATTCAAACCCATCAGCTACTCTACTGGAGGAAGATGAGGCAGTCTATTTCTGTAAAGACTTAGAGCCTTGGAAACCCAGTGGAGGTTGCTGTGAGTCAGATTTGACTTGATGGCAGTGGGTTTTTTGGGGTAATATCGTTAGAAAACAAGGTAAAACTAAACCTGGAAAGAAAATGATATTTTTCTCATGTTGGCCATTATCCAAGTAAAAAGCCTAGATTTTCAGAAGTCATTTAGAGAGCTATGCAGTAAATAATTCAGCCCCCTCCCCCCCCTCCCCGAAATAGGCTGGTCACTTGGAAGTTCAGTTTTGGCTAGAACCTTACCATTATAAGAAAAAGCAATTCTGAAATACTGAAAAAATGGCCCACAGATGCTATCAGGTTTCTACCCTCAGCCCCTACTCTGTCTCCAAACTGAGCTTTCTAAATTTTTAAAACTCAGAAATAATATTCTTCATATAATCTTTGGGGTGTTAAGATTTATTTTAAAGTTTTATTTATCATTTCTAGGCCCCACAGAGATTTATAAGCAATATCTATTCATCCATTTTCTTAAATACTAATCAGAACTTCTTCTTACCATTGTGGCAGGAAATTAAGAATCAATTATTATTGGGGCTCCTTCACTACATGACAAGGTCTCTTACAGAGCCACACCACCAGGGAGCCTCTCTGGTCTTCTGCCTATGGGGTAATTACTAACAATCCCCTTGTTTGAGCCTGCAGGTCCTTTGAAGTCTTACTGCTCTGTGGCTTTGTGCCTCTTACAGCCTGGGGAATCTTGCTATGACAGAGCCCCAATGTCTAGGGTTAACCATTCCCTTTGAGGCACTGGCATTCCCCTTGGCCTCTCATGAAAGTAGAATATCAGTCCCTTTTTCTCAAGGAACTTGGCCAACTTCCAATCCTTTCCCAGTATCCCTTTTTCTCCTTTTGCAAAGGCACCCTCACCCCCCACCTCCTGTCCCACCACATAACTTCCTCAGTGAACACAGGCTGTCACAGGAGACAGGAAGCCTATTTGTCTTCAGTAGTTTCAGCTTTTCACCTTGCAAAAGCCTTTGAGGTAAGGAAACACAGAAGGCTTGATAAAAATCACATAGAATAGGTAGAGAAGAGGAAAAGTAAAGAGAAACACTTTCAGTGTTTGCATTTACTGTTGCTGTAGTCAATATTTGGGAGCTCTGGTAGCATAATGGCTAAGGCACTTGACTGCTAACCAGAAGGCTGGCGGTTCAAACCCACCAGCCACTGCTCGGAAGAAAGATGGGGCAATGTACTTCCATAGTGATACTGCCTTGGAAACCCAAGGAGGGGTCGCTATGAGTTGGGTCTGACTCGACGGCACACAACAACATAGTCAATATTTATGCTTTAAATGGCTAGCCATCATATTTTGAAAAGCATTTCTGTGTTTGGAGGAATGCTTACATTATGAGTCCATTTCTTCCCTAGTGTTTGAAGTTAGAATTCAAATTTCCATCCTCTGTTGCCAGGAACCCGGGCAGAGGAGGAGTCAGCTGCAGGGGCACAGGTAAGGGTGATACAAGAGGTTTCCAGCAGGGAGACTAACTTGTTTGTCGGTTTGTCCTACCGTAATGACATGTTGATGTGAGTTTTGAGTCTGAGCCACTGGTGTGTCAAACCCAGTGGGATGCACATGGTGCACAGGTATCAGCCCAGCTTACAGACTGAGACAGACTAGGAAGAAGAAAGAGGCCATCTACTTCTCAAAAAATTGGCCCGGGAAGACCTTATGAATAGCAAAGAAGCACTGTTTGATACATTTCTGCACAACTTTATGAATAGTCTGGTTAGGTTAGAAGGCTCTCAAAATAGGACTGGGAAAGAGCTGCATCATCAGAGTAAACCCAGCGTTACTCATATGGATAAGGTAAAGCTTTCGAGACCTCCATTTGCTGATGTGGCACCACTCAAATTGAAGAGAAACAGCTGCAGACATCCATTAATCATTGGAACATGGAATATACGAAGTATGAA
>NW_006921701.1:1849870-1861473 GCF_000298275.1 Orycteropus afer afer | reverse complement strand
CAATATAAAGAAAACAAAAATCCTCACAACTGGACCAATGAGCAGCATCACAATAAATGGAGAGAAGATTGAGGTTGTCAAAGAATTCATGTTGCTTGGTTCTACAATTGATGCCAACGGAAGCAGCAGTCAGGACATTAGACGACGTGTAGCATTGGCAAGGTCAACCGTGAAGGAACTGTTTTAAGTGCTGAGGAGCAAAGATGTCTCCTTGAGGACTAAGGTGTGCCTGACACAAGCCATAATGTTTCCAGTCACCTCGTATTCATGTGAGAGGTGGACAATGAATAAGGAAGACCAAAGAAGAGTTGATGCTTTTGAGTTGTGGTGCTGGCGAAGAATGCTGAAAGTATCATGGATTGCTAAAAGAACTAACAGATCTGTCCTGGAAGAAGTGCACCCGAAATGCTCCTTGGAAGCAAGAATGGCCGGACTTCATCTCAACTATTTTGGTCATGTTGTTAGAAGGGACCATTCCCTGGAGAAGGATTTCATGCTTAATGGGTGGAGGGTCGACGAAAGAGGGGGAGGCCTTCAACGAGATGGATTGGCACGGTGGATGTGATGATGGGCTTAAGGGATCATGGAGCTGGCGCAGGATTGGGCACTGTTTTGTTCTGCTGTGCGTGGGGTTGCGATGAGTCGGAAACGACTCAACGGCACCTAACAACAACAACAATCCTCTTTTGCAGGTTAGATTTAGGCCCTTTAGACAAATGTAAGGAGCTCTGTTAGTGTAGTGCCTAAAGCACTTGACTGCTAACCAGAAGGCTGGTGGTTCAAACCCATCAGCCACTCCTCAGAAGGAAGATGGAGCAATCTACTTCCATAGTAATACTGTCTCAGAAACCCACGGAGGGGTTGCTGTGAGTCGAGTCCGACTCGACGGCACATAACTACAACAACAGGCAAATGTAGGTGAGACCTTGATTGGAAGAAACCACCATGAAGAAACTAGCTCTGTGTTGAATTTATGTTTGCTAGCATATACGGCAGTGAGAGAAGGTGACTTTGGGGGGATGATAGTGATTGTTGAATTGAGCCCCTGGTACAGTACTGGTACCATTAGTAATTATGGTAAGATTCCTGATATTTAGGGTTGACTAGAGAGTTTTCTTATGAAGCCAGCTTTACACCATTCCTCTAAAATGTTTTCCTTATTTCATGTACTTATTATTTCATCACCTTTTTCAATGATTCTGTGAGCATCACCAAAAAACTTTTTAAAAATCATATTTATTTGAGATATAGTTTGTATACAATAAAATCTGTTCTTTTTAGATGTACAGATTTGTTGAGTTTTCATATATGTTTACAGTCTTATAATCACCATGACAATTGTAATATAGAATCATATCAAAGAGTTCCATCATGTCCCTTTGTAATCATTCTCTCTAGGCTCCAGTTCCAGCTGTAGCAACCACTGATTTTTGTCCCTATTTTTTTTTTTTTTTGTTTGTGTATGTCCATGTTGTTGTTATTAGATGCTTTTGAGTCAGGTCTGACTCATATTAACCTCATGTACAACAGAACAAAACACTGCCTTGTCTTGAGCCGTCCCCACAATTTGTTGCTATATTTGAGCCCATTGTTGCAGTCACTGTGTCATTTTATCTCATTGAGGGTCTTCCCCTTTTTGTTTACCCTCTACTTTACAAAGCATGATGTTCTTCTCCAGAGACTAGTCCCTCCTGGAAATATGAACAAAGTACAAGAGGCAAAGTCTCACCATACTCGCTTCTAAGGAGTGTTCTGGCTGTACTGGCTCCAAGTCAGATTTGTTCGTTCTTCAGGCAGTCCATGGTACATTCATTATTCTTGGCCAACCCATAATCCAGATGCCTCAATTCTTTTCTGCAATCTTCCGTATTCATTGTCCAGGTTTCACATGCATATGAGCCTACTGAAAAGACTGGCTTGAATCAGGTGCACCTTAGTCTTCAAAGTGACATCATTGCTCTTTAACACTTTTAAGTGGTCTTTTGTAGCACATTTGCCTAGTGCAATATATCCTTTGATTTCTTGACTGCTGCTGCCATGAGTGTTGACTGTAAGTCAACTGCCATGAATGTTCAAGTAAAATGAAAATTTTGACAACTTCAATCTTTTTCCCACTTACCCTGATGTTGCCTATTGGCCCAGTTGTGAGGATTTTTGTTTTCTTTATTTTGAAGGAATCCACCAGCAACTCCAGGGGAGAAACATGATGCAATCTGCTTCCATATTGATATATAGCCTTGGAAACCCTATGGCAGTTCTGCTGTGTCCTAGAGGATTGTTAGGAGTTGGAATTGACTTGATGGCAGTGGGTTTTGGTTTTATGTTTAGGTGTAATCTATGCTGAAGGCCATATTCTTTGATCTTCATCGGTAAGTGCTTAAGTCTTCTTCATTTTCAGCAAGCAAGGTTGTGTCATATGCATATGCATATGTTGTTACTGAGTCTTCCTCTGATCCTTCTTCCTCTGATCCTTCTTCATATCTTCCAGCTTTTTGGATTATTTACTCAGCATATAGATTGAATAAGTATGGGGAAAGAATCCAACTCTGATGCCCTGCTCTCCTTAATTCAAACCATGTGGTATCCCCATGTTTGTTCAAATGAGTGCATCTTGGTCTACATACAGATTACTCATGAACATAATTAAGTGTTCTGGAATTACCATTCTTCACAGTGTTATCTGTAATTTTTTATGATCCACATAATTGAATGCCTTTGGGGAGTCAATAAACACAGGTAAACATCTTTCTGGTATTCTTTGCTTTCAGCCAAGATGCACCTGACATCAGCAATGATTTCTCTTATTCCATGTCCTCTTGTGAGTCTGACTTGAATTTCTGGCAGTTCCCTGTTGATGTACTGCTGCAACTGTTTTTTTAATTATTTTCAACAAATTTTACTTGTGTATTAGACTAATGATATTGTTTGATAATATCCACATTCTGCTGGATCACCTTTCTTTGGAATGGGTACAGGTATGGATTTCTTCCAGTCGGTTGGCTGTCTTCCAAATTTCTTGGCATAAATGAGTGAGCCCTTCCAGCATTACATCCATTTTATTGAAACTTGTCAATGGGTATTCTGTCAATAGTCATTTTGTGGAGGCTTATATTTTTGCCAGTGCCTTCAGTGCAGTTTAGACTTCTTCCTTCAATGCCATTGGCTCTTAATCATATGCTACTTCCTGAAATGGTTGAATGTCCACTAACTAGTTCATTGTGGTAGAATAATTCTGTGTATTCCATCCATCTTCTTTTGATGCATTCTGCACTTTCTTTATTTTACCTATGTTGTTGTTGTTGTTGTTATGTGCCGTCGAGTCGGCCCCGACTCATAGCGACTCCTCCTTGGGTTTCCGAGGCAGTATCACTACGGAAGTAGGATTGCCCAACCTTCCTTCCGAGGAGTGGCTGGTGGGTTTGAACCGCCAGCTTTCTGGTTAGCAGTCAAGTGCTTTAGCCACTATGCTACCAGAGCTCCTATATTTTACCTATAGGATCCTTCAATATTGCAACTTGAAGCTTGAATGTTTTCTTCAGTTCTTTCAGCTTGAAAAATGCCAAGGACATTCCTCCCTTTTGATTTTCTAACTCCAGGTCTTTGCATGTTTCGTTTAGTACTTTGTCTTTTTGAGGTGCCCTTTGAAATCTTCTGTTCAGTTCTTTTACTTCATCATTTCTTCATTTGCTTTAATCTGCTCTCTATTCAAGAACAACTTTCAGAGTCTCTTCTACTACACATTTGGTCTTTTCTTTATTTCCTGTCTTTTTAATGACCTTTTGCTCCACTGGTGCTGTGGTTAAAGCATTGGGCTGCTAATAAAGGGTTGATAGTTCAAACCCAGCAGCTGCTCCACAGTCTGCTTCCATAAAGATTTACAGCCTTGGAAACCCTATGGATCAGTTCTATTCTATCCTATAGGATCATTATCAGTTGGAATGACCTTATGGCAGTGGGTGTTGGGTGTTGGTTTTTTTTTTTTTTTTTGCTTTCTTCATGTATGATGTTTTTAATGTCATCCCACAACTTGTCTGGTCTCCAGTCACTGATGTTCAATGCATTAAATCTATTTTTCAGATGGTCTCAATTCATGTGGGATGTATTCAAGGTCATATTTTGGGGGCTATGGCTAGTTTTAATTTTCCTCAGCTTCACTTCAGTTTCCATATAGGCAATTGATAGTCACTTACATAGTTGGCCCCTGGCCTTGTTCTGAATGTTGATATTGAGCTTTTCCATCATCTCTTTCCACAGATGTAGTTGATTTAATTCCTGTGTATTCTATCTGGTGAGGTCTAAGTGTATATTGTTGGTGGTGTTGTTATGTGCCGTCGAGTCGCACCTGACTCATAGCGACCCCTCTTTGGGTTTCTGGGGCAATATTACTACAGAAGTAGATTGCCCCATCTTCCTTCTGAGGAGTGGCTGGTGAGTTTGAACCGCCAGCCTTCTGATTATTGTAGCTTTATAGGAAGTTTTTAAATCAGGTCCTAATACTTTCTTTTATTAAAAAAAACTTCTTTTTTTGGCTATTCCAAGTTCTTCATATTTACACATGCATTTTAGAAACAGTTTCTCCATTTCTACAAGACAGCTTGCTAGAAGTTTGATTGGGATTGTTTGAAGCCAGTGATCAATTTGGGAAGAATTGACATCTCAACAGTATTTAGTCTTTTTGTTATGGCCACAGTTTATTTCTCCTTTATTTAGACTTTTAAATTTCTCTCAGGAATGTTTTGCAGTTTTTATTGTGTAAGTCTTACACATATTTTGTTAACATTATCTTTAATAATTTTGTATTTTTTTTAACTTTTTTATTTTAAGATTTTGTTTTACATTCAACATTACATATACATTTAGTTTCATTCCCCATTTGCCATCCCAAAACCTAACCCAATCTCCTCCCTTCCCTGTCCAGTAATCATCCTCCCATGCCCCTCATGGTTATGCACCCGTTTGTTCTGCATTTCCTCCATGTGAATGTTGCCCCTCTGGTGCCCCATGGTCAATTGCTCCAAGAGATGCATTTCCATAGAGTATGTCGGTGCATCACCCTGGGTTGAGTGGACTGCATGTACATCTTGTTTACTATTGGGCTGAGAGCCAACCCAATAATTTTGTATTTTTGATAGTATTGTAAATGATACTATTTCTTAATTTCAGTTTCTAAATACTCATTGCTAGTACATCATAAGTACCTGACTTATGATGAGGTTCTGTTCTGAGGATTCCATTGTAAGTCAGGCCTGACTTAAGTTGAATA
Source organism: Orycteropus afer afer (assembly GCF_000298275.1). NCBI lineage: Eukaryota > Metazoa > Chordata > Mammalia > Tubulidentata > Orycteropodidae > Orycteropus > Orycteropus afer. The sequence goes on along the minus strand of NW_006921701.1, from coordinate 1,856,210 downwards.
CCGTTTTTTGTTGTTTTGTTTTCATTTTGACTGCCTTTTATTATCAGTATCTTTATAAATCTGATCTTTATTTGTCTTCGGGGTTTGGAAACATATATAAACATCTGTGAGTGAACATCTGAGAATGATAACATTGGATTACGCACTGCCACGTTGTACATAGTATATATTACTAACAACAAAAATGCATGATTGTAAGTGTGGTTGGTAATAACTGAGAATATGTTATAAGTCAAGGATTACCTGTATATAGAAATACAGCTAATATTTGTATATTAGTCTTGATTCCTGAAGTCTTGCTAAACTTACTTATTAAAATTAGTTACTTTTTTGTAGATTTGGTAGACTTTTCAGTGAAGATTATTGTGCTGTGAATAAATACAGTTATATTTTCCTTCTTAATCAGTATGTCTGTTATTTCTTATTCTTGCCTTCTTGCACTCACCAGGATCTTTGTGTTGAATGGAGGTGGTGAGAGTAGACATCTTTCCCTAGTTCCTAATCATAGGAGGAAAGCATTCAGTCTTTTACCATTAAGCATGATGTTAACTATAGGATTTTGGTAGATGACCATTATGAATTTGTGGAAGACCCCCACTCTTTTTTGTTTCTAGAGATTTTTTATAATGAATAAATACTGATTTTTGTCATTTTTCTTCTTCTATTGTAAAGATCATATATATATTTTTCTTTTTTTTAGTATGCTTATATGTAAATTATATTGATATTAAATATTAAGTGAATTTAGCATTCTTGGATAAACCCACACTTTTGTCATGATATAGTATCCTTTTCATATTTTGCTAGATTTAATTTACTAATGTTTTGTCAAGGACTTTTGTTCAGGAAGGATATTAATGTGTAATTTTCCTTGCATGTGCTGTTCTTGTTGAATTTTGGTATCAGGGTAAAACTTGTTGTTGTTGTTGTTATTACGTGGTGTTGAGTAGGCTGTGGCTCATAGTAACCCCATGTACAACAGAACAGAACACTACATGGTCTTGTGCTATCCTTATAACCATTGCCATATTTGAGCCCACTGTTGCAGCCACTGAGTCAATCCATCTCATTGAGGGTCATCTTGTTTTTTTGCTGACCCTCTACCTAGCATGATGTACTTCTCCAGGGACTGGTCCCTTTTGATACTAGATCCAAAGTACCTGAGACAAGTTCTCACCATCCTGCTTCTAAAGAGATTCTGTTTCTACATCTTCCTACATGTATTTGTTCATTCTTCTGGCAGTCCTTGATATATTTAATATTCTTCACCAACACCATAATTCAAAAGCATCAATTTTGACTGCTAACCAGAAGGCTGGCAGTTCAAACCCACCAGCCACTCCTCAGAAGGATGATTGGGCAATCTACTTCTGCAGTGATACTGCCTCAGAAACCCAAGGGGAGGGGTCACTATGAGTTGGATCCAAGTCCAACTCAACAGCAGTGAGAATTTTTTAAATTTATTTTTTTATTGTGACTTGGGTGAAAGTTTACAGAGCAAATTCACTCTCTATACAGCAGTTCACATACACTTTGTCTCATGACATTGACTAAAATTTCCCCAATGCAATAGCTCCCCTCCCACTTCCTCCTGGTAGTTACCTCTTCCCTGTGTCCATCCCTCCATGCACTCCTGCCCCCTGAGCTGTCTCCCTGTGCCTAAACAGCCCTTCTTTCTCTCATGATTGTTCTCTCCAAGGAGTGTATTTACCTCAGGTAAATGTTCAACTCATATGCCTGTCTTTGTTTGGCTGGAAATCACAGGTGTGGGTTCAATTCCAGACCTGAAAGGCAGCTAAGGACCATAGTCTCAATGGTTTCACCAGGCTGTATCAGACCAGTAAATCTGGTCTCCCCCCCCCCCTTTTTTTTTTCCAAATGATTTTGAGTTTTGTTCCACATTGTTCTCCCTCTCTATCCAGGATCTCCTACATAAATCCCTCTCTGAGTGGTTGACAGTGGGAGCTGGCGACCGTCTAGTCTTTTGGTCTCATAATCGTATATGCTGTGGATCGCACAGTGTACTAGTTGCTAGAACTAATTGTTTCCACAAATCTTTGGTTTTCTTCATTCTTCTTTGCTGTGGACAAGGAGAGACCCATTGTTGCATCTAGATGGCTGCTTGCAAGCTCTTAAGATCCCAGTCACTACTTGCCAAAGTAGGAGGTGGAACAATGTTTTGTGTAGTATGTTACGCCAGTTGAGCTTGATGTCTCCTGTGACTGTGGTCCCGAGCCCACAGGTTCAACTACTCAGTCCCTCTGGGTAGCTGGCTGTGCCTACAAAAGTGACTACAACCTTGTCTCTTGTCAGCTCTACTATACACCTGGGAATTCTTACAGAACATACAAATACGCTTGTAGAACCATTGTCTGCCAACCCTATACATGGTCTTGGGTACACTCCCCACTGCATAGACATACCTAATAGTTCAGCCTGTCCACCCATCTATCCACCTGTGTACCCATGAGAATTTTTTTTAAGTCCTCCTTATTCATTGTGGCGAATTGCTTGATGTGGCCCTTCTAGCCGTTGTTGTCTATTTTGTGATGTGTTGTAAATCCTATTATCCATTCCTGTTTAAGGTGGCGTGGTGATTAAGGTAGTGTGTCAACTTGGCTGGGCAGCTGGCAGTAGTCATTCCCTATAATGACTTGCAGTAGGCTCCGTGGTGGAATTTGCCATGAACAACTGAGTAGCTGCTGATTGTTAAAGCCATCCACGTAGGTTATTTCTGTTGGAGCAGCACAGGTGGGATATATCTTGAGTCCTGCCTTGCTGGAGGGTATAACTCAAATCACCAACCTTAGCTTCCTTGAGGGTATACATAAGAATCTTTTGGGAATGTTCACTCTCCTCTTGCTCCGGTTCTGCATTTTGGCTCATCATCATCTCACCCCTGAATTTGGTACAGCAGCCGTCATCTCATCTGTTGATTGAGGTTTGTCAAAACCTGAGAATTGGGAGGATCCTCCAGATCTACTTACAGATCTGGGACTTGCCAGTATGCCAGCCTCCCAGCCTCCACCACCACTACGTGAGACCATCCCTTGGGTGTCCGTGAGTTCTGTAAGGCGTTATGGCGAAATAGAGAATCCTAAAACGGGGGAGATTACTGAGAGGAGGAGGAGGAGTAGTTAATGTCTGAAATGATGGAGTGGCACAGTAGTTTGGACATTTGGGACATCTCTAACCTCCGCCTCATGTGAACTGGCCTTGTACTGATCTAAGAGAAATTGTTCAAGCACTCATTGTCCAGCTTTCGCATATGTGGCAATTGATAATACCATGGCTCAGGTCAGGCACACCTTAGTCTTCAAAGTGGTATCTTCACTTATTTACACTTTAAAGAAGTCTTTTGCAGATTTGCCCAAAGCAATATGTCATGTGATGTCTTGACTGCTGCTTCCATTGGTGTTGATTGTGGATCCAAGTACAGTGAAATCCTTGACAATTTTATTACTTTCTTAGTTTATCATGTTGTTGCTTGTTGGTCCAGTTGTGAGGATTTTAGTTTTCATTATGTTGAGGTGTAATCCATACTGTAGGGTGTAGTCTTTGATTCTCATCAATAAATGTTTCAGAAAATCCTTTCCTTTCAGCAAGCGAGGTTGAATTATTTGCATATCTGAGGTTGTTAATGAATCTTCCTCCAATCCTGATGCCTCATTCTTCTCCATGTAGTTCAACTGCTTGTATGCTCAGCATACAAATTAAATAGTAAAAAGATACAACCCTGAAACACACCTTTCTGGATTCTAGACCACACAATATCCCCTTGTTCTGTTAGAATGATTGCCTCTTAGTCTGTGTACACCTTCCTTATAAGCACAATTAAATGTTCTGGAATTCCCATCCTTTGCAAGGTTATCCATAATTTGTTATGATCCACATGCTTGAATACCATTGCACAGTCAATGAAACAAAGGTAAATGTCTTTCTGGTAGTCTCTGCTTTCAGCCAGGATCCATCTCATATCAGCAGTGATATCTCTCCTTCCATGTCCTCTTCTGACTTCAGCTTGAATTTCTGACAGAATAAAGTTAGCCTCATAAAATTAATTAGGGGACATTCCTTCTTCTTTTCCTGGAAGAATTTGTATAGTGTTGATAGTATTTGTACATTAAATATTTGACAGGGTTCACCATTGAAGCCACATGAGCCTGTTTTTTTTTTTTTTACCTTGGTAGAAAGGTTTGAAATATAAATTATATGCCGTTTCTTTGATATAAGTTTATGCATGTTATTCATATCTTCTAAAGTGAGCTCTGGTAATTTTTTTCTTTCAAGGAATTGTTCCATTTCATCTGAAATACCAAATATGTTAGTGTTAAGTTATTTATATCTCTTATCCTTTTAAGGTCTGTCAGATCTGTAGTGATACACCTTTTTCATATCTGAAATGGTAATTTGTATCTTCTCCTTTTTAAAATTCTTAGTGAGTCTGGTTGGAAATTTATCAATCGTATTCACCTTCTTTGAGAATCAGCTTTTTGTTTTATTGATTTACTCTATTGCTTTTCTGTCTTTTCATTGAAATATTCTCTAATCTTTATAATTTTCTTCCTTTCACTTGCTTTTAATTTTCTCCTATCTAGTTTCTTAAAAGGTAGAAGTTTAGGTTGTTGATAATAAATCTTTCTTCTTTTCTAATGAGTATGTAGATGTCATTTTTTTCTGAGTGCTTTGGTGCTTTCAAAATTTTGATATGTTTTAATTTTCATGCAGTTCAAAATATTTTGCTTGTGATTTCCTCATTGATCCATAGATAATTTAGAAGTTGTTGTTATATTTAAAAATATGTGATGATTTTCTAAATTATTTATTTTACTGAGTTCTAATTTAAATAATATTCTTTATATGATTTTAATATTTAAAAAAGTTTTGAAGTTTATTTTATGGTGCACAATATAGTCTATCTCGGTGAATGTTAAATGTGCACTTGAAAACAATATGTATTCCACTGATTTTGGAGAGAATGTCCTAACAATCTGTTATGTTAAGTACATTGGTAGTGTTGTTCTCATCGTCTGTTCTTACTGATTTTTGTCTACTTGATGTGAGAATTAAACAGAGGGATGTTGAAGTCTCCAACTGTAATTGTGTTTTTGATTTTTTCTGTTTATATTTTTAATTCTATTACTCTTTGGTTCAGGTATTCTGAAACTCTTTTGTTAGGTGCATACATAGAACTGTCAATTTCTTAAGGAATTACCCCTTTATCATTATTTAATGCTTTTTTAAAAAATATATATATTATTGAAATATAATCTGTGTATAGTGACATACACAAACTAAAGTGTGTACACAAATACACAGTGAAATACACAAGACTAAGGTTACATGGGTTAGTCCTTTTTTGTTTGTTTGTTTTGCACTATTCCCTCCTATCCCTGGTAACCAACAAAGTTTCCTCCTATATTTAAACCTTTCCTTGACTTTTTATAAAAATGAACTAATACCATAGTTGTCCTTTTGTAAATAGTGTTGTGATGAACATGGGTGTGCATAAGTCTGTTCTTGTCCTAGCTCTCACTTTAGGCTATATACCTAGTAATGGGATTTCTGGCTTAAATGGTATTTCTGATTCCAAATTTTTAAGGAATCACCATGCTCCTTTCCACAGTGGTTGTATCATTTTACAGTCCTACCAACAGTGCATGAGAGTCCCAATCTCTCCTTATCCTCACCACCATTTGTTAGTTTCTGTCTTGTTGAATTTTGCTATTAGTGCTGGGGACAGATGGTATCTCATTGTTGTTTTGATTTGCATCTCTCTAATGGCTAATGATCATGAATATTTCTTTATGTGTTTGTTGGCCGCCTGAATATCCTCTTTGGTGAAATGTCTATTCATGCCTTCTGCCCATTTTTTAATTGGATCATTTGTCTTTTTGCTGTTGAGGTGTTGGTGTTTTCTGTAAATTTTAGAAATAAATTCCTTGCAGATATGTCATTGCTGAATATATTTTTTCAGTCTGTAAGTTCTCTTTTTACTCTTTTGGAGAAGTATTTAATTTTTAGAAGGTTTCATTCATCTTGTTTATCTTCATTTGTTTGTGCATTTTGGGTTATGCTTGACAGTCTATTCATGCCATAAATTACAAACCAAAAAGCAAACCCACTGCCATCGAGTCGGATCTGACTCAGCGACCCTTTCTTGCGTTTCTGAGGCAGTATCACTATGGAAGTAGATTGCCCAACCTTCCTTCCGAGGAGTAGCTTAAATTTGCCCCTATTTTTTCCTTGAGGAACTTTATAGTTTTAGGTTTCACATTTAAGTCTTTGATCTGTCTGGAGTTAGTTTCTGTGTATGGTGTGAGGTACAGATCTTCTTTTT
>NW_006921701.1:1843111-1844416 GCF_000298275.1 Orycteropus afer afer | reverse complement strand
AAAAAACCAGCTTCTGGTCTTGTTGATTTTTTCTATAGCCCTTCTATTTTCTGTTTCATTGATTTCTGCTCGAATCTTGATTATTTCCTTTCTTTTGGTGACTGTAGGCTTTTCTTGCTGTTCTTTCTCTAATTGTTGGAGATATTGCTTCAAAGTGTTGATTTTTGGCTCTTTCTTCTTTTTTGATGTGTCCCGTTATTGCTATAAATTGTTCTCTGATCCCTGCTTTTGCTGTGTCCCAAAGATGTTGGTATGTTTTGTTCTCATTCTCGTTTGATTCAAGGAATTTTCAAATTTCAGTTTTGATTTCTTCTCTTACCCCGTCTTTCTCAAGGAGGGTGTTGTTCAGTTTCCATGTGTTTACTCTTTTCCTGTTGATCTTCCAATTGTTGATTTCTAATTTGATAGCATTATGATCTGAGATGATGCTTTGCGGTATTTTAATGTTTTTAAATTTATGGAGGCTTGCTTTATGGCCTAACATATGGTCTATCATGGAAAATGTTCCATGTGCACTGGAGAAGAATGTATATTGTGCTGCTGTTCGGTGAAGTGCTCTGTAGATGTCTATAAGGTCAAGTTGATGGATTGTGTTGTTTAGCTCTTCTGCATCTTTGTTCAGTTTCCTTCCAGTTTTTCTGTCTTTCGTTGAAAGTGGTGTATTAAAGTCTCCCACTATGACTGTAGAGTCATCTATTTGGCTTTTCAACTCTTTTAAAGTCTGACTCATGTATTTTGGGCCTCTTTCATTGGGTCCATAGATACTTACTATGTTTATATCTTCATGTTCAATTTGTTCTTTTTATCATTATATAATGTCCTTCCTTGTCTCGTATGGTGGTTTTTGTTTTAAAGTAATTTTGATCAGAAACCAATATTGTCACTCCTGCTCTCTTACTGTTGCCATTTGCTTATTATATCTTTTTCCAACCTTTGATTTTTAGTCTATTTTTGTTTTTATCTCTAATGTGTTTCTCTTGTAGGCAGCATATTCATGGGTTTTGTTTTCTTCTGCAATCTGCAACTCTCCGTCTCTTGAGTGGTGCATTTAATCCATTAACATTCCGTGTAATTATTGACACATATGAATTGGTTGCTGTCATTTTGGTATGTGTTTTTTCATGGTGTCCCTGGTTTCTTTGTTCCATATTATTTTCTGTGCTGAGATCGTTATGTTTATGAATCGTGTTATCATTTCCTTTGTTGCTGTTGTTTTAGTATATGCTGAATATTTGTGCTTGCCCTCTTTTTTATTGTGATGTGATGGTTTATCATTTTTCTTTGAGGTTACCCTATGATTTATAA
>NW_006921701.1:1841371-1842306 GCF_000298275.1 Orycteropus afer afer | reverse complement strand
ATTTTTCTGAATGATCCTTTTCCAAAGAAGTATTCAGGTATTTGTCTTCCATCTCATTAATTCTGTCTTCCATTGCATCAATTCTATACCTTTGCTCTTCCAATATGTTATCTATTTTTCACAATTTAGTATTAGTCTTCTGGATTTCTATCTGTAGATTTAGAATCATTTCTAATTTTTCATTTATTTTGTCATTTTGTTCTTGGTATTTTCTTCCAAAATTCTTCTTAGTTTTTTTACTGTGTTTTCTTTGGTCTGTCTCTCAATCCTTTGAAGATACCTGAAGATGATTCCTTTGAATTCCTTATCAGAGAGTTCCAATGCTGCTTCTTCCTCAGGGATGTGTACTGGATCTGTATCCTGCTCCTATGTTTCTACCACTTTATCCTACTTCTTTGTGTGGACTCTGATGGTCTGTTGTCTCCGAGACATCGTGGCATTGTTGTATTTAGATCTCTCTTAACTGTGAAGAGCAGCCAACGGTGATTCAGGCTCTTCTTGGTGGTTTTTTATCATTGGCCTATTGGTGGAAAAGTAGGTAATGGCTCTCACTCAGTAAGTGAAATTGCAGGAGGTGTGGATATAGTTGTATCTTATGGGGACTGTTACTGTCTCCCACTCAGAGAAAAATTACAATTGCATAACGATAAAAAAACTAAAAGCACATGGACAAAATACACACCATGTAATCACACACGAACAGTAACCAATAAAAGGGAAAAAGAAGAAGAAAAAACAAGAAAACCTGCAATATCTGGAGATAGGGCAATAAGAGAAAAAAGGTAGAGAAGGAAAATAATGAAGAAAAAAATGGGGAAAATGCAAAATGAAAAACAAGGAATGGGGTTAAGGGAAAAAGAAGAAAAAAACAAGAAAACCTGCAATATCTGGAGATAGGACAATAAGAGTAAAAAGGTAGAGAAGAAAATAATGAA
>NW_006921701.1:1834573-1840846 GCF_000298275.1 Orycteropus afer afer | reverse complement strand
GGCCCCGACTCATAGCGACCCCTCCTTGGGTTTCCGAGGCAGTATCACTACAGAAGTAGGATTGCCCAACCTTCCTTCTGAGGAGTGGCATATATGCCCTTTATTATGTTGGGGGATTTCCCTTCTATTTCTATACTTCTGAGAGTTTTTATCAGGAATGGATGCTGGGTTTTATCAGATGCCTTTTCTGCATCTATTGATATGATCATGTGATTCTTTTCCTTTATTTATGTGAAGGATTACGTTGATTGTTTTTCTAATGTTGAACCCTTCTTGCTCACCTGGTATGAATCCCACTTGGTCATGATATATTATTTTTCTGTTGTTGTTGCAGTCTGTTGACTAGGATTGTGTTGAAGGTTTTTGCATGTATATTCATGGGAGGGGTATTGGTCTGTAGTTTTCCTTTCTAATGATAATCTTTGCCTGGTTTTGGTGTTAGGGTTATGCTTACTTCATAAAATGAATTTGGGAGGATTCCATCCTTTTCTGTGTTCTGGAATCAATTGCATATGATTTGTGTCAGCTCTTCTCTGAATGATTAATAAAATTCTCCAGTGAAACCATCTCAGCCAGGACATTTTTTGTTGGTAATTTTTTTATGACCTGTTAGATTTTGTATTTTGTTATGGGTCTGTTCAGGTGTTCCACGTTAGTCTGTGTTAGTTTAGGCAGATAGTGTGTTTCCAGAAATCTGTCAATTTCTTCTAGGTTTTCAAATTTGTTGCAGTATGGTTCTTCATAGTATCTTAATATTATTCTTTTTATTTCTGTTGGTTCTATTGTGACATCACCACTTTCATTTCTTATTTGTGTTACTTGCATTTTCTCCTTCTTTTCCTTTAAGTTAGCCAGTGGTTTATCAATTTTATTAATTTTTCAAAAACCTACTTCTAGGTTTTTTAATTTTTTTTTCTATTGTCTTTCTATTTTCTGTTTATTTCTGCTTGAATCTTTATTATTACTTCTTTTCTTCTGGTGACTGTAGGCTTATTTTGCTGGTCTTTTTCTACTTGTTGGAATGTTGGGTTAAAGTGTTGCTTTTGGCTTTTTCTTCTTTTTTGATGTGTGCACTTATTGCTATAAATTGGCCTCTGATCATTGATTTTGTTGTGTCCCCAAAATTTTGGTATGTTGTGTTTTCATTCTCATTTGATTCAAGGAATTTTTAATTTTTTTCTATTACCCAGTCGTTTTTAAGGAGGGTGTTATTAAGTTTTTATGCATTTACTCTTTTTTGTTGGTCTTCCTAGTGTTGATTTCCATTGTGATTTGAGAAGATGCTTTGCAGTATCTCAGTGTTTATAATTTTTTTGAGGCTTAGTGTGTGGTCTAATATGGTCTATACTGGAGAATGTTCCACATGTTCTGGAACAGAATGTATGTTTTGCTGTTGTTGGGTGGAATGCTCTGTAGATGTCTATAAGGTCAGGTTGGTTGATTGCATTGTTTAGTTCTTCTATATCTTTGTTCAGTTTCATTCCAGTTATTCTATCTGTGATTTAAAGTGGTGTATTAAAGTTTCCCACTATTACTGTGAAGTCATCTATTTGTCTTTTCAATTCTGTTAAAGTTTGCTTTATGTATTTTGGGCTCTTTTATTGGGCACATAGATATGTATTATTATTAAGGCATGGGCCTGAGGTAGGCAGGCCCAGGTCTCGGAGGCTGCTTTTCACTTGGGGGTGGCTTTATATTAAGGCCATGGCCTGAGGTAGGCAGTCCCTGTGCCTGGAGGCTATTTTTTACTTGGATGTGGCTCTTTATTAAGGCTGGGGCCTGAGGTAGACAGGCACGGGACTTGGAGGCTGCTTTTTGCATGGGTGTGGCTCTATACTAAGGCAGAGGCCTGAGGTAGGCAGGCCCAAGGCTTGGAGGCTGTTTTCCAGTTGGGGGTGGCTCTATATTAAGGCCAGGGCCTGAGGTAGGCAGGTGCAGAGGGGTTAGGAACAACTAAGAAGACAAACTTGTCTGTCAGTTTGTCATCCTGTGGTGGCTTACATGTTGTTGTGAGCCTGGAGGTTATGCCACCATGTTGCAAAAAGCCAGCAGGGTTAGCCATGGTGGAGAGGTTTCAGCAGAGCTTCAGGGCTTAGACAGACTTGGAAGAAGGAAGAAGCCATCCACTTCTCAATTGGCCAGTGAAAACCTTTTGAATAGCAGTGAAACACTTTCTGATATATTACTGGAAAACTTTAGGAAAAGCCCTGAAACATTGACCAACATAGTGCCAAAAGATAACCCCATCAGGTTGGAAGGCACTTAAAATTTGCTTGGGGAAGAGCTGACTCCTCAGAGTAGAGACAACCTTAACAATATAGATAGAGTAAATCTTTTGGTACCTCCATTGACTGATGGGGCATGACTCAAAATGAGTAGCAACAGATGCAAACATCCATTAATAATTGGAACATAGAATGCACGAAGTATGAATTTAGGAAAATTGGAACTTGTCAAAAACGAAGTGGAACACATAAAGATCCATATCCTAGGCATTAGTGGAGCTGAAATGGACTGGTTTTGGCCATTTTGAATCAGACAACCATATGATAAATTGAAGAGGAATGGTGTGGCATTCAAGGGCACAAAGACTGTTTCAAGATTTGTCCTGAAGTACAGTGCTGTCAGTGATACGATAATATCCATATGCCTACAAGGAAGACCAGTTAATACTACTATTATCCGAATTTACACACCAACCACCAAAGCTAAAGATGAGGATATTGAAGATTTCTGCCAACTTCTGCAGTCTGACATTGACTGAACATGCAATCAAGATGTGTTGAGTATCACTGGTGACTGGAATGCAAAAGTTGGAAGCAAAGGAGAGTTACCAGTAGTTGGAAAATGTGGCACTGGAGATAGAAATAACACTGGAAATTGCATGATAGAATTTTGCAGGACCAACTTATTCATTGCAAATACCTTTCTTCAACGACGTGAATGATAACTATACACGTGGTCTTCACCAGATGGAATACACAGGAATCAAATTGACTATATCTGTGGCAAGAAGTGATGGAGAAGTTCAGTATCTTCAGCCAAAACAAGGCCAGGAGCTGATTGTGGAACAGACCATCAACTTCTCATATGCACATTCAAGTTGAAGTTGAAGATAATTAAAACAAGTCCATGAGAGCCAAAATATGACCTTGATAATATCCCTCCTGAATTTAGAGAATTTAAAGAATAGATTTGATGCATTGAACACCAATGACTGAAAACCAAAGGAATTGTGGGATGGCATCAAGAGCATCATCCATGAAGAAAGCAAGAGGTCATTAAAAAGACAAGAAAGGAAGAAAAGATGCAAATGGATTTCAGAAGAGACTCTAAAACTTGCCCTTGAGCAGAGAGTAGCTAAAGCAAAAGAAATAAATGCAAGATAAAAGAGCTAAACAGAAGATTTCAAAGGGCAGCTTGAACAGACAAACTCAATTACTATAATGAACTGTGCAAAGTCCTGGAGTTAGAGAACCAAAAAGGAAGAACACACTCAGCGTTTCTCAAGCTGAAAGACCTGAAGAAAAAAATTTAAGCCTCAAGGTGCAATATTGAATGATTCTATAGGCAAAATATTGAATGATGCAGGAAACATCAAAAGAAGATGGAAGGAATACAGAGTCACTATACCAAAAAGAACTGCTCAAAGGTCATCCATTTCAAGAAGTGGCATATGATCAAGAACCAATGCTATTGGAGAAAGTAGTTGAAGCTGCACTGAAGGAATTGGTGAAGAACAAGACACCAGGATGATGGAATACCCATTGAGATGTTTCAACAAATTGATGCTGCAGTGGAGGCACTGACTTGGTTATGCCAAGAGATTTGGAAGACAGCTTCATGGCCAACTGAGTGGAGCAGATCCATGTTTGTACCCATTCCAAAGAAAGGTGACCCCACAGAATGTGGAAATTATCAAACAGTGTCATTATATTACATGCAAGTAAAATCTTACTGAAGATAATTCAAAACTGGTTGCAGCAGTGTATTGACAGAGCGCTTCCAGAAGTGCAAGCTGGATTCAGAAGAGGACGTGGAATAAGAGATATCATTGCTGATGTCAGATGGATCTCTGAAAGCAAAGAATACTGGAAAGATGTTTACTTGTGTTTTATAGGCTATGCAAAAACATTTGATTGTGTGGCTCATAAAAAATTGTGCATTACATTGACAAGAATGGGAATTCTAAAACACTTGATTGTACTCATGAGGAACCTGTGCATAGAACAGGAGGCTGTTTTTTGATACTGCATGGGTTCAAAATCAGGAAGGGAGTGCATCAAGATTGTATCCTTTCACCTTACTTATTCAATCTATATGCTGAGCAAATAATCTGAGAAGCTGGATTACATGAAGAAGAATGTGTCATCAAGATTGGAGTAAGACTCATTAACAACCTGCAATACATAAATGACACAACTTTGCTTCAAGTTGTGAGGATGACTTGAAGCACTTACTGATGAAGATTGAAGACTACAGTCTACAGTGTGGATTACACCTCAATATAAAGAAAACAAAAATTCTCACAACTGGTCCAATAAACAGCTTCACAGTGACTGGAGAAAAGATTGATGTTAAGGATTTCATATTACTTGGCTCTACAATCAACACCAATGGATGCAGCAGTCAAGACATCTGATGAATGTATTGCACTGGGCAAATACGCTGCAAAGGACCTCTTTCAAGTGATGAAGAGCAAAGATGTCTCCTTGAAGACTAAGGTGTACCTAACCCAAGCCATGGTGTTTTCAGTTGCCTCTTACGCATGTGGGAGCTGGACACTGAATAAGGAAGACCAAAGAAGAGTTGATGCTTTTGATTTGTGGTGTTGGAGAAGAATGCTAAGAGTACCGTGGTCTGCTAAACGACTAACAAATCTGTCCTGGAGGAAGTGCAGCCGGAATGCTTCTGGAAGCAAGAATGGCCAGACTTGGTCTCACCTACTTTGGTCATGTTGCCAGAAGGAACATTCCCTGGAGAAGGATATCATGCTTGGTAAGGTGGAGGGTCAAGGGAGAAGGGGAAGACCTTCAATGAGATGAATAAACACAGTGGCTGCAATGATGGGCTCAGGTATAGCAAGGATCGTGAGGCTGGCACAGGACCAGGCAGTGTTTCGTTTTGCTGTGCATAGGGTCGCTATGAGTCAGAGAGGACTCAGCGGCACCTAACAACAACAACAAGAAATGTATTATGGTTATGTCCTCTTGTTCAACTGATCCTTTAATGTCCTTCCTTGTCTCTTATGGTCATTTTTGTCTTAAAGTCAATTTTATCAGAAAGTGATATTGCCACTCCTGCTCTCTTTTGGTTGCCTTTTCCTTGGTATATCTTTTTCCAACATTTGATTTTTAATCATTATAAAATGTCCTTCTTTGTCTCTTATGGTGGTTTTTGTCTTAAAGTCAATTTTATCAGAAATTATATTGCCACTCCTGATCTTTTATGATTGCCATTTGTTTGATATATCTTTTATCCAGCCTCTGATTATAGTCTATTTTTGTCTTTGTCTCTAAGGTGTGTCTCTTGTAGACAGCATATTGATGGGTTGTTTTCTTATCCATTCTGCAGATCTCCATCTCCTGAGTGGCACATTTAACCCATTGATATTTAGTGTAATTACCAATAAGTATAAATTTATTGATGTTGTTTTGGTGTTTTTTTTGTGATGTTGCTGATTTCTTTGTTCCATATAATTTTCTGTGCTGAGCTGATTTTGTTTATAAGTAGTGTTACCACTGCCTTCATTGCTGTTGTGTTAATATTTGCTAACTATTTGTTCTTGTCCTCTTTTTTATTTTGATGCAAATGTTTATTATTTTTCTTTGAGGTTACCCTGTAATTTATAATTTTCTTCCCAAGTTTAAACACTCTCCTCTGTCTCACAGTTGTCTTGACTTCCTCACCATTTAGAAGTTCTGTAACTACACTGTTTATTCCCTCTTTTTGGTTTGTAGTTGGCCTCATTTACCAATTGATGTGTCTAGTTCCTTGTTTACAGTCTTGTAAGTTTATTTTGCTTTGGATTCTTCTATAACTGGGTTGTTTACTGGGTTATATCATCATGTGTGTTAATCATACGTTGTTGTTTGCTGTCGTTGGTTCTTTGTCCAAAGAACTCCCTTTACCATCTTTTGTAAAGTTGGTCAGGTTTTAACAAATTCCATTATTTTCTGCTTATCTGGAAATCTCCTAATTTCTCCCTCATATTTGATAGAAAATATTGCTGGGTATATAATTCTTGGTTGGATTTTTTTTTTTTTTTTTTTT
>NW_006921701.1:1830356-1833897 GCF_000298275.1 Orycteropus afer afer | reverse complement strand
TGGATGTAATATTCCCCATGATGAGACTGGTAATCAACTCCATGGTGGAATCTACTGTGAGCAGCTGAGTAGCTGCCTTTGGGTATGTGGTCTGCTTCCTGTATATAAGAAACAGCTTTGGGAATGGTCTGTAGCTTATGGCACGCTTAAATCCTTCATGTAGCTGTGTAACTGTTCAGCAGCCTGCCATGCTCTGCTAATCTTGGGACTTTTAATGGACTTAAAGTAATGGCCTGCCGTGTGGTTTGGTAACATCGGGACAGTGCCTTTGTACTTGTCAATCTGGGCTTATCAGTCTCAGCAGCCAGCAGCTGTCTGAGTGAAGAAAAGCCTCTAGCTCCAGTGGGCCAGGAACAGGAGGCAGAGCTGAACCCCAAGGTTGAAGGGCTTTTACCCAGCCCCTGGAGCCTGGCACGTTGAACTTGGACTTAAAGCCTCCGAATTGTAAGAATAAACTCCTGTTTGTTCGAGCATCCCATTTGTGGTATATTCCTGTAAGAGAAGCACTAGGTAACCAAGAGAGTACCCAAATGTATTTCTTTTGAATTCCTTATCACGGAGTTCCAATGCTGCTTCTTACTCAAGGATGTTGTTCTGGTTACCTAGTGCTGTTCTGACAAAAAATATACCACAAATGGGAGGGCCTTAACAAACAGGAGTTTATTCTTACAATCTGGAGACTTTAAGTTCAAGTTCAAAGTGCCAGGCTCTAGGGGCTGGATGAAAACCCCTCAACCTTGGGGTCCAGCTCCGCCTCCTACTCCTGGCCCACTGGAGCTAGAGGTATTTCTTCACTCAGACAGCTGCTGGCTGCTGAAGCTGAGATGCCCCAAAATTGACAAATAAAAAGGCACAGTCCCGTTGTTACCAAACCACACGGCAGGCCATTAACTTAAGTCCATTTTAAGTCCCAAGGTCAGCAGAGCATGGCAGGCTGCTGAGCAATGACACAGCTACATGCAGGGTCCAAGCATGCCGTAGGCTAGAGATCATACCCAAAGGCTTCTCCTTATATACAGGAAGCAGACCACATACTCAAAGGCAGCTACCCAGCTGCTTGTGGCAGATCCCACCATGGAGTTGATTGCCAGTCTTCTCATGGGGATTAACTACCATCAGCTGCTCAGCTACTTAACCAGGCCCAGCCAAGTTGACACACAAACTGAACTACCACAGATGTTTTCTGGGTTTGTATCTGTGTCCCTTGTTTCTGCTTTTTTATCTTGCTTTTTTCTGTGGACTATGAAAGTCTGTTGTCTCTGAGACATTGTGGTGGTGTTTTTATGTTTAATTTGTGGTTGTATGTTGGTGTGATTCATGTAAGATTTTTTTTCCCCTTTATTTTGTTTGCTGTATATTTGTGAGCATGGTACTGTGCTCCTCTATTTGATAGTTGTTAGCATTTAGGCACTCACGACTTGCTTCCTGGTAGGTGTGATAGAGAATGAGAATGTGTGCACAGATATCTGTTTGCTGTTCATTAAGAGCAGTTGAGGGTGAGTTCAGCTGGTATTGGCTGCTGTGTTGTTGGTCGGTTGGTCCAAAAGCAAATGGTGTCCCTCTCTAAGTGGGTGGGGCTGCAAGAGGTGCAGGTATGGCTGGGTTGTGTGGAAACACTTGCTGTCTCCCACTCAGTTATACAAAAAAAAATTTTTTACATCACCAAAAAAGAAAAAAAAAAAAAAAAAAAACAAGAACAAAATACTTAAACCACATAAACAAACAGCAACAATTAAAAAAAAAATGCAACAAATAAAAAAATTAAAATTATATTTTAAAAGGATAAAAGAAAGATAATGTGAAAAAGTGAAAGAGAGAGGAAGAAAGGAGGAAGATAAAAAGAATACTTTTAAAAGAAACAAAAACAAAACTGTGGGGGTAGGACATGTCACCCAGTCTCTGCCAGGGCACACACCTGAATAGAACTCTGCAAGTCAAGAAACTGGGTGTAGGCAGGGGATGGCCACACCCCTGTTCACCAAGAGGACAGGTGGTGCAAGAGAAACAAGGAGAATATCACACTTCTCCAGTCATCAGTCAGCAGTGCAGTTGCCCATGCTATCCTTTGCAGGTGGTGTCCACTCCCGTGTAGCAGTCCAAGCAAGAACATCACTTGCACATACCTCAGGACAGCTGCAGGACGTCCACAGGTCTGCCTCTCCACTTCCTCGATTTTCTGCCTTCTGGTTGTCAGACACCAACACAGTCCTTACCCATGCAGCCTTGGTGAGCAGAGCCAATTCTTAGGTTGCTATTGGGAAATATTCAAACTCCTGAGCCATCTCAGGACAGCTGGCAGTCTTCAGCTTCGTTTGTCTCCTTATTCACTGCTTCACTCAGGTTCTTCTATTAATTGGTATTTAATCCACTTCTTTATCTGTCCTTTCAAAGCTCAGGGTTCCAGGATCACCTTCTGTATCGGTTTCAGTTGGTTTCTCTGTCCTTTGTTGCAAAGGCTTTGTGTAGCTTATCTGCCTGTTCTGCCATCTTGCCGGTACCAGCATACCTTTTTTTAAGTTAAATGTTTCTATCTACATGAGACTGAGAGTAGATTTGGTATATTTATAAATTGAGTTTTAATTGCTCAGCATTCTTTCTACTGGTAAAGGAATATCCCTTAACCTGATCATAATTCAAGCAATAATATAGTCATTTCTTTTCTGAGACATAGTCTATGGAAGAGTTTGCTATGGTAGAAAATGTTCTTAACTGGAAGTCAGAAGATGCAGGTCCTAATCTTAAGTGCACAGAAAAGCATATTTCTTTGGACTTTAATGTTTTCTTTATTTTTAAGGCATTTACAATTTATTTTATCATGTATAACAAAAATCAGTAAACTTCTGTTTACTGATTGTTTGTGTGTGTTTATTTATTCATTTTTGCCATGTTTCCTACCTTCCTCTCCCACCCCGGTAACCAACAAAGAAAGTTTCCTTCCATGTATAAACCTTTCCTTGACTTTTTACAATAATGAACTAATACAATATTTGTCCTTGTGTGATTGACTTATTTCACTCAGCATAATGTCTTCCAAGTTCATCCACATTATGTGGTGTTTTGCATATTCTACATTATTCTTTAGTGTTGCATAGTATTCCTTGTGTGCATGTACCATAATTTGATTATCCATTCTTCTGTTGTTGGGCACCTAGGTTGTTTCCATCTCTTTACTATTGTAAATAGTGCTGTCATGAACATAGGTGTGCATATATCTGTTCTTGTCCTGGCTTTCACTTCTTTAGGATATATACCTTGTAATGGGATTGCTGGGTTAAATGGTGTTTCTAATTCCAACTTTCTAAGGATTCACCATACTGCTTTCCACAGCGGTTATATCATTTGACAGTCCCGCCAGCAGTGTATGAGAGTCCCAATCTCTCTATATTCTCACTACCATTTTTTATTTTCTGTCTCGTTGAACTTTGCTATTAATGCTGGGGAAAGATGGTATCTCATTGTTGTTTTGATTTGCATCTCTCTAACGGCTAGCATAGTGGCTAAGGCACTTGACTGCTAACCAGAAGGCTGGCGGTTCAAATAC
>NW_006921701.1:1820311-1828610 GCF_000298275.1 Orycteropus afer afer | reverse complement strand
TTCACCCAAATCCTAAAAAAAAAAAAAAAAAAAAACCCGTGGAGCAGTTGTGCTCTGCACACCTGGGATCACCATGAGTTGGAATTGACTGGACTGAAATTAACAATGATAACAAGAAAAGTCTTGAGTAAGTATTCTGAATGAAAAAGAATAATACTTTGTAAGACCCTGACCTAGGCTGAGGGGTCAGAGAAGGCTTTTATGTGAGAAGGTAACACTTGAAATGAGATGAAAGATGTAAATAAAGGGGTTGAGGCTTGGAACAGAGCAAACTGGAGAGAACAAAGACTGAAGACTAAATAAAGGGCCTGATTCAAGAAGGCAGGAGAAATGTGGTTGGTAAAATTTATCAGACTTAGTAATGGATTGGGTTTAGGAGGTGATGGGAGAACAGAAGGAGTGAAAAAAGACTTCTGCATTTTGGGCTTGCACAACTTAATGGCCCGTTGAGCCATTTGCTACCATGGGAACATTGAAAAAGGACCATATATAGAAGGAGAGACAGACATGAAGGGAATGATGAGGACTCTGATCCTGGCATGTATATTACAATGGAAATTATAATAGTGGATGAGATTCTGTAGGGAGAGAATTTAGAAATAAGAAGAGAAAGCAACCCTTTGAGGAGTGCTGACATTTAGCAGCCTTGCAGAGAAGAGTGAGACAGCAAAGGAGATAAAGAAGTGTCCAGATATAGGAAGCAGACCAGAAGTGAGTTATATCACTGAAGCTAAAGGAAAAATGTGTTTGAAGGAGAAGGAGATGGTCTTCACTGTTTGATGCTACTGAAAATCCATTAATGATTAAAAATATCATAGAGCCACATGGAGAGCTCTGGTAAGCTTAGGGAAAACTGTTTTTTAAGAGTGTAGAGGTAGAAGTAGATTGAAAAATAAGTGAAAGAACAGTCTGTGGAGAAAGTGAGTACAGATCACTCTTTCCTAGACTGTTGTTGTTAGTGTCATCTAGTTGGTTCTAGCTCATAGTGACACTGTGGTCAACAGAGCAAAACACTGCTTGGTCCTGTGCCATCCTCAGAATCATTGCTATACTTGAACACATCGTTGCAGCCACTGTGTCAATTCATCTCATTGAGGGTCTTCTCCTTTTTTGCTCACCCTCTACTTTGCCAAGCATGATATCCTTCTTCAGAGACTGGTCCTTTCTGACAACGTGACCAAAGTATGAGAGATGACATCTGACCATTGTTGCTTCTAAGGAACATCCTGGCTGTACTTCCTCCAAAACAGATTTGTTAGGTTCTTCTGGCAGTCCTTGGTATTTTCAGTATTCTTTGCCAGCATCATAATTCAAAGGTATCAGCTCTTCTTTGGTCTTCCTTATTCGTTGTCCAGCTGTCACATGCACATGAAGCTATTGAAAATATCATGGCTTGGGTCAGGCACACCTTAGTCTTCAAAGTGGAATCTTTGTTCTTTATCACTTTAAAGAGATCTTTTGCGGCAGACTTGCCCAATGCAATGTGTCTTTTGATTTCTTGACTGATGCTTCCATGTGTGTTGATTGTGGATCCAAGTAAAATGAAATATTTGACAACTTCAGTCTTTTTTCCTTTTACCATTATGTTGCTTATTGGTTGACATTCAGCCATTTCAGGAGATAGCATATGCTCTAGAACTGATGGTACTGAAGGAAGAAGTCCAAGCTGCACTGAAGGAGTTGGCAAAAAACAAGGCCCCAAGAATTGAAGAAATTCAAGAATTGACTCATTGAGATGTTTCAGCAAACAGATGCAGCAATGGAGGCACTCACTTTTGTGTGCCAAGAAATTTGGAAGACAGAGACCTGGTGAAACAACTGGAAGAGATTCACATTTGTTCCCACTTTAAACAAAGGTGATCCAACAGAATATGGACGTTATTGAGTAATATCATTAATATCACACACAAGTAAAATTCTGTCGAAGATAATTCAAAAACAGTTGCAGCAGTATATTGAGAGGGAGCTACCAGAAATTCAAGCCAGATTCAGAAGAGGACATGGAATGAGGATATCATTGCTGATATCAGATGGATCTTGGCTGAGAACACAGAATACCGGAAAGATGTTTATCTGTGTTTTATTGATTATGCAAAGGTATTTGACTGTGTGGATGGTAACAAATTGTGAATAACATTGTGAAGAACAGAAATTCTTAATCATACAGGAGTACTTTATTGTACTCATGAGGAACCTGTATATAAATCAAGAGGCAGTTGTTTGAACGGAATAAGCAGATACTGCATGGTTTAAAACAAGGAAAGATGTACATCAGGGTTGTATCCTTTCACCATACTTACTCAATCTGTATGTTGAGCAAATAATCCAGGAAGTTGGCTATATGGATAAGAGTGTGGCATCAGGATTGAAGGAAGACTCAGTAACAAACTGACATGTAGATGACACAACCTTGCATGTTGAAAGTAAAGAAGATTTGAAGCAGTTACTGATGAAAGACTATAACCTTCAGTATGGATTGAATCTCAATATAAAGAAAAAAAATCCTCAAAAAGATTACCTGTGAACTATCAGAGAGAGGCAGAGAGAGGGCCATTCTTCTAGGGAAATGTGGAGTAGAGAGAGGGAAGAGTTTTAAGTTGAATACTTGAAGGTGTTTAAATGCAAAGAGAAAGGCGCAAGTGAATAGAGAGAGGTTGAAGCTTCAAGACAGGGTTGTCTATAATAAAGTAGTATTACTAAGAAAGCCAAAAAATGGAATTCAGAGCTCATATGGGAGGGTTGGCCTTGCATGAGAGGACAGCTCCTCTAATCTAACAGGAGAAAAGAAGACGATGAGGCAGATTTAAGGTGATTTATAGGTTTATAAGCAGGAAATCAAAGGAGTTTCCATTTTATGGCTTTACATTTTTCCAGATTATCATAAAAGTCAATTCTAGGTTTAAATTTTATGATTTTATAATATAGTAGTGATAATAATAGGAAATATTTATGGAATTACTTCTAGTTGTTGAGTTAAATGCAGTAAAATATGTATTCTCTCTAGAGAAACTGTTTGGATTTGAATCCAGAACCTACTGCTTCCTAGCTGTATGAATATGAGGTGGTTTCTTATTTTCGTTGGACTTTAGTTTCTTCTTTAAAATGAGGATAATGTCAGTAGGAACCACATAGGATTAGATGAGTTAACATATGTGAAGTGTTGAGTATGGGCCTGAAATATGGTCAGTGTGCTGCATATGTTACGTAACAATAAATACAAGTAGTGGTAGCAGTTATGATTGGTGCCTGCCACCGCCCTCATCACACCCCTTTGATGGTAGTGATTAGCCCTTCTTTGCAGATGAACAAACAGACTCAAGGAGATGACATGACTTGGTTGGGGCCACACAGCTAAATAAATGAGAGAGTAGGGTTTCAGGCTAGATCTGTCTTAATTTCAGATACACCCTTTTACAAGTTCTGAAAGCAGCTTAATCTAGCTTCTGCAGCTATTGTAGGACTTGAGCTTTCAGGATTTACCTTTTGGAAAAATGTGAAGTAAATGAGGTATGTCTTTCTTAGCTTCTACCACCCCCCAGGCTCACTGTCAACCCTCAGACCTGCTCCATTTTCCCTGGCGCCTGCCCTATCCTATACATCTCCTCTTCTAGTTGGCAATTTTTTGGTAATTTTTCCCCTCTGAATTTTACTGCTTCATACTTAGTTTATATTGGTCATTCTTTCCTTGTTAAAGATTGTATCAGATTTTTGAGTTTAGCTTGAAATTAATGACTTTGTGTAACGAGCATACAGTATCCTGTGTAATTGGAGGGAGAACCAATTTCCTTCACTTCTTTGGAATGATGTCTGAAGACCTAAGTTACTGGAGGTACTTTTGCCAGTTTGGCTTGTACGCTTAGAAACATCTCCAGTGTCATATATCATAAGCACTATAAGAAATATATACTCCCTCACCTAACATCTACCCTATGAGATAGCTTGGCTCCTATTTGCATGTTGCATGACCAAATAACCTTTCTTTTTGGCCTCTCATGGTGGCGTAGTGCCTAAGGCATTTGACTGCTAACAAGAAGGTTGATGGTTCAAGCCCATCAACCACTCCTCAGAAGGAAGATTGGGCAGTCTACTTCCGTAGAAATACTGCCTTGGAAACCCAAGGGAGGCGTTGCTATGAGTTGAATTGACTCGACAGCAGTGATTTTTTTTTTTTTTCTTCAAATGCCCGAGGTTCTTTCAGCTTTCTCTTTTAACTTAGAAACTTTTCCTGAGGTTATCAAATGCTTTATATTCTGTCACACATGGCTTATTTTATGAGGCATTTTATCCTGCAAATTTAATTACTGACAAAATAATCGGACTATATGTGAAGAACATGAAGTTCTATAGAAGGAAGGTGCTATGTATGTTTATTTTTAAAATTAGTTGTAATCATAATAGTATGTTATTGTGTTACTGTTTTGAGAGAATTGAGATAATACCACTTCAAAGTAAAGCAGTTTAAGATACTGCCATGGACTTACTGTATTTTTCATGATTTAGAAGTTTTGTGGGATCTTCCTTACTATTTAATCTCCTGTTATTTCTGTACTGTTCCATAGTCCTGGGGTTAGGCATTCTTTTCAGAAGGGATGACAGTTGATTTTTACTTCCCAGGAGTTGCCTTTGATATTCCCCACAATGCACCCATTTAAAGTATAAAAGTCAATGATTTTTAATAAAGTTATGGAGTTTTACAACTATCACAATACAATTTTAGAAGTTTCTGTACCCTGCAGAGTTCCCGTGAGCCTTTTTGTATCAATCCCCACTTCCTTCTCTTCCGCCCTTGGTGACCACTGATCTGCTTTTTCTATATATAAGCATTCCTTTTCTGGATAGTTCATGTAAAGGAGTCATACAATATATAGTCTTTTGCATCTGGCATCTTTCACTTAAAACCAAAAAGCTAATCAGTTGCTACCAAGTCAGTTTCAATTCCTGGTGACCCCATGTGCAGAGTAGAACTGTGTTCATAGTGTTTTCAAGGCTGTGACCTTTCAGAAGCAGGTCACTGGGTTTTTCTCCTTTCCTTTGAGGTGTCTGTGGGTGAGTTCGAACCACCAGCCTTTTGGTTACTAATCAGGTGCTTAAGCATTTATGCCATCCAGGGACTCTTTTCTTTCACGTAGCAAAATGCTTTTAAGAAGGTCATCTATGTTGTACCCTGCATCAGTAGTTTGTTGCTTTCTTTATTTTTGAATTATATTCCAGTATACGGATCTATCACATTTCGTTTATCCATTTATCAGCTGATGGATAATTGTAATTTTTTTTTTCTTTCAGGGAGTTACATGAACCATACTGCTATGAACAGTTATGTAGAAGTCTTTGTATGGGCATTTAATTTCATGTCACTTGGGTGGATTCTTAGGAATAGAATTGCTGAGTTGTTTCATATTTTTTTAAAGAAATTGTGACACTGTTCTCCAAAGTGTCTATACCATTTTGCATTTTCACCAGAAATGCATGAGGGTTCCACTTCCTCCAAACCCTCACCAGCCCTTGGTATTTTCTCAATTATAGCCATCAAATGGCTGTGTAGTGGTGTCTTATTGTAGTTTTAATATGTATTTTCCAAATGAACAATCATAATGAATATCTTTCCATATACTTATTTGGCATTTATATGTATTTTCTGGTAAAAACATCTATTCAGATCATTTGCCCACCTTTAAATTGGGTTGACTATTGAGTTGTAATAGTTTTATACTTATATTTGTGTTATACATTTATGTACATATTATGGATACAAATCCTTTATCAGATATATGATCTGCAAATGTAGGTATATATAGCTTAATGTCTGTTCAGGCAACATCTTACTCCATACATGTCCATGGTCCCATAAGTTTGTTGTTGTTTTTTTTTTTTAAAAAAGGAAAACTAGCTCTCCTTTTGCTTATTATTTCCATCTAATGGTTTTAAGGACCCCAAATCCCCAGAGTGAATGAGTAGCAGCATTCCAGGGCACATCCAATCACCACAGTGCCTCTTCCTTTACCTTCTCCTAACCTACCTCTTGGAGTCATTCACTGGCCCAGTAGCCAGGCAGCCTTTCATTCTCAGTGCAGGGTAGTACCAGCTATGGCTGGGGGGACTGGTGTTTCCAGCTGGCCCAGGGCAATCACAGGCTCCTGGCTCTAATTGATGGAGGTGGGGGCTGCACATAATTAGGAGGCTGCACACGATCAAGAAGTGATTGCACCAACAGGGCAGTGACAGCCAGGGCTGCCGCAACCAGCTGTGCCTCCCGCATGAGCAGCCCACTCCCAGCCCAGCCCCCATAGCCACCTCTGTGAGCCCTTGCCCCACTGCAGCCACCCCTCCCCCTGTTGCAGCCCAGAGAGACTTAAAGTCCAGATTTGGCTGTTGGTGCAGCCCTTGCCTGGCCAAGCTGCACATCCAGTTCGTCCAACCCAAATCATATATTGTCCAATTCGTAGAATGTGTCTTGGACGTTGAGTGATGCATACCTGTAGTGTCTCCCATTTTATGTCTTGGCTTTTTATTAATGAAGTCTTTTAGTGTGTGTTTGTGTGTACATGCAAAAGGTTCATTTTTATGGTCTGTACCTCCTGTGCACCTCTCTACATCTTCTTCTTCCTCAATGCCACTGTGTTAAACACTGACATTTGGTACGTTGCCCATCTCTTCACCCAAATCAATACTTGTCTCTACCTACCTAATGGTGTTCCTTCCTCTCCCCTCCTATCCCTGGTAACCAACTAAGTTTCCTTCCATATATAAACCTTTCCTTGACTTTTTGCAGTAATGAACTAATATGCTATTTGTCCTTCTGTGATTGACTTATTTCACTCAGCATAATGTCCTCCAAGTTCATCCACGTTATGCAGTGTTTTGTAGATTCTACATTATTCTTTAGTGTTACATAGTATTACATTGTGTGTATGTATCATAATTTACTTATGCATTCTTATGTTGATGGAGACTTAAGTTATTTCCATCTTTTGGCTATTATAAATAGTGCTGTGATGAACATGGGTGTGCATTATATCTGTTCTTGTCCTGGCTCTCACTTCTTTAGGATATATTCCTAGTAATGGGATTTCTGGGTCAAATGGTATTTCTAGTTCCAGCTTTTTTAAGGAATCACCACACTGCTTTCCACAGTGGTTGTATCATTTGGCAGTCCCACCAGCAGTGTGTAAGAGTCCCAATCTCTCCACATCTTTGCCAGCATTTGTTATTTTCTGTCTTGTTGAACTTTGGTATTAATGCTGGGGTGAGATGCTATCTCACTGTTGTTTTGATTAGCATCTCTCTAATGGGTAATGATCATTAACATTTCTTCATATGTTTGTTGGCTGCCTGAATATTCTTTTTGGTGAAATGTCTATTCATGTCTTCTGCCCATTTTTAAATTGGTTTGTTTGTGTTTTTGTTGTTGAGGTGTTGGAGTTTTCTGTAAATTTTAGAGATAAGTCCTTTGTCTGACATGTTGTTGCCGAATATTTTTTTCCCAATCTGTAGATTCTCTTTTGACTCATTTGGAGAAGTCTTTGGAAGCACATAAAAATTTAATTTTTAGAAGATCCCATTCATCAAGTTTATGCATTTTGGGTTATGCTTTAGAGTTTATGCCATAAATTAGGGCTCCTAGATTTGGCTCTAGTTTTTCCTTGAGGAACTTTATAGTTTTAGGTTTCACATGGAAATCTTTGATCCATCTGGAGTTAGTTTTTGTGTATGGTGTGAGATGCAGATCTTATTTCATTTTTCTGCAAATGGATATCCAGTTTCGCCAGCACCATTTGTTAAAGAGACCATCTCTTCCCCATTTAATTAATTTCAGCCCTTTGTCAAAGATCAGCTGACCATAGGTTGATGGATTTATTTCTGTATTCCACTGGTCTTTGTGTCTGTTGTACCAATAACAGGCTGTTTTAACTACTGTGGCTGTATAGTAGGTTTTGAGATCTGGGAGTGTGAGACCTACTTTGTTCTTCTTCTATAATGCTTTGCTTATCTGAGGTCTCTTTCCTTTCCATATAAAGTTAGCGATTGATTTTTCCATATCCTTAAAGAATGTTGATGAGATCTGGATTGGGATTGTATTGAATGTATGGAGTGCTTTGGGTAGCATTGATATTTTCACAATGTTCAATCTTCCTATCCACGAGCATGGCATGTTTTTCCATTTATGTAGATCTCTTATGATTTTTTGAAGTAGTGCTTTGTAATTAATGAAGTGTTTTGCAGCACAGAATTTTTTTTTATTTTAATGAAATCTACTTTATCAATTTACTTATTTAACTTTTTAAATGCATTTTATTGAAAT
>NW_006921701.1:1811460-1820148 GCF_000298275.1 Orycteropus afer afer | reverse complement strand
AATATCCTCCAAGTTTATCTGTATTATGCGGTATTTTGCAGACTCTACATTATTCTTTGGTGCTGCATAGCATTCCATTATGTCTACGTACCATAGTTTTGTCATTCACTCTTCTGCTGATGGGCATGTAGGTTGTTTCCATCTTTTTTGCTATTGTAAATAGTGCTGCAATGAACATGAGTGTGCATATATCTGTTCCTAACCTGGCTCTCACCTCTCTAGTATATATACCTAGAAATGGGATTGCTAGATCAAGTGGTATCTCCAATCCCAGCTTTCTATGGAATCGCCATATTGCTTTCCCCAGTGGATATATCACTTCACAGTCCCACCATAAGTATATGAGAGTCCCAATCTCTCCACATCCCTGCCAGCATTTATTTTCTGTCTCATTGAACCTTGCCATCACTGCTGGGGATAGATGGTATCTTGTTGTCTTGATTTGCAGCTCTCTGTTGGCCAATGATTGTGAGCATCTCTTCATGTATTAGCTGGCCACCTGAATATCCTCCTTGGTGAAGTATCTATTCATGTCTTCTGCCCATTTTTCAATTGGATTGTTAATTACTTTGGGTTGAGGCATTGGAGTTTTCTATAAATCTTAGAGATATAAGTCCCTTGCCATATATGTAATTATCAGGAAATATTAATTTGTTGCTGTCATTTTTGTTATGTGCTTTTTCATGGTGTTGATTTCTTTGCTCCGTATAGTTTTCTATGTTGAGCTTGTTTTGTTTATGAATCGTGTTATCACTTCCTTCATTGCTGTTGTTTTAGTATTTGCTGAATATTTATGTTGGTCCTCTTTTTGATTTTGATGTGAAGGTTTATCATTTTTCTTTGAGATTACCCTCTGATTTATAATTTTCTTCCCAAGTTTAGAACAGTCTGTTCTATCTTGTAGTTGTCTTGATTCCCCTACCATCTAGAAGTTCTGTAATGATACATTTTTTTTCCTCTTTTTGGTTTGTAGTTGTTCTCATTTGTCAATTGATGTCTCTGGTTCCCTGTTTACAATCTTGTAGGCTTATTTACTTTGGATAGTTCCCTAGCTGGGTTGGTTTCTGGGTTATATCATCATGTGTGTTAATGGTCAGTTGTTGTTGGCTGTTCCTTCTCTGTCCAAAGGGCTCCCTTTAGCATTTCTTGTAAGGTTTGTCTGATTTTAACAAATTCCCTTAATTTCTGCTTATCTGGAAATGTCCTAATTTCACTATCATATTCGAGGGACAATTTTGCTGGGTACATAATTCTTGGTTGAAAATTTTTATCTTTCAGGGTTTTATATATACCATACCATTGTCTTCTCACCTGCATGGCTTCTGTTGAGAAATCCAAGCTTAGTTTTATTGGTTGCCCCTTATAGGTAACTTTTTGTTTTCCCATGCTATTCTCATGATTCTTTCCTTGTCTTTGGTTTTGGTAAGTTTGATGATGATATGTCTGAGTGATTTTCTTTTGGGGTCTATCTTGTTTGGGGTTCATTGAACTTCCTGAATGAATATATTCTCATTTTTCATCATACCAGGAAAATTCTCTTCCAGCAAATCTTTGACAATTTTCTCTGTGGTTTTATTTGTCCCTTCCTGTTCTGGACTTCTGATGACACATAGGTTATTCCTTTTGATGGTATCGCACATGAACCTTAGGCTTTCTTCATTTTGTTTTGATCTTTTTTCTGATTTATCCATTTCTGAAGAAGTGTTCAGGTATTTGCCTTCAATCTCCCTAATTCTGTCTTGCATTGATTCCATTCTGCTCCTTTGCCCATTCAATGTCTTATCTATTTCTGAAAATTTAGTATTAATCTTTTGGATTTCTGTGTGTAGATTTTGTATTATTTCTAATTTTTCATTTATTTTGTCATTTTGTTCTTGTATTGTGTTTTGAATTTGTTCTAAGGTTTCCTCTTTGTTTTCCTTGATCTATCTCTCAATTAGTTGAAGATGCCTAAATATAATTGTTTTTAATTCCTTATCAGGGAATTCTAATACTGAGTCTTCCTCAGGAATGTGTTTTGGGTTTATATCCTGGTCCCCTGTTTCTCCTACTTTATCTTGGTTCTTTGTGTGGATTGTGATGCTCTCTTGTTTCTGAGGCATTGTGACGTTTTTGTGTTTATATTTAATTGGTGATTGTATGTTGGAGTGACTTGCCCATGATTTTCATTTTCTTTGTTTTATTTGTATGTTATCTACACAAGCAGAGTACTGTGCTATGCTCCTCTATTTGCTAGTGGGCAACACTTATACACTCACCACCTGTGTCCTTTCCTCTTGTCAGCCTCTTGTTTGTCTCTGCCCACCTTGGCAAACGGAGCCTATTCTCAGGTTCCTGGAATATGAATGAGAATGCTGTCACTTTAAAATCCAAAATGGTTGCCACTAGTGAAGTTTCAAAATGACTGCATCCTCTGTCACTTCAAATATCCAAAATGGCCATTGCTTGTAAACAATCAAAATGGCTGCACCTTCTGGACAGGGGAAAGTCAACAGCTCAGGTTGTCTCCATCCTTGCTGTATCCTTTCCTAGTCATAGGCCACCAGCGCAATCGCCTTGCAACCCTTAGTGACCAGGGCTGATCTTTAGGTCAATTCTCAGGTCCCAACACCACTTGGAAATATTCAGGCTGTTGGTCCTGTCAGAGTAGCTGACAGTCTGCAGCTCCAGCCGTCTTTGTACTCACTGTTTTCGTTCAGGTTTTTCCAGTAGTTGGTGCCTAATCCACTTCTGTATAGTTCCTTTCAAAGCTCAGGGCTCCAGGACTATCTTCCGTATCTCTGTCAATTGGATTTTCTTTTCTTTGTTGAAGATGGTCTGTGTTGCTTGTCTGCCTATTCCTCCATCTTACCAGACATCCTCAATTTATTTTCTTTTATGAATCATGGTTTTGATAACATATCTAAGACTAACCCATGAAGATTTCTTAGATGTTTGCTTCTAGAACTTTTATAAATTTAGCTTTTACGTTTTAAGTCTTTGATACATTTGGGGTTGACTTTTTATGTATGATATGAGGTAAAGGTCTAAGTTTTAAAATGAATGTTTATCTATCCCAGCATCATTTGCTGAAAAGACTGTTCTTTTCTTCATTTAATTTTCTTGTATCTTTCTTGAAAAGAAATTGACCATTAATGTAAGGGCTATTTCCAGAACTCTCAATCCTGCTCCATTTATCTGCATATGTCTCTTTACGCTAGTTCTATGCTGTCTTGATTGCTATAGTTTTGTAGTAAGTTTTGAAATCAGATAGTATGAATTTTCCAATTTTGTTCTTTTCTGTATTCCTTGGCTATTCTAGTCCTTTGTCTTTCCATATAAATTTTAGAATTAGTTTGTCAATATTTACAAAGAGACTCTGGAGTTTCTATTAACCTATATTAATCATATATGGGGAGAATTGACATCTTGGTAATACAGAGTCATCCAGTTCTTGAACTTTATATATCTCCATTTACTTTGTCATACTAGATATCTTTCATCAATATTTTATACTTTTCAGCATTTAATTCTTGTGCATATCTTATTAGATTTATATGTAAGATTTTAAATTTTAGGTTGTACTATTGTAAACAATGCTTTAAAATTTTCATTTCTCATCTCGTTTCTCAAATCTTATCAGTTGATTTCTCCCAAGTTGTATTTCAGTCTGGCCAAATACCAGATACAAAAAAAAAAAAAAAACTAGATAGTATCTTACAAAATAGAGTCATAGGCTCTAGTATTTTTCAACTGTAGTTTCTAGGAGGAAAAGGAATGAACCATTTTTATCATTTTGATTCAAAGACTGGTCAGTAGTTTATTAAGACTGCTCTGTCAGATTTCATATGACCAATAATGTAAAACACAAACTCTTCTGAAGGGGTTTGGCCTGTCAGGAAAGGGTGATCACATAACCTTCCTGTTCCCTCTTCTGTAGGCGTTGCAGCTTCCCTGGAAGTCTCAGAAAACCCTGGAAGTATCCAAGTGGCCCGGGGTCAGACAGCAGTACTGCCCTGTACCTTCACTACCAGCGCTGCCCTCATTAACCTCAATGTCATTTGGATGGTCATTCCACTCTCCAATGCTAACCAACCTGAACAGGTACTTCTGTTCCATGGAATACATACCTATCCTGCAGCAGCAGCAGTGCACTGCCGTTGAGTTGGATCTGACTCATAGCGACCCCTCCTTGGGTTTCTGAGGCAGTATCACTACGGAAGTAGATTGCCCAATCTTCCTTCTGAGGAGTGGCTGGTGGGTTCGAACCGCCGGCCTTCTGGTTAGCAGGCTAATGCCTTAGGCACTACGCCACCAGAGCTCCTTCAAAAGCATTAATTTTTTCAGTAGAGATGGATAGGGGAACAACCTACATACCTATTTGATTTTTAGAATCAGGTAGCATTTGCAGTGTGCCTATCCTGTTTTAAGTCCTTCCTCTCCTTTACTAGGCAACTCTCAAAACAGACAGTTCTCTCTCTCTCTCTCTCTCTTTTTTTTTTTTAATTAACAGATGTTAAGCGGACCCTTTAGGGGCTCTGGTGGCCTAGTGCCTAAGGCATTTGACTGCTAACCAGAAGGCTGGAGGTTCTAACCCATCAGCCACACCTCAGAAGGAAGATTGGGCAATCTACTTCTGTAGAGATAATGCCTCAGAAACCCAAGGAGAGATCACTATGAGTTGAATCCACTCTACATAGGGCAGTGAGTTTTTGAAGGGGATCCTTAGGAGATTTTTATGTAGGGACCTGGAATTTTATCAAAAGGTATTACTGACAGGAAATACTAATAATGAAAAATCAAGTATATTTTGATAATAAGGAGCTGGTACTAACACAGGTGGATGAGGGAATACTATTTTAAAAATAGCCATAATAATTAGGAAATAGCATTAAATAGTAATAATGTATTTATTTGGCTAACTTCAAAAGCACTTTAATATAAACATGGCCAGGCATATGAGCAGCCTCAAAGAGTTTCCATAAATTAGAGTGTCCACAAGAACGAGTATACGTGAAAATGGTAGCTGTCCCCCAATAAGCTGTATCAAATATATAGGTGAAAGAACCATACTTTGTTTTACTCACTGCACACAATTAATGACTTGTCGTCATGACTACACCATTATTCCAAAGTACAACTTCTTTATTTAAAAAATATATTATAAAAATTTCAAACAGAAACATAGACTAGTACAATGAACCCCCACATACCCATAACCTTGCTTCAAAAACTATCAACTAATTAAAAAAAAAAAAATGAACTCACTGCTGTTGAGTAGATTTGACTCATAGCAACCCTTCCTTGGGTTTCCAAGGTGTTATCTCTATAGAAGTAGATTGCCCAATCTTCTGAGGAGTGGCTGGTGGGTTTGAACTGCCAGCCTTCTTGCTTAGCAGTCAAATGCCTTAATCGTACATCTTTTTTTAAAAATTATTTTTGAATCCCTTTACCAATATCAAACCTGTCTCTTAATTATTCATCTGTATTCCAAAATACAACTCCTTTTATGAAGCCTTTCTGCTTCAATGAGCTTATTACTACCTAAAAATATTTGATAAGGTAATAACTTTTCTGGTACAAAATCTAAATATATATATTTAATAGAAAGTTTTTTTGTTTCATCAAATCATGAAATTTTTGTAGATTGACTGAAAATTTCAACATCATTTTGTTCAACCTCATCATTGTAGGAGTCAGTGATAGAGGCCAAAGGCAAAGAAAGAACTTGATCCATTTACCCAGACATTTACAAGTAAGGCTTAAATAGAACAAGTCCCTCACTCTCAGCCCAGAAAGCCTTTTGCTGCACAATTTTGAGTCCTCTCCTATCTCCCCTGAATAGTGAACTTTGATAATAGTCAACTTTGACAATTAACATTAAGAACAGTAGTCATGGAGATGTAACTCTTTTTCCTTTTTATGAAATCTGTTTATATTCTGTCTTTAGCCATGGACTATCATTTTGTGACCTAGAAAGCATGGTAATGACAGTGCTAATTAAAAAAAAAACAACTTTTTGTATTGGAATTCATTTTTTGAACTAGTGAAAATATTTATAGGCTGACGGTATGGTAGAATTAAAGAAAGTTGCTATATTCTGAGGAGTTATATAAAGAAACAATGTTATTATAGTTTGGTATGTGAGAAATTCAGAATCCAGGAATACCTATAGACAGAGGTGCTATAGCAAAAGGTTGGTGATAGCGCTAATATTAGCAATGAAATGTTCCAGCATTTGGTGCAGTCTACTTTCTACTGAATAGACATTGTTATGTGTCTAAGAGGGGACACAGTGACCAATTATTTATTTTGCTTTCTTTTACAGGTCATTCTCTATCAAGGTGGACAGATGTTTGATGGTGCCCCCCGGTTCCATGGTAGGGTAGGATTTACAGGCACCATGCCAACCACTAATGTCTCCATCTTCATTAATAACACTCAGCTGTCAGACACCGGCACCTACCAGTGTTTGGTCAATAATCTGCCAGACAGAGGGGGCAGGAACATTGGGGTCACTGGTCTCACAGTATTAGGTGAGTTACAGGAAATGTTCTGGGCACTTTGGGCCTTCTTATGAATTTGCTCTCTGCCATATTCACTTCTGCATTTCTTTCTACAGCCTCCATCTCTTGATGTCCTTTTCATGCCTTGTCTACTCTCAGTCCTGTCTCTACTCTGCTTCTCCATGCTTCTTACACATAATGTTCTCCACCCTTTTCTCTATTTCAAGTAGCTCTATAGAGCTTACTTCATAAATGAATTTTTCTCAAGATGGGAAAAGTCGTATAAGATATTGTCAAAAATAGCCTCTCATTTTCCTTTAGCTTTATAGGCTAGGGCTTACTAGTGAGAGCAATTTATATCAATAATTATTTGTTCTAAGGACCAAGCAGAAGTTTCAGCACATGTGAGAACAATGCTGCTATCTCATATCTATGTTACACTGAGTAGATGGTTCTCTGTACACTTGCATTCATTTCTGTTCATTCATTCACTCACCCATTCATTTGTTCATTTATTTTTGAAAGGGTGAGCACATTTGTTGAAAAGTTATTAGCCTTACAAATATATCATCACTTGTATTTAAACTCTGTTGTCTGCATGCCTCAATATGAGATATCAGGCTTAGTTTATATTTTTATTTAATTGCTTTTTACTATAAATTACCACCTTCTTCCTTAGTATTTTTATTTTGTAATTCTTTGTTTCATGTAATTGAGGCTTTATTTGTCGTAATGATTGTAAAATGTCCATTGTATTACCATCAATTAGTTGATATATTTGAACCTTATTGTAACTTTACCAGTCATAAAACAAGTTTTTACAAAATGATCCTGTCTAGTTCTTGTTTGTAAAGTAATAAACACCTTATTAAGCCAGAGAGTAGCTGGCAGGGTGAGTGATTGTTATTCCTTGGAATGTCTTCTCAAAAAATAACTTATTTCAAAAATGTTTTTAAAGGCAATATATTGCCATTAAGGATCTTAAGAATTCTTTAGAGGAAGCAAAGTGAAGCCAAGACAAGAAGATAGTTTGAAAAGATAGTGAAAGGATAGCTCCTTTTGCATATTTGCTCCTTGCCAACTAAAGTTTTAGGCCCTGTCCCTGTGTTCCACCTGTTTGAATTGTTGTTGTTGTTGTTATGTGCCGTCGAGTCGACCCCGACTCATAGCGACCCCTCCTTGGGTTTCCGAGGCAGTATCACTACGGAAGTAGGATTGCCCAACCTTCCTTCCGAGGAGTGGCTGGTGGGTTTGAACCGCCAACCGTCTGGTTCTGTTTGAATTAGTGCATGATTATCTTCTGGTTTCACCCATGAGAGAGTCTCCTGGTATGTGTTCCAAAAAATAAAAAATAATGTTATCTGGGCTTCCAGTATACTGTTTGTTGATGTTTCTTCCATAATCACTTGGCTTGTAGTAAATGTGTACTTTATTGCTTATTCTTCCTATTATAGTTCCCCCTTCTGCCCCACACTGTCAAATCCAAGGATCCCAGGATATTGGCAGTGATGTCATTCTGCTCTGTAGTTCAGAAGAAGGCATTCCTCAACCAACTTATCTTTGGGAGAAGTTAGACAATACCCTCAAACTACCTCCAACAGCCACTCAGGGTATGTATGGTGTTGCTTTACTCATTTGATTAGTTATCACAGAAAATTCTAACTCTGTGATCCACAAAATAATGAAGTTTCTTTACTAGAGTTTGAAAAATAACAAATGGTATTAGTAGCTTCTGAAAATGTTATATGGATCATTTTGTGTGTTCACCTTTAAAGAGAATAAGACATTTATGTGCTTCCTTTATGAAATTTATCTTATCCAGTGATAACTAGATCTGGAAATTCTGTTATAATGAAGATTTAAAATAGCTAAATAGTGTCTTCTTTATATATTATTAATTATAAGACAGTCCTTGAAGTTTATAAGTGAGAGTCCAGTTCCTACTTGAGGCACGAATGCCTGTTTTGGTATGAGAAATATCAGCATGGTCATGAGAGGGTTAATCCTCCTGTTTTCAGCCTCACGTCTTTATTAGAGGAGGAAGATGGGAAAGAGAACAGGAAAAGCCCTCAAATCACTGGAGATCCAGGAATTGATCACACCAGACAGGTAATGATGGAGGAGGCATGAGAATCATTGATAGTTTTCTACATGAAACCTAACTGTTTAAATCTGATATTAAAGAAAATGTTTTTGAAAAATT
>NW_006921701.1:1808864-1811360 GCF_000298275.1 Orycteropus afer afer | reverse complement strand
TGTTTAGAGAAAATAAAATTTAGCATCCTTAAGTGTTACATTATCTCTAATACAGAAAATGTTTTTTAAGGCTTTCTCAGGGAAGATTTACAGATCTTAACTTAAATCTATAATAAGCAGAACAGAGAGACCCCAAGTGGCTTTAATTATGCCTGATAAATTGGAATCACTTGACTGCTAACCAGAAGGCTGGCGGTTCAAACCTCAGAAGGAAGGTTGGGCAATCTATTTCCGTAGTAATACTGCCTTGGAAACCCAAGGAGGGGTCACTATGAGTTGGGTCAAACTCAATGGCATATAACAACAACAACAACAAGTTGGAGTCATGTTGATGGTGCATGTCTGTCACAGAAAAGTAAAGTCCTAATATGTATGGTGAGGGAGACAGGCCCCACCCCAAAGGCAGGAAAGGGAGGGAATGCCAGGGACAACAAAAGCCTCAGGATCCAGGTAAGGGAAGGGAGACAGGCCCCACCCCAGAGGCAGGAAAGGGCAAAATCACCAGGGTCGACATGCAGCAGGAACCAGGTATAGTCCAGAAAAGGGGAGGGCGGAGAGGTTTTGAACAGCTAAGGGAGACGATCTTGTCTGTCAGTTTGTTATACTTGGTGGCTTGTGCGTTGCTGTGAGGCTTGAGGCTGTGCCAGCAGTGTTTCAGATGCCAGCAGGGTTGCACATGGTGCACAGCTTACAGACTGAGACAGACTAGGAAGAAGGAAGAAACCATCCACTTCTCAAATAATTGGCCAGGAAAAACCTTATGAATAGCAGACAAACACTGTCTGATACATTACTGGGCAAGTTTATAAATAGCCCAGAAGCATTGTCCATTACAGTGCAGGAAGACAAGCCCCTTAGGTTGGAAGGCACTCAAAATACAACTGGGAAAGAGCTGCCTCATCAGAGTAGAACCAACCTAATGATATGGATAAAGTAAAGCTTTCAAGACCTCACATTTGCTGATGTGGCACCACTCAAATTGAGAAGAAACAGCTGCATGCATTCATTAATAATTGGAACATGGAATGTAAAAAGTATGAATCTAGGAAAATTGGAAGTTGTCAAAAATGAAATGAAACATATAAAGATTGATATCCTAGGCATTAGTGAGCTGAAGTGGACTGGTTTTGGCCATTTTGAATCAGACAAACATATAATCTACTAGGCCGGACAATTTGAAGAGGAATGGTGTGGCATTCATCATCACAAAGGATGTTTCAAGATCTATCCTGAAGTACAGTGCTGGCAGTGATAGGATAATATCCATAAACCTAAAAGGAAGACCAGTTAATAGTACTATTATTCAAATTTATACATCAACTACCAAAGCCAAAGATAAGGAAATTGAAGATTTTTATCAACTTCTGCAGTCTGAAATTGACCAAACATGCAGTCAAGATGTGTTAATTATGACTGAAATGCAGAAGTTGGAAACAAAGAAGAATCACTGGTAGTTAGAAAATTTGGCCTTGATGACAGAAATAACGCTAGAGATCACATGATAGAATTTTGCAAGACCAACGACTTACTTATTGCACATACCTTTTTTCCACAACACAAATGGCATGGACTTCACCAGATGGAGTACACAGGAATGAGATTAATTACATCTGTGGCAAGAGGAGATGGAAAAGCTCAGTATCTTCAGCCAAAATAAGGCTAGGAGCTGATTGTGAAACAGACCATCAACTGCTCATATGCACGTTCAGCTTGAAGTTGAAGACAATCAAAAGGAGTGCACAGGAGCCAAAATATGACATTGAATGTATCCTTCCTGAATTTAGAGACCATGTAAAGAATAGATTTGATGCATTGAACAGCAGTGACTGAAAACCAGAAGAATTGTGGGATGACATCAAGAGCATCCATGAAAAAAGCAAGAGGTCATTAAAAATATGACAAAGGAAGAAAAGACCGAATTGGATGTCGGAAGAGACTCTGAAACATGCCCTTGAGCAAAGAGTACCTAAAGCAAATGGAATAAATGACAAGGTAAAAGAGCTGAACAGAAGATTTCAAAGAGCAGCTTGAGCAGACAGAGCCAATTACTATAATGAAATGTGCAAAGACCTGGAGTTAAAAAACCAAAAGGCAAGAATATGCTCGGCATTTCTCAAGCTGAAAGAACTGAGGAAAAAACTTAAGCCTCAAGGTGCAATATTGAAAGATTCTACGGGCAAAATATTGAATGATTCAGGAAGCATCAAAAGAAAATGGAAGGAATACAGGGTCACTGTACCAAAAAGAACCGGTCGATGTTCATCCATTTCAGGAGGTGGCATGTGATCAAGAACCAATGGTATTGAAGGAAGAAGTTGACACTGCACTGAAGGAATTGGTGAATAACAGGGCTGCAGGACTTGATGGAATACCTATTGAGATGTTTCAACAAATGGATGCCCCACTACTCAGTTATGCCAAGAGATTTGGAAGACAGCTACCTGGCCAACTGACTGGAAAAGATCCATATTTGTACCCATTCCAAAGAAAGGTGAT
>NW_006921701.1:1805724-1808224 GCF_000298275.1 Orycteropus afer afer | reverse complement strand
CTACTTCCGTAGTGATACTGCCTCGGAAACCCAAGGAGAGGTCGCTATGAGTTGGGGCCGACTCGACGGCACATAACAACAACAACAACAACAACATGCTGATATGGATTACATCTCAATATAAAGAAAACAAAAATCTTCACAACTGGACCTATAAGTAGCATCATGATAAATGGAGAGAAGATTAAAGTTGTCAAAGACTTCACATTGCTTGGTCCTACAATCGACACCAATGGAAGCAGCAGTCAGGACATCAGACGATGTATTTAAAAAAAAACAAAACTCACTGCCGTGGAGTTGGATCCGATGTATAGCACTGGACAAATCAGCTGCAAAGCACCTGTTTGAAGTTCTGAAGAGCGAAGATATCACCTTGAGGACTGAGGTGTGCCTGACAAGCCATGATTTTCAGTCACCTCATAGGCATGTGAGACCTGGACAATGAATAAGGAAGACTGAAGAAGAGTTGATGCTTTTGAGCTGTGGTGTTGGCGAAGAATGCTGAAAGTACAATAGACTGGTAAAAGAGCTAACAAATAAGCCCTGGAGGAAGTGCAGCCAGAATGCTTTTTGGAAGTGAGAATGGCCAGAGTTCGTCTCACCTACTTTGGTCATGTTATTAGAAGGGACCATTTCCTGGAAAAGGATGTCATGCTTGGTATGGTGGACGGTTGATGAAAGAGGGAAAGACCCTCAACAAGATTGATTGACACAGCGGCTGCGGCGATGGGTCAAGTATGGCAGGGATTGTGTAACTGGAGCAGGACTGGATGGTGAATTTAGTGAGAGAATGATAAAGCAAATGGTGCAAAATATAAGTAGAAATGAATCAAATGGGTGATATATGAAAGTATTTTTGTAATATTTTTGTAACTTTTCTGGAAGTTTAAAATTATATCAAATTAGAAACTAAAAAAACCAAACTCACTGCTGTGAGGTCGGATCAAACTCATAGCAACCCCTCCTTGGGTTTCCAAGGTGGTATCTCTACGGAAGTAGATTGCCCAGCCTTCCTTCCAAGGAGTGGCTGGTGAGTTTGAACTGCCAGGCTTCTGGTTAGCAGTCAAATGCCTTATGCACTACACCACCAGAGCTCCCTCCACCCTCAATTATGCTCTTTAATTTGTATGTGGATACTCAAAAGTTGAATACATTTATAACCAATATCCTCTGAGGTACACTTTAATTTTCATACAGAGAAATGATAAAGTGGATTTAGTATTATCCTTTTGGTTAATAGCAATTCTGAATTCCAGGTTAAGAGAAAACTATATTTAAGGTGGTGTAGGGTATGGCAATGGGTAAGGTACAGAGTAAGTTGACAAGACATTTTTTTGAGATAACTTTCCAAACTACCTGTTGTGATAACCAAAAGATATCTCCAAATATTGCCAAATGTCTCATGTGAGGCAAAATCACACACCCCCACACCCCACCCCCCCATTAAGAACAACTGGCTTGGGTGTTTGTTCTTATTCCAGTACCATACTTTCTTAATTACCAGAGCTTGATCATAAATCTTGATGGTGAACTACCCCCATCTGTCTTCTTTAGAGCTAATTTGGCTACTTGTGACTTTTTGTTCTTCCATATGTGTAATGTATAGAGATTTGCCCCCATCCTTTTTCAAGAAAGGGCCTGCTGCCAACTGTAATAATGTGGTTAGCTCTGTTAGGCCCTGCCTCAGCTTTCAAGCCCTGGAAGTACTCTTCTTAGGGCTTCACCAGCCAATGACTGAGCAAGTATTGATGGGTGAGGTCATCATCTTCTTGGGGTAGACCCAAATCCCATGAGGTATTTAGTTATGCATATGCAGCCTCAGCAGCTACTCTTTTTTTTTTTTTTTGGTCATTGTTTTTAAATATATCTAACCCAAAACTTTTTACAGGTACATGATAATTGCAGTAATCTGGTGTGCAACAGTACCATTAATCAATGCAATTACTCCATCACTGTAAACAAAACCCAGTACTCAATGAGCAATAGCACCCTCCTTTCTGGTCCCTCACATCCCTGTTAACCACTAGTATACTTTGGTCTCTATACATTTCCCCATTCTTGTCTTTATATATGAATGAGATCATGCAATAGTAGTTCTTTTGTGACTGACTTATTTTACTCCGCATAATGTCATCAGGCTCCATCCATATGGCAGCATGTATCACGAATGTTTCTGTTTTGGTTACCTAGTTCTGCTCTGACAAGAATATACCACAAATGGGATGGCTTGAACAAACAGGAGTTTATTCTCTTACAGTTTGGGAGGCTAGAAGCCCGAGTTCCAAGTGCCAGGCTCTAGGGGCTAGGTGAAAGCCCCTCAGCCTTGGGCTTCAGCTATGCCTCCAGCTCCTGGCCCACTGAAGCTAGAGGCTTTTCTTCACTCTGGCAGCTGCTGGCTGCTGAAACTGACAAGTTCAAGGTTGACAAACAAAATAGCATAGTCCTGATGTTACCAAACCACACAGCAGGCCATTAATTCAAGTCCGTTGACAGTTCCAAG
>NW_006921701.1:1798314-1805179 GCF_000298275.1 Orycteropus afer afer | reverse complement strand
GTAGGATTGCCCAACCTTCCTTCCGAGGAGTGGCTGGTGGGTTTGAACCACCAGCCGTCTGGTTAGCAGGCAAGTGTCTTAGCCATTATGCTACCAGAGCTCCCAAAGGGTCATATAGTAGTTTTATTTTTTAGTTTTGTGAGGAACCACCACACTGTTTCCACCACTGTGCCATTTTGTATTCCCACCAGCAATGGATAAGGGTTCCAGTTTCCCACATTGCACTACCATTTTTTTTATTTTTAATCTTAGCTATCCTAGTGGGAGTGAAATGATACATCATTGTGGTTATGCTTTGTATCTCTCTGAGGGCTAATGACATTGGCTGACTTTTCATGTATTTGGTGGTCATTTGAATGTCCTCTTTGGTGAAATGTCTATTTCTAAATTTTATATGTACTTTGTTTTTTAGATTCTCATGTGATACATGGTTTTCAAAGATATTTTGCTAGTCATTAGCTAGTCTTTTCACTTTTTTTGTAGTCTTTTGATGAGTAAAATTTTTTTTTACATGATACCATTTATTTGTTTTGTCTTTTGCTATTTGTACTTTTCTCATTATATTGTTGTTGTTGTAAAAGGTGCTGTCGAGTTGGCTCCAACTCATAGTGACCCTATGAACAACAGAACAAAAACTGCCTGGTCCTGTGCCAGCTTCACAATCCTTGCTATACCTGAGTCCATTGTTCCAGCCACTGTAACAATTCATCTCACTGAGGACCTTTCCCTTTTTTGTTGACTCTCCAGTTTACCAAGCATGATACCCTTCTCCAGGGAACAGTCCCTTCTGAGAACCTGACCAAAGTAGATGAGATGTAGTCTGACCATTCATGCTTCCGGGGAGCATTCTGGCTGCACTTTGTCCAGGACAGATTTGTTCTCCTGGCAGTCCATGGTACTTTCAGTATTCCTTGCCACCATCACAACTCAAAAGCATCAACTCTTCATCAGGCTTCCTTATTCATTGTCCAGCTTCCACATGCATATGAAGGGATTGAAAATGCCATGGCTTGTGTTAAGCACACCTTAGTCTTCAAAGAGATGTCTTTGCTCTTCAGCACTTTAAAGAGATCTTTTGCAGCAGATTAGGCTAGTGCAGTATGTCATCTGATTTCTTGACTGCTGCTTCCATGTGTGTTGGTTGTGGAACCAACTAATATGAAATCTTTGACAGCTTCCATCTTTTCTCTATTTATCTTGCTGCTGCTTATTAGTCCAGTTGTGAGGATTTTCATTTTCTTTATGTTGAAGTGTAATCCATGCTGCAGGCTGTAGTCTTAAATTCTCATTAGTAAGTGCTTCAAGTCATCTTCACTTTCAGCAAGCAAAGTTGTGTCATCTGCATATTGCAGGTTGTTAAGGAGTCTTCCTCCAATCCTGATGCCACGGTCGTCTTCTTATAGTCCAGCTTCTCAGAGTATTAGCTAAGCATACAGTTTGAGTAAGTATGATGAAAGGATATGAGCTTGATGCATTGCCTGCCTGATTATTTATTTATTTATTTAATATCTATATCTTTTTTAAAAAAAATTGTGATTTGGGTGAAAGTTTACAGAGCAAATTCCTTTTCCATACAGCAGCTC
This sequence comes from Orycteropus afer afer, assembly GCF_000298275.1. NCBI lineage: Eukaryota > Metazoa > Chordata > Mammalia > Tubulidentata > Orycteropodidae > Orycteropus > Orycteropus afer. Next base: position 1,803,596 of record NW_006921701.1, on the reverse strand, counting down.
ACATATACGTGTTCTCATGACACTGACTACAATTTACCACAATGCAACAGCTTCCCTCCCACTTCCTCCCAGTAGTTACCTTTTGCCTGTGTCCTTCTCTCCCATGCACTCCTCCTGCCTCTTGAGCTGTCTCCCTGTGAATACACAGCCCTTCTACTCCCCCATGATTTTTCTCTCCAAGGAGTGTATCTACCAAATGTAAATGTTCAGCTCATATACCTGTCTTTTGTTTGGCTGGAAGCCACAGAAGTGGGTTTACTTCCAGACCTGAAGGGCAGCTAGGGGCCATAGTCTCAGTGGTTCTATCAGGCTCTATCAGACCAGAAAACCTGGTCCTTTTTTTTTTTTTTTTAATGATTTTGAGTTTTGTTCCACATTGTCCTCCCACTCTATCAGGTATCTCCTACATAGATTTCCCTCTGAGTGGTAGACTGTGGTAGCTGGGCAGCATCTAGTTCTTCTGGTCTCGTAGTCATGTAGGCTGAGGACCACATGGGGTACCAGTCCCTTGGATTAATTGTTTCCATGAATCTTTGGTTTTCTTCATTCTTCTTTGCTCTGGACAAGGAGAGATGCATCGTTGCATCTATATGGTCACTTGCAAGCTTTTAAGATCCTCCCTTCCTGATTTTAAATCATGAGTATCTCCTCGTTCTGTTTGAATGACAGCCTCCTTGTCTATGAACAGGTTCCTTATGTGCACAATTAAGTGTTCTAGAATTCTCATATTCTCAATGGTATCCATAATTTGTTATGATCCACACAATCAAATGCTTTTGCATAGTCAATAAAACACAAGTAAACATCTTTCTGATATTCTTTGCTTTCAGCCAAGATCCATCTGACACCAGCAATCATATTCCTCATTCCATGTCCTCTTCTGAATCCAGCTTGCATTTCTGGAAGTTCTCTGTCAATATGCTGCTGCAAATGTTTTTGAATTATCTTCAGTAAGATTTTACTTGTGTGTGATACTAATGATATTGTTCTATAGTTTCCACATTCTTTGGGACCAGCTTTCTTTGGAATTAATACAAATATGGATCTCTTGCAGTCAGTTGGCAGGTAGCTGTCTTCCAAATTTCTTGGCATAGATGAGTGAGTGCCTCTAGCATGGCATCCTTTAATTGAAACATCTCAGTGAGTATTCCATCAATTCCTGGAGCCTAGTTTTTTTGTCAGTTCTTTTGGTGCAGCTTCAACTTCTTCCTTCAACACCATTGGTTCTTGATCATATGCCACCTTCTGAAATGGATGAACATTGACCAGTTCGTTTTGGTATAATGATTTTTGTGTATTCCTTCCATCTTCTTTTGATGTTTCCTGAATCATTCAATATTTTTCCCATGAAATCTTTCAATATTGCAATTTGAGGGTTGAATTTTTTCTTCAGTTTTTTCAGCTTGAGAAATGCCAAGTGTGTTCTTCCCTTTTGGTTTTCCAACTCCATGTCTTTGCACATTTCATTATAATAATTGACTTTGTCTTCTCAAACTTCTCTTTGAAATCTTGTGTCCAGCTCTTTGATTTTGTCATTTCTTTCATTTGCTTTGCCTCCTTTGCCTCCTCTATGTTCAAGAGCAAGTTTCAGAGTCTCTTCTGACATCCAGTTTGGTCTTTTCTTCCTTTGCTGTCTTTTTAATGACCTTTTGCTTTCTTCAAGGATGATGTTCTTGATGTCACCCCAAAATTCCTCAGGTTTTTGGTCATTAGTGTTCAGTGCATCAGATCTATTCTTTAGATTGTCTCTATAGTCAGGAGGGATGTACTCAAGGTCATATTTTGGCTCTCATGTACTTTTTTAAATTGTCTTCAGCTTCAACTTGAACTTGCATATAAGCAAGGTGATAGTCTGTTCCACAGTCAGCTCCTGCCCTTTTTTTTTTGGCTGAAAATATTGAGCTTCTCCATTGTCTCTTGCCACAGATGTAGTCATTCTGATTCCTGTGTACTCTGTCTGGGGAAGTCCATGTGTATAGAAGCCATTTACATTGTTGAAAAAAAGGTATTTGCAATGAGTAAGTCATTGGTATTGCAAAATTCTATCATGCAATCTGTGGCATCATTTCTATCACCAAGGCCATATATTCCAACTACTGCTGATTCTTCTTTGTTTCCAACTTTTGCAATCCAAGCACCAGTAATAATCAACATATCTTGATTGCATGTGTGGTCAATTTCAGACCACAAAAGTTGGTTAAAATCTTCAATTTCCTCATCTTTGGCTTTGGGGTTGGTGCGTAAATTTGAATAATAGTAGTATTAACTGAACTTGCTTGTAGGTATATGGATATTATCTTATCACTGACAGCATTGTACTTCAGGATAGATGTTGAAACATTCTTCGTGACAATGAATGCCACGCCATTCCCCTTCAATTTGTCATTCCTGGCATAGTAGATCATATGGTTGTTTGATTCAAAACAGCCAAAACCAGTCTATTTCAGCTCACTGATGCCTAGGATATCGATCTTTATGTGTTCCATTTCATTTTTGACAACTTCCAATTTTCCTACATTCATACTTCATATGTCCCATGTTCCAAATATTAATGGATGTTTGCAGCTGTTTCTTCTCATTTTGAGTCATCCCACATCAGCAGGTGGAGGTCCCAAAAGCTTTATTCTATCCACATCATTAAGGTTGACTCTACTTTGAGGAGGCAGCTCTTCTCCAGTTGTATTTTGAGTGCCTTCCAACCTAAGAGTCTCATCTTCCAGCACTGTATTGGACTCTTCAGAGAGTTTTCCAGTAATATATCAGGCATTGTTTCACTGCTATTCATAAGGTTTACACTGGTCAGTTCTTTGAGAAGTGGATAATGCCTTCCTTCTTCTAAGTCTTTCTTAGTCTGGAACCTCCACTGAAACCTGGCCACCATGGGTGACCCTGCTAGTATTTCAAATACCGGTGGCATATCCTCCAACCTCACAGCAGCATGCAAGCCACCATGGTAGAACAAACTGACAGATGAGTGGTGGATCATTATATTAGATAATCCATTTTTGAAGCTCAGCCTCACAGCCTCACCTCTACATTTGCTGCTAAAAATTTCACGTTTTTTGTTTCCACATTTAAGTGCTTAATACAATTTGAATTTGTTTTTGTGTATGGTGTGAGGTATGGATCCTGTGTCTGCATGTGGAAATCCAATTTTCCTAGAACCATTTATTGAAGAGACTCTTCTTTCTCCCATTAAATGGACTTAGCATCCTTGTCAAAAATCAGTTGATGACTTATGTGTTGATTTGTTTCTAGACTCTCAATTCTATTTTGGTCTATGCTAAGAATTTTTTAAATCATGAATTTCATCATTTTTATTCCAAATCTATTTAGATAAATTTTTTCTTTAATCTGGTAGAATAGTGAATTACATCACTAGATTTTCTAATGTTAAAACATTCTTGAATTTCTAGAATAAAAGCTATTGGATTATGATTCTCTAAAAAGTATTCCATTTAGTTTGTTAGTATTTTAATAGAATATTTGCATTGGTGATGAATAAGATGAGGATCTTCTGTTCTTTGACAGTTTGGTTAACTTGACTGTAAACATTTGCCTTACTGTTTGTTTTGTTAGCAGATATTTTGCTATTTGATTTCTCTGAGTTGGAATGACTTGACACCAACTATTTTGGTTGTTTTTTCTTGTATCTTCTATATTTTTCTGGAAAATACCTCCATTGTCTAAGTTTATATACATATATTGTCATCAGTCGTTCATTGTTGTTGTTGTTATTTGCTGTGCAGACCTGACTCATAGTGACCCCTCCTTGGGTTTCCGAGGCAGTATCACTACGGAAGTCGATTGCCCCATCTTCCTTCCAAGGAGTGGCTGGTGGGTTTGAACCACCAGCCTTCTGGTTAGCAGTCAAGTGCCTTAGGCACTATGCTACCAGAACTCCCAATATGAAAATAGAATAGTATATTTAAGAGTGCAGGCTCTGTAGTTGTGGAGGACCTATTTTTGTATCCTTGATCTGCAATCATGGGCTACATATCCTTGTGCTTTAATTTTCTTACATGTAAAATAGAGAATTTAATAGTACCTACCTCACAGGTTGGAATAAAGATTAAATGAAAATACATGTAAAACATCTGGCATGTATAAATAATAAATATCAATATTTTTATTCTGTTAAGATTTTTTAAAACTATATTGTTTCTATTTTTATTCATGAAACTGCTTATTTATGACTTTTTCCTTTATTTTTCTATCAGTCTTAATAATAAAACTGATTTTATCAGTCTTCTTGAACACTTGTATTAATTTATGTTCTTGATTCACCAAATATTTATTGAACACCTTGTAGGTGCTGAGGATATACTAATGAACAGGATGGACATACTTCCCTTTGTCATAGGTTAAGATTGACAATAGCATAATGAATCAGTAAATTTCAGTTTATTAAAAGTTGGTAACTGCTATCGGAAAAAAAAAAAAAAACACAATTAAGGATAAAACGGATTAGTTGGAGAATGGGGAGGTGCCATTTTTAATAAGGTGCTTGGACTAACCCTTATTGAAAAAAATTATATTCTAGCAAAGATTTAAAAATAATGAAGGAATGAACTAGGTGAGTATAGGGAGCTTTCCAGACTGAGAGAACAGCCACACCAAGGTCCTGTCTGGTGTGTTTGATGAACATCAAGGAAAAGAGTGTGTTTGGAGTAGAATGAGCATGGCAGAGAATAGTAAGAGTAAGAAGAAGAAGAAGATACGGCAGAGTTATTATTTCCAGTAAGGGTTATTTTCTCTAGTAAGGTATTTTTAGCTTTAGTATATATTTTTCCCACCTTATTTCTTTTGTTATATTTTTTACAACTTTTTTTTATATATTTTTTCTACCTGTACCCACTGTTTGCTGTCCACATAGTAATTTTTGTTATTATGTTTATTACTGGTTTTATTTAGATTTATTTCACAGTCTACCACTTTCTTGCCTTAACATTGCCTCTGTTATCAATTTTCTTGTACTGAAGTATGCACCATTCAGTAGTTCTTACATTGATGATCTGTGAGTGATAAATGCTCTCAATTTTCTTTATTTGAAAATATCTTTGTTTTCCCTATACTCTGGAATAAGCTTAACTGGGTATAGAATTCTAGAGTATCAGTTTTTTCTCCTCAACATTTAAAGATTTTCTTCCATTATCTTCTAGCCTTTGTTGTTGCTGTTCAGATATCTGCTGTTAGGTTAGTCCATTATTCATGTATAGGCAGTTTCCTTTTCCATCTGTTTGCTTTTCAGATTTTTTTGTTTTTATTCTTTTTTTTTTTTT
>NW_006921701.1:1797059-1797649 GCF_000298275.1 Orycteropus afer afer | reverse complement strand
TTTTTTTTTTTTTAATATCTCTTTATGATATTCTGGTTAATTATTGTTGTTGTTTTTAGCTTCCAAACTACCAGTTCTTTCTTACTTTCTGTATTTGCTGCTATTCACTCTATCCACTGAACTTTTAAATTTCTGTGACAATATTTTTTATTTCTATAAATTTATTTTGTTTTTTCATGGAATCCTGCTTTTTATCTTATGATAAATACTACTTATGTGTTAATAATTTTAAACATACTTATTTCATGTCACTTTCATATTATTTTAGTATTACATTTTTAGCATGCTAATAATCCTCCTATTGTTGTGTGGCTGACTTTCCTTCATGGTGGTCATTCCTTTATGTAAGTTTTTCAACTGGCATATATTTTCTGTCATTGTCTTAAGACTATATATTATGTGTTTCATTTGTTTTTGCCCAAAGTCCTTGTGTTGTTTTTTTTTTTTCTTTTTTCTTAAAACCAGTTTAAGACCAATTGTGCATTGGCTTGTTGTTGTTGTTGTTGTTAAGTGCCGTCGAGTCGTTTCCGACTCATAGCGACCCCATGCACAGCAGAATGAAACACTGCCCGATCCCGCACCAGCCCCAC
>NW_006921701.1:1795133-1795879 GCF_000298275.1 Orycteropus afer afer | reverse complement strand
AAAGACCAAACTCACTGCCATTGAGTCGTTTCTGACTCATGGTAACCCTCATTGGGTTTCCAAGGCTGTAAATCTTTACAGAAGTAGATGGCCCAGTTTTTCTTCCACAGAGTAGCTGATGGGTTTGAACCACTGACCTTCCAGTTAGCAGTCAAGTGCCTTCTATGGTATAAGAATTGGTCTCTGTTGGTCTGGAACAGCAGAGGAAGAAGGAGAGTGAGGAAAGGAGAAAGAAATGGAATGTGTAGCTAATTGTCTCCATGAGCAACTGCGTCTTTTGCCACAAGACCTGAGGAACTGAATGGTGCCTGGCTACCATTATTGAACATTTGGATCAGATTTTATAGAAGAATCCTTATCAAAAGGGAGAAAATGCAGATCACAATTTCAGATTCCCATGGAATTCAGATTTTCTAGTTCCTTGATACTGGATGAACCCCTGAAATTATTGCCCTGAGATAACCTTTAAACCTTAAGTATCCCCTAATGTCTCCTTAAAACTAAACAATAGTTTAGCTTAGCTAGTAAAGAATATCTGCCTTGAGCATTGTGCTCTTTTAAGAACTATGTAGGATCAAACTGACAACAGCAACTTGATTGTACTCATGAGGAACCTGTACCTTGACGAGGAGGTTGTCGTTTGAACAGAACAAGGGGACTCTACCTGGTTTAAAATCAAGAAGGGAGTGCATCAGGGTTGTATCCTTTCCCCACACTTATTCAATCTATATGCTGAGCAAATAATC
>NW_006921701.1:1791907-1794504 GCF_000298275.1 Orycteropus afer afer | reverse complement strand
GTCTCACCTACTTTGGTCATGTTGTCAGAAGGTACCATTCCCTGGAAAAGGATGTCATGCTTGGTAGGGTGGAAGGTCGATGAAGAGGGGAAGATCTTCAACGAGATGGATTGACACAGTGGCTGCAATGATGGGCTCAAGTATAGCAGGGATCATGGAGCTGGTGCGGGATCGGGCAGTGTTTCGTTCTGCTGTGCACGGGGTTGCTATGAGTCTGAAATGACTCGATGGCACCTAACAACAACAACAACAACAACAATAATGACCCCCATTGTTTTCCAAGCTCTAAATCTTTACACAAGTAGATTGACTCATCTTCCTCCAACAGAGAAACTGGTGTGTTTGAATTGCCAACCTTCCGGTTAGCAGCCAACTGTCTTATCCACTACCCCACCAGAGCTCCTTACCTACAGCACAGAGCACATACAGGCATACATGTCAGACTACCACATAGAGTTAATAATGTGAATTCTGAAAGCCTTAGAACCTTGCTCTACCTTTTAGCAATGGTGACCTTGGGAATATTGTTTATCTTTTCTGTGCTTCCATTTCCTTTATTATAAAATAGCTATCATAATAAAATCAAACTCTTGGAATGTTGAAATGATTAAATGAGTTAGTCATAAAGTGCTCAGAATAGTGTGCTTAGCACATAGTAGACTCTAAGTAAATATTTGATGTTTCCGTGATTATTATTGCTGGGCAAGTGGGTGGAATTTTTCTGCTTTTTCTTTCACTGAAGGAGTAACCTGTTCAAGATCCTGGCTACATGGAGGAATCTCAGTTTAGGTCCCATCCACAGGGACCCAAGACCAAGACTCTTGTCATTTGTGAACATTGAAACTGTAGCAACCGTTCCTCTAGACCCACATTCCTCTCTGACTTTATTTCTGCTCCATTTGTGGCTCATTATGTTGCCCCTGTTCTTTTTCATAAAAGCTCAGTTATGTACTTACAGTTGTTTTTTCTCTTTTAAACTTTTTTTATCGTGACTTGGGTGAAAGTTTACAGACCGAATTCGTTTTCCATTCAACAGTTCATACACATTTTGTTTTGTGACATTGATTGTAATCCCCACAACGTAGTAGCTCTCTTCCCACTTCCTCCCTGTGGTTACCTTTTCCGTGTGTCCTTTCCCATGCATCTCTGCCCTCTGGGCTATCTTCCTGCATAAATGCTGCCCTTCTGATCTCCCATGGTTGATTGTTCTAAGTAATGTACCTCCCTGATATAATTGTTCACTTCATAGGCCTTTCTGTTGTTTGACTGAAAGTTAAACCATGGGAGTCATTTCAATTCCAGGCCCAAAGGGTGACTAGGGCCATAGTCTTAGGGGTTTCATCAGTCTCTCATCAGTCTAGTGAGCCTGGTCTTTTTTATAATTTTGTATTTTGTTCTACATTTTTCTCCTACTCTATTCAGAATATCCGGTTTTGATTCCTTTCTGAGTGGTTGGTATTGGTAGTTGGGCACCATCTAGTTCTTCTGCTCTCAGGGTAATATAAGCTGAGGTTCTGGTGGTCCACTAGTCCCTTGGATTAATTGTTTCCATATATCCTTGATGTTCTTAATTCTTCTTTTCTTCTGGGTGAGGATAGACCAGTAGTTGCATCTTTGATGGCTGCTCTCAAGCTTTCAAGACCCCAGTTGTTACTCACCAAAGTAGGATATAGAACAATGTTTTTGTGTAGTATGTTCCACTAATTGACCCCTGTGACTGTGGTCTCAAGCCCACAGGCTGAGCAACTCACCTCCTCAAGGTGTTTGGTTGTGTCTAAGATGTTATCATAACTTTACCTAGTGTTACCTCCACTATATTTTGGACGTCTTTATAGCACAAAGAAATAAATATGTAGAAATATCATTTGCCAAACCTGTATATAGTCATGCATATATTCCTGTTTGCCTTACCCATACCTGATTGTCTTTCCTGTCTGTGTATACATCTGTAGATTAACATTTATTACTGATGATGCGGAATTGTATATGTAATAGTATTTACCTTTGTTGTCTGTACGTCTTGTACATTCTTCTGTGTCTTCTTTTTCCTTACTGATATAGTGCTTGTAACCCGCTTTTGGTATGTGCCTTTCCCCCTACCTAAATAAGTACATGACTCTTGCCTAGCTAGCAGTTTTCCCTCCACTACCCTCCCATCCCTGATAACCAACTAAGAAAGCTTCCTTCCATGTGCAAATATTTCCTGGATTTTTTATAATGGGGACTCATATAATATTTGTCTTTCTGTAACTTGTTTTACTCAGCATGATCTTCTCCAAGTTCATCCATGTTGTGAGGTGTTTTGTGGATTCTTCACTATTCTTTAATGTTGTATAGTATTCCATTGTTTGTGTGTACCATGGTTTGGTTATTCATTCATCCATTGGTGGGCACTTAGATTGTTTCCATGATGAACATGGACGTGCATATGTCTGTCCATTTTCTGGCTCTCACTTCTTTAGGATATATACCCTGGTAGTAGGATTGCTGGATCAAATGGTATTTCTATTTCCAGTTTTTAAGGAAGTGCCCTACTGTTTGCGACAGTGGTTGTACCATTCTACAGTTGCACCAGCAGAGTGTGAGAGTTGTAATCT
>NW_006921701.1:1785821-1790801 GCF_000298275.1 Orycteropus afer afer | reverse complement strand
TAGCATAGTGCCTAAGGCACTTGACTGCTAACCAGAAGGCTGGTGGTTCAAACCCACCAGACACTCCTCAGAAGGAAGATGGGGCAATCTACTTCTGTAGTGATACTGCCTCGGAAACCCAAGGAGTGGTCGCTATGAGTTGGGTCCAATTCGATGGCACATGACAACATATAACAACAATTGTTGGATATTTAAGTTACTTTGAAGTTGTTACTTTAATTTTTAATTTGATGTATTTTAAGAAACTGTGTTTTAGTAGCTTTTCTAAATGGTAAGAAGTTTTTAATTTTTAAATAATACTTGGTTTAGATTATTTAACCCATTGTAAAAGATTCTATTTTTGATTTTTTTTTTTTTTTGTATAGACTTTGCCAGAGAGTATAACCTGCTGAAACATATTCTAGTGCTGCAATCCTTCAGTCTTATTGTGCATCAAAATCACCTAGAGGACTTTTGAAAATGTCCATTCTTGGGGGTCACTTCCAGACATTTTAATTTGATTAGTCTAGATAGAGTCCAGCATTAGTGTTTTCTTCTTTTGTTTTGTTTTTTAAGTATTTCTAATATGCAGCCAGTGTTGAAAATCACTTGAATAACATATTAATACATCAAGAAGGATAAATATTAGATCATGGGAGGTTATTCCTTTCTAAGATGATACCCATACTCTAAGTCATGCTGTCTTTTGGCAACCAAGGATCAAGGTAAGGACAGTTGCTCCTCACAATGGAATTGTTTTTCTCTTTGTTGCCCAGTATAATTTGAACATGAGAGGAAAAGCAGAGTGATAAAATTAAAAGAAAAACTCTTTCTCACTTAAAAACTGACTTTGAAGGAACTCAGAGAACCTTAAATGTGTTTTTTTTTCTTAAAATTAGTATAAAGGAATTAATTTCTTAAATATTCTTTTACCTTGATGAGCATAAATTATTACATTTTTTCATTCTAAATTATTAATAGTTAATAAAACTAAATTAGGAGCTCTGGGAGTGTAGTGCCTAAGGCACTTGACTGCTAACCAGAAGGCTGGCAGTTCAAACCCACCAGCCACTCCTCGGAAGGAAGGTTAGGCAGTCTACTTCCGTAGCGATACTGCCTCAGAAACTCAAGGAGGGGTCGCTATGAATCAGGTCTGACTTGATGGCACATAAAAACAACAACAACAAAACTAAATTACAGTTTTCCTTCATAAAAAAGAAAAAAAAAACACACAAAAAAAACACCACTGCCATGAAGTCAACTCCAGCTCATAACAACCCTATAAGACAGAGTAGAATTGCCTCATATGGTTTCCAAGGTTGTAAATCTTCATGGAAACAGACTGCCTCATCTTTCTTCTGCAGGGTAGCTGGGTTCGAACCTCCAGGCCTTTGGTTAACAGCTGAATGCTTTAACCACTGCACCATGAGAGCTGCTTAATAGTTCCCGACAAATCCTTATTGTCCTCATCTTTCTCAATTTAACACAGTGAAGGGAGATGCTTAACTCTTCTGTTTGCTCGCCAACTCTGTACCCAACTTTGCATGGCGATTATAGCTGGAGCAGGAGGGTATCTTAAATATCACTATAGTAACACTACCATGTTGCAAAGGAGAACAGTGAGAAGCTACCAGCTCTGCCCAATGTCTCCTGATAGAAAGAACCTGGATCTCCCAACTCCTACTCTTCTGCTATGCTTAGAAGCCTCAGAAATCTTGATTCTCCTCCTTGAATTGCCACTTCTGTTTTACTTCTCACTGAGAATGTTTCTATAACCTTCTCATGAGGAGCAGAAATATTTTCATCACTTAAGTTGCTGACTAAAATTAGGTATGTATTTCTCCTCTTCATCAAGTTGTTACCTGACTGAAGTGTTCTCCCATTCCTTCTTGCCCTCTGACATAAAGGGAAGAAAAGAAGCAAATCCCATGGGAAGTTCAAGATTTCCCTCTTTATTAAAATACTCAAATACCAATGATTATCACAACTGTGTTTATTTGTTTAAACAACTGTGTTAATTCTTTTTTTGTATGTGTAACCTATGTTTATTGGTTTATTTATTTATAAACAGTTTATTTGTTCATGTATAAACTAATATATGTGAGTATAGGTCTGTGTAGTCACACACACAAACAGGTACAACCCTTACTCTTTGTCACTGCTACAGGGTAGGGTCTTGGGGAAGGTGGGGAAATTCAAATATAAAAAGACATATCTCCATCCGAGAGCTCACTACCTAATGGAGGAGATGGATAGCAACAGATAACTATAGTTCTACATGTTTAATACTACAGAAAGGTAAACAATGATTTAAAGATAGAAGTACTAATTCTGCCTGAATAGTTGGGGAAGAGTATCATAGGGAAAGATGCCTGAGCAGGAAAGGATCTTAAAGGATGAGTAGAGGTTTTACCACGTAAAAGGGAGTGTTAGAGGGAACCATGCATACAGAATCTTCCAAGTATAAAAGTTTGACATGGTTAGGTGAGAAGACCTGTGAAGCTGACATAATGGTTCATGGGAGTTTGGCAGGAGAGGAGATTGGCAAGATCTGGTCCATACTGTAAAAGGCATTATATAACATACCAAAGAGTTTGGATGTTATCTTTGAGACTGTGGATATTCACTGCAATTTATAAAGCAAGGGAAGATAGCCAAATGTGCACTTTAGTTATCATGGTAAAAGATTGGCAGCTAGCTTATTTATGGGAGGTTTTGATAATAGTCCCATCAAGAAGGGAAGGGAGCCTGAATTAGGGCCCTGGTGACTGGGATGGAAAAGGGACAGAATAAGGCAGAGATCCAAGAGAGACAGTAGGCAAAAATCAACAAGATTTGGGATTTGGTTGGATGTTGGGACTCAGAAAGACATGAGAGTCAAAGCTAACACCAGTTTTTGTCTTGAGCCACCAATGAACAGGAACAACATTAACTCACAGAGCACTACTTAGAGGATTACTAAGTGAGTGAGTTAGTGATCATCTGGGATCTTGAAATAATGATAATAGCTAACATTTCTTGAGCACTAAGTGTCATTCTCCTGTGAAAATTAAAGCTTGAAAATCAGCATAGAAACATTGATGTCAAACAAGAGCCAGAAATGTTGACATTTCTGGGAACCTGGACAGAAGCCTGGAGAGAAGTGGTCATGATCTGGGGTAATCAACTGTTGCCATGTTCTGAGTGTTTAAATATGTGTTAATGGACCTGTCTGTTGCTAATGGTGAGTCATTCTTGCAAATTACTATTAATAGGGTAATACACAGAATGTTTTATACAAATGCTATGACTGGTATTCCAAGAAATAAGTTTTAAAAGAAAAGTAAGTTTTGATGTCTGAGTCTGTGGAATACTGTTAATACCAGTAGATCCAAATATTACATTGGCTACAGTTTTTTTTTTTTCTCTTTGTAAATACTTTAAAATCAGAAATGCAAAGAGGAGAAGATAGGAATGCTGCTATGGAATATAATGACATGACATTTGAAATAGATTGAAAATCTGAATTGGCAAAAACAATGTAGATTTCAATGGCAAAACCAAATAAGGACAAGCAGACAAAATATTTACATAATTCATGAAGAAAAGGAACTAATATAAAGCAGCTTTTACCCTAACATCCAACTTGAAGGTGGTTTGAACATACACTTAATTCAATGAACCTCAACACAAAAATGCAGTAAGATTTTCTAGAATATTTACCATATAACAAAGGTCAGGGAGCTCTGGTAGCATAGTGGCTAAGACACTTGCCTGCTAAGCAGACGGCTGGCGGTTCAAACCCACCAGCCACTCCTCGGAAGGAAGGTTGGGCAATCCTACTTCCGTAGTGATACTGCCTCGGAAACCCAAGGAGGGGTCGCTATGAGTCAGGGCTGACTCAACGGCACATAACAACAACAACAACAAAGGTCAAGACTATTGAGCAGTGCACTTAATGTTTTATAGTACTTTAAAATTTCACCTTAAGAATGACAGCTTTTAATTTTTAAATAATTGTGTTATTATCTGTTAATTTTTAAAATGATTTTTCTTGGCAGTTATTTTGTCTTAATGTTTCCTTTTACTATTTTCTTTCTTTCTCTCTCTCTCCCTCCCTCCCTCCCTCTCTCCTTCCCTCTGTCTTTCCTTCCCTTCCTTCCTTTCTTTTTTTCTTTCATTGTGATTTGGGTGAAAATTTACAGAGCAAATTCACTTTCCATACAGCAATTCACATACACTTTGTCTCATGACATTGACTACAATTTACCCCAGTGCAACAGCTCCCCTCCCACTTCATCCTAATAGTTACCTGTTCCCTGTGTCTATCCCTCCATGCACTCCTTGCCCCCTGAGCTGTCTTCCTGTGCATAAATAGCCCTTCTTTCTCCCAAGATTGTTCTCTCCAAGGAGTGTATTTACCTCAGGTAAATGTTCAACTCATAGGCCTATCTTTTGTTTGTCTGGAAACCACAGGTGTAGGTTCAATTCCAGATCTGATGGCAACCAGGGGCCATAGTCTCAGTGGTTCCACCAGGCTCTATCAGACCAGCAAACCAGGTCACCCCCCCTTTTTTATTCCCAATTATTTTGAGTTTTGTTTCACATTGTTCTCCTCTATCCAGGATCTCCTCCACAGATCCCCCTCTGAGTGGTTGACAGTGGTAGCTGGCACCATCTAGTTCTTCTGGTCTCATAGTTGTATAGGCTATGGATCGCATGGTGTACCAGTCACTAGCACTACTTGTTTCCAAGAATCTTTGATTTTCTTCATTCTTCTTTGCTCTGGACGAGGAGAGACCCATTGTTGTACCTAGATGGCTGTTTGCAAGCTTTTAAGCTCCCAGTCGCTACTCGCCAAATTAGGAGGTGGAACAATGTTTTGTGTAGCATGTTATGCCAATTGAGCTTGATGTCCCCTGTGACTATGGTCCCCAGCCCACAGGTTCAACTACTCAGTCCCTCTGGGTAGCTGGCTGTGACCAAGAAGTGACTACAACCTTGTCCCTTGTCAGCTCTACT
>NW_006921701.1:1783680-1784321 GCF_000298275.1 Orycteropus afer afer | reverse complement strand
AAGAAAATTTCCTTCCATAGATAAACCTTTCCTTGACTTTTACAATAATGGACTAGTACAATATTTGTCCTTCTGTGATTGACTTATTTCACTCAACATAATGTCCTCCAACTTTATTCACGTTATGCAGTGTTTTTCAGATTCTAGGTTATTCTTTAGGGTTACATACTATTCCATTGTGTGTATGTACCATACTTTGGTTATCCATTCCTCGGTTGATGGACACCTAGGTTGTTTCCATCTTTTGGCTATGTTGTAAATAGTGCTGTGATGAACATGGGTGCGCAAATGTCTGTTTTTGTCATGGCTTTCACTTCTTTAGGGTGTATACCTAGTAACAGAATGGCATAATGTCCTCCAAGTCCATACAAGTTATGCAGTGTTTTGCAGATTCTACTATTCTGTAGCGTTGCATAATATTCCATTGTGTGTATGTACCCATAGTTTGGTTATCCATTCCTCACTTGATGGACATCTAGGTTGTTTCCATCTTTTGGCTATTGTATAGTGTATTTATGCCATATATTAGGGCCCTTAAATTTGCCTCTAGATTTTCCTTGAGGAAATGTATAGTTTTAGGTTTCACATTTAAGTCTTTGATCCATCTGCAGTTCGTTTTTGTGTATGGTGTGAGGTACAGA
>NW_006921701.1:1780443-1782471 GCF_000298275.1 Orycteropus afer afer | reverse complement strand
TTGAATTCCTTATCAGAGAGTTCCAATGCTGCTTCTTCCTCAGGGATGTGTTCTGGGTCTGTATCTTGCTCCCTTGTTTCCACCACTTTATCCTGCTTCTTTGTGTGGACTGTGATGGTCTGTTGTCTCCAAAGCATCGTGGCGTTGTTGTATTTAGGTCTCTGTTAACTGTGAGGAGCAGCCAAAGGTGATTCAGGCTCTTCTTGGTGGTTTTTTATCGTTGGCCCATTGGTGGAGGAGGTAGTAGTGGCTATCACTCAGTAAGTGAAGTTTCAGGAGGTGTGGGTATAGTTGTGTCTTATGGGGGCTATTGTTGTCTCCCACTCAATCAGACACAAATTACAATTGAATAACCTTCAAAAAACTTGTCAGTCTTGCATGTCCTGCGTGTCCTTGGGGTTGCTGGAAAGCAGAACATGTTCTTAAGCCCCAGAAATCTGCGAGAGCACTGTCTCTTTAAATATCCAAGATAGTCAAGCCGCTTTTTAAACCTTCAAAATGGCGGTGCCCTCTGGACCGGCAAAAGTCCACAGCTCAGTCCACCTTTCTCTTCACCTTCTCCGTTTGTCCCAGCCACCATGCACAGTCCTCTGTGCAGTCCCTGGCTAGCAGGGTGATTATTAGGTTAATTCTTAAGTCCTACCACCCCAGCAATCTTCGAGAGCGCTGTCTCTTTAAATATCCAAAATAGTCAAGCCACTTTTTAAACCTACAAAATAGCAGCACCCTCCGGACTGGCAAAAGTCCACAGCTCAGCCCACCTTTCTCTTCACCTTCTCTGTTTGTTCCCCAGCCACCATGTACAGTCCTCCATGCAGTCTCTGGCTAGCAGAGTGATTTTCGGGTTAATTCTTAAGTCCTGCCACCACTCGGGAATCTCCAAGCTGTCTGTGCTGTCAGGATAGCTCACGACCGCTGCCAGACTCCAGCTCCATATGTCTCCTCTTTTGGTATTTTCACTCAAATTCTTCTGCTAGTTGGGGTTTAGCCCACCTCTATATCCTTCCCTTCAAGGCTCAGGGGTCGAGGATTATCTTCTGTGTCTGTGTTAATTCGTTTCCCTTATCTTTTTTGAAGAGGGTCTGTGCAGTTTTTCTGCCTAGTCCGCCATCTTGCCAGAACTCTCTTTCAGGGTTATATATATATCATCACATTGCCTTCTCACTGGCATGGTTTCTGCTGAGAAATAAGAGCTTATTCTTACTGGTTATCCTTTGTAAGTAACTTTTTGTTTTTCCCGTGCTGCTTTCAGGATTTTGTCTTTGTCTCTGGTTTTGATAAATTTGATGATGACATGCCTTGGTGATTTTCTTTTGGGGTCTGTCTTGTTTTGGGTTCATTGTACTTACTGAATGGATATATTCTCATCTTTCATCATATCAGGGAAGTAACCTTCCAACAAATATTGAACAATTTTCTCAGTGGTTTTATTTTTCTCTTCCTGTTCTGGAATTCCGATTGTTGTTGTTGTTGTTGTTAGGTGCCATCATGTTGTTTCTGACTCATAGTGACCCCATGTACAGCAGAAGGAAACACTGCCCGATCCTGCGCCAGTTCCATGGTCCCTGTTTACTTGAGCCCATCATCACAGCCACCGTGTCAATCCGTCTTGTGGAAAGCCTCCCCCTCTTTTGTCAACCCTCCACCCCACCAAGCATAACATCCTTCTCCAGGGAATGGTACCTTCTGAAAACATGACCAAAATAGGTGAGATGAAGTCTGGCCATTCTCACTTCCAAGGAGCATTTCAGGTGCACTTCCTCTAGGACAGATCTATTAGTTCTTTTAGCAGTCCATGGTACTTTCAGCATTCTTCAGCAGCACCACAACTCAAAAGCATCAACTCTTCTTCAGTCTTCCTTATTCGTTGTCCAGTTCTCCTATGCATACGAGGCAGTTGGAAATATCATGGCTTGTGTCAGATGCACCTTAGTCCTCAAGGAGACATCCTTGCTCCTCAGCACTTGAAACAGTTCCTTTGCGGTTGACTTTCACAATGCTACACGTCATCTAATGTCCTGACTGCTG
>NW_006921701.1:1756447-1775463 GCF_000298275.1 Orycteropus afer afer | reverse complement strand
TATGGATATTATCCTATCACTGACAGCATTGTACTTCAGGGCAGATCTTGAAACATCCTTTGTGATGATGAATGCCATGCCATTCCTCTTCAAGCTGTCATTCCCGGCATAGTAGTTCACATGGTTGTCTGATTAAAAATGGCCAAAACCAGTCCATTTCAGCTCAGTAATGCTAAGGATATCAATCTTCATGTGTTCCATTTCTTTCATTTTGGACAACTTCCAATTTTCCCAGATTCATACTTTGTACATTCCATGTTCCAATGATTCGTGGATGTCTGCAGCTATTTCTCTTCAATTTGAGTGGTGCCACATCAGCAAATTGAGGTCTCAAAAGTTTTATCTTATCCATAGGAGTAAGGCTGGGTTTACTCAGATGATGCAGCTCTTTCCCAGTTCTATTTTGAGAGCCTTCTAACCTAACTGGACTATTCGTAAAGTTGCGTGATAATGTATCAAACAGTGTTTCTCTGCTATTCATAAGGTTTTCCCTGGCCAATTCTTTGACAATTGGATGGCCTCTTCCTTCTTCCTAGTCTGTCTCAGTCTGTAAGCTGGGCTGATACCTGTGCACTATGTGCATCCCACTGGGTTTGAAACGCCAGTGGCTCAGCCTCAAAACTCACATCAACACATTACCATGGTAGGACAAACTGACAGAAAAGTTTGTCTCCCTGTTGGAAACCTCTTGTACCACACTTACCTGGGTCCCAGACAGAACCCGGACAGAGGAGCAGTCAGCCGCAAGGATCCAGGTGAGGAGAGGAAACAGGCAAGCCCAAAGCAACAGGGTGGGAGAATGGGCAAAAGGGGATTAAGAGCCAGGAACCTGGACAGAGGAGCGGTCTACCGCAGGGATCCAGGTGAGGAGAGGAAACCAGACATGTCCAAAGCAGCATGATGGGAGAGCAGGAGAAAGGGGATTAAAAGACCCAGGAATCTGGACAGAAGAGGAGTCAGCCGCAGGAAATTCCAATTACACGTCAGTTATTCCTTTTGATGGTATCCCACATGATCCTTGGGCTTACTCATTTTGTTTTGATCTTTTTCTGATCGATCCCTTTCCAAAGAAATATTAAGGTATTTGTCTTCAATCTCATTAATTCTGTCTTCCATTGCATCTATTATACTCCTTTGCCCTTTCAATGTGTTATCTCTTTCTGACAATTTAGCAT
The DNA here is from genome assembly GCF_000298275.1 of Orycteropus afer afer. Lineage (NCBI taxonomy): Eukaryota > Metazoa > Chordata > Mammalia > Tubulidentata > Orycteropodidae > Orycteropus > Orycteropus afer. The sequence goes on along the minus strand of NW_006921701.1, from coordinate 1,774,288 downwards.
TAATATTCTGGATTTCTATTTGTAGATTTAGAGTCATTTCTAATTTTTCATTTATTTTGTCATTTTGTTCTTTTAGTTTCTTCTGAAATTTTTCTAGGGTTTTTTGTGTTTTCCTTGTTCTGTCTCTCAATCCTTTGAAGATACCTAAATATAATTCTTTGGAATTCCTCATCATAAGGGAGTTCCAGTGCTGCTTCCTCCTCAGGGTTGTGTTCTGGGCCTTTATCCTGCTCCTTTGTTTCTACCATTTTATCTTGCTTCTTTTTGTGGACTGTGATGGTCTGTTGTCTCCGAGACATCATGGCATTGTTGTATTTATATCTCTGTTAACTGTTTATGAGGAGCAGCTCAGTGTGAGTCAGGCTCTTCTTGGTGGTTGTTTATCGTTGGTCCATTGATGGAGAAGGAAGGGTGGTGCTCACTCAGTAAGTGAAGCTGCAGGAGATGTGGGTGTAGTTGTGTCATATGAGGACTGTTGCTGCCCTCCACTCTGTTAGACAAAAATCACATTTGAATAACTATCAAAAAAGTAAAAGCACGTGGACAAAAAATACACCGTGTAATCACAGAGGAACAATAACCAAAAAAGAAAAAGAAAAAAAAAAAAACCATAATATCTGGGGTGAGGGCAATTAGAAAAAAAAAGGTAGAGAAGGAGAGTAATGAAGAAAAAAGTGTGAAAAATGCAAAAAGAAAAACAAGCAATGGGGTTAACCATGAGAAAGAAAGAAAAAAAAAATAGCAACCAGGAACAGGGAAAAAAAAAAAAAAAAGCTGAAACTAGAACCTGGGAGGTGAAGAATAAAGAATAATAGTAAAAATGATGAAAGTAATAGCAAATAATATTACTTTTAAAACAGACAAAAACAAGCAAACTAAAAAACGTAGAAAATGAAAAAAAAATGGGGCAGGGCACACAGGCTCTGTTGGAGTACACAGACTGTGATGGAATTCCTGCTGGCCCAGAAAGTGGGTGGGAGTGAGGGATGACCGCACCTCCATTCACAAAGAGGGTGTGGGGTATAAGAGTAACAAGGGAATGTCACAACTTCCCAGTCATCTGGATCCAGAATGTCCTTGGGGTGCCTGGCAAGTGGAGCCTATTATTAAGTCCCTGTAATCTGGAAGAACATCATCGCTTTAAATTCCAGAATGGTCAAGCCGCTTGTAAACATTCAAAATGTCTGCACCCTCCAGATAGACAAAACTCCACAGCTTAGCCTGCCTTCCTTTTCACTGTTTCCCCTTTTCTTCCCCAGCCACCAGAGAAGTCCTCTGTGCAGTCCTTGGCTAGCATGGCCAATTTTTAGATTAATCCTTAGATTCTACCACCACTCACAATATCCAAGCTTTCTGTGCTGTCATGATCACTGCCAGACCACAGCTCTGTATGTTTCCTTTTTGGCATTTTCATGCAAATTCTTCAGCTAGTTGGAGTTTAGTCCAATTCTATATCCTTCCTTTCAGTCTCATGGGTCCAGGATTATCTTCTGTATCTGTGTTAATTGGTTTCCCTCTTCTTTCTTGAAGAGGGTCTGTGCAGTCTTTCTGCATATTCCTCCATCTTACCAGAACTCCCCCTTTTACTATTTTCTATTATCAAATGTCTTGATTAGGCTGAGATCATTTTTACATGTTATTGAAATAGATAATCTTGCTGTAATATATATGAGTTCAAATAATCATAACAATGCATTTATTATTATATCTTTCTTTATAGAATACTTGTAGAAGTATTATATGAGAAATGATTCATTGTTTATTATTATAATCACTCATTAATATCTAAAATATATAGATCATATTATGAAAAATACAGAATAATTTATGATTTGAGTGATCTCTGTTTCTTGTATTCAGATCCTGTTGTTGTTGTTATGTGCCGTCAAGTCAGACCCAACTCATAGCAACCCCTCCTTGGGTTTCCGAGGCCCTATCACTACAGAAGTAGTTTGCCACGTCTTCCTTGCAAGGACTGGCTAGTGGGTTTGAACTGCCAGCCTTCTGGTTAGCAGTCAAGTGCCTTAGCCACTATGCTACCAGAGCTCCCTGTTCAAATTGTAGAGATTAATAATATCTGTTGAGAATTTTGAGCACTAGGATGCACAATAATTTTTATCATTTTCTAGATATCCGACTGATTTTTGTCAGGATTCAGAAAAATATATAAAATCCCCAAGATACGCCAGGAAGGAATTCTCACATGGAAACACTACCAGGCACTATAGTAATTTCATTGCATACATTATCTCATTTAATCCTCATGGTAACTATATGATATGAAGGCATGTGTTGTTGTTGTTATGTGCCATGGAGTTGGACCCAACTAAAAGTGACCCCTCCTTGGGTTTCCGAGGCAGTATCACTACGGAAGTAATGTAGGAACTTACATAACCCCATTTTACCGTTGAGGAATGTTAAAACATGGAAGAAGAGTAAGTAATATTTTCAAGACCTCATAGCTAGGTCTTGAGAATGTAGATGGTAGAATTGGATTCAAACCCAGTGTTCTGACACCAGAACACAAGCTCTTAACCTTTGCACCATCTACTAGGCAGTTGGAGATTTGGTTCTGGAACTCAGGAGAGATAATAGAACTAGAAATGTACATTAATATTTGTTTCTCTAGTTCTGAAGGCCATTCTATTCCAGGTGTTTTTATGAAGTACAGCATACAGGAATTTGACTTTGTTTGTGGTTTCCATATTGTAAATTTCCATACAGCTTAACTTTCTCTCTATAAAAAGATGATCAAAAGAACTTTTATTTTCAAAATTCATTTGAACAAATTACTTTTGTGCCAGCACAGGCCAAGTGACATATTGAGGAATTAGCCCTACTGTTTCCAGAAGGACTATGTGCTTTCTGGCTGGAAACAGTCTGGTGTTGCCTGAAGAGGTGCTCCCATCTCTGCTTTGCTTTGTCTACATCAACAGTTCTGCTTTGCCTCTGCTTAATCCTCTCTTATCAGTGTGTCTGTCCAATTCCCCGACTGCACTGTGAATTAGCTCTAGTATGGTATGTCAAGCTCATTTAAGAATAATTTCTTGTAAGCAGTCTGCTCATGGTGTCTGTATCTGTAGAAACGAAGGGAAGTGCAGTGACTTCACTTTTTAAAGTCACTTCTTAAGCACATAATCTTTAAACTTTAATTTTTTCCTCATGCCAGAATGCTACTTAGGTCAGCTGTTAAAAATTTCTCAAATTGTGTCTATGGAAATGTCAACAAGGTCATTTTATTGGCTCAGAGTGTGCAGGTCAAATTCTTAAAATTTCAGGGTTAGAAACAAAACCACAGTATGTGGAATTGTAAGGCTGATTACACAAACATTGTGGTTTTCTTGCATGGTGACATTAGGACATGTGTTATAGATGGAGTTAGGCAGATGGTTTACTTTTTTTTTTAATTTTAAAAATCAGTTTAATGTTAATAATGTTCTTCAAACTAGATAATATATGATGTAGCATGTTCTGAAACTCCCATTAACATGTAGCTGTATGACTACTACAGGTGGGAAAACTTAACAGACCTGGTATCCTAGACCAATCTTCCTCCCTCCCTTCCTCCCTCCCTCCTTCCCTTGTTTTACACTCAATGTTACATGTACGTATAGCTTCATTCCCCATTTTCCATGTCCAACCCTAACCCAGTCTCCTACCCCGTAACCCTCCCCCTGTGCCCCTCATATTTATGCAATCCTGTTTCTCCTGCATTTCCTGAGTTTGAATGTTGGTCCTCTGGTGCCCCATGGTCTATTGCTCTAAGGGATGTATTACATAAAGTATGTGGTTGTGTCATCCTGGGTTGAATGGTATGCGTGTACATCTTGTTAACTATTGGGCTGAGAGTGAGCCCCTGGGAGTGAGTTTTATTTCAGGTGCTGAATGTATTCCTGGGCCATAGTATTGAGGGTCTCACCAGACTCCATCTGACCAGTATTTCTGGTCAATATTGAGTTTTTGGATTTTGTTCCACATTTTCCCTCCCACTCTATCCAGGATCTCCAGATTTGATCCTTTCTGGAGTGGTTGGCATTGGTTGCTGGACACCATCTAGTTCTTCTGGTCTCGAGGGCCCATCATGTCCTAGGGCTAATTGCTTCCAAATGCCCCCCCTTTTTTTTTTGCATTCTTCTTCACTTCCGACACTGGGAGACCATTAGTTGCATCTTAGATGGTTGCTTGAAAGCTTTTAAGATCCCAATCTCTACTCACCAATGTAGGATATGGAGCAAGGCTTTTTTGTATTTTGTTTTGCCAATTGGGTCTGGTGTCCCCAGTACTATGGTCCTGAGATGGTGGATTTTATCGATCTCTCTCCTATAGTGTCTGGGTGTCTGTAAGAGATTACTCTGTGTCTGTCTTCTGTTGTTTCTGTAAGGACTGCAGGTATTTTGTATCACTGATGTCTGTGCAAGATTAGCCTCAGCTGAATCTATCCTTGGTCTAGAGTATCCTTCTGTTCACTGAGCCCTGTCTGATCATCTCAGGTGTTCATGTGTTTATCTGTAGCCTGGTGTTTGGTGTTGATGGCAATGCAGTATTGTGGACACATTGGTTAGTATTAGCATCTGTCATCTATTTCTTATGTGCACAATTCTGTGTCCTCTCATTTCCTAATGTTATCATGGTGGTCACAGATCGTTGCCATATATCCCTCCCCCTACCCACATCAGCGTATAGGCCCCAACTAGCCCTAAATTAATCCCTCCTGTTCCCTCCCCATCCTGGTAACTTACAAAGTGAGTTCCCCTTCCCAAGCAAACTCTTCTTTGTCTTTTTGCAGTAATGGGCTCATACGGTACTTGTCTTAATGCAGTTAACTTATTTCACTCAGCATAATGTCCTCCAGGTTCATCCACGTTGTGAGATGATTCGCGTATCCCTCATTGTTCTTTAGTGTAGCATAGTATTCCATTGTCTGCATGCAGTGAACATAGGTGTACATATGTCTGTTTGTGCACTGTCTCTCACCTCTTTAGGATATATTCCTAGTAATGGAATTGCTAGGTCAAATGGTACTTTTAGTTTCAGTTTTTTAGGGAAATGCTATACCATTTGCCACAGTGGTTGTACCATTTTACAATCCCACCAGCAGTGCACAAGAGTTCCAATCTCTCCTACCCAGTAACCCTCCCCCTGTGCCCCTCATATTTATGCAATCCTGTTTCTCCTGCATTTCCTCAGTTTGAATATTGGTCCTCTGGTGCCCCATGGTCTATTGCTCTAAGAGATGTATTACATAAAGTATGTATAGATGTATAGTAAAGTATAGATTCACCAGCATTTGTTATTTTCTGACCTGTTGAACTTTGCTATTATTTCTGAGGTGAGATGATATCTTAACTGTTGCTTTGATTTGCATCTCTCTAATGATTAATGATCATGAGCAATTTCTCCTGTGTTTGTTGGCTGCCTGTATATCTTCTTTGGTGAATTGTCTGTTCAAGTCTTTTGCCCATTTGTGAATTGGGTTATTTGTCCTTTTGGTGTTAAGATATTGAAGTTTTCTGTATATTTTGGAGATAAGTCCTTTATAAGATACATCATAGGCAAATATTTTCTCCCAATCTGTAGGTTCTCTTTTTACCCTTTTGACAAAGTCTTTCGATGTGCACAAGAATTTAATTTTTAAAGGTCCCAGTCATCAAGCTTCTCTTCTATCTCCTGCACATTCTGGGTTATGCTTGATAGTCAACTTACGCCATAAATTGGGGCTCCCAGATATTGCCTCTTTTTATTTTTGATGAATTTCTAGTTTTGGGTTTTACATTTAAGTCTTTGATCCAGCTTGAGTTTGTTTTTGTGTATGGGGTGAGGTATGGGTCTTGTTTCATTTTCTACAGGTAGATATCCTGTTTTGCCAGCGCCATTTGTTAAAGAGACCGTTTCTTCCCCATTTAATGGGTTTTGGACCTTTGTCAAAGATCAGTTGTCCATAGATGGATGGGTCTATATCTGGACTTTCGATTCTGTTCCATTGGTCTATCTGTCTATCATTGTACCAATACCATGCTGTTTTGACTACTGTGGCTGTATAGTAGTTCTTAAGATCTGGCAGTGTGAGACCTCCCACTTTGTTGTTCTTGAGAAGTGCTCTGCTTATCCAAGGTCTCTTTCCTTTCCATATGTAATTAGTAATTAATTTTTCCATGTCCTTAAAAAATTTTGTTGAAATCTGGATCAGGATTGCATTAAATGTATAGATTGTTTTAGGTAGTATTGACATTTTCACAATATTTAGTCTACCTATCCTGAACAAGGTAGGTTCTTCCATTTATGTAGTGCCCTTGTTGTCTCTTGTAGCAGTGTTTTATAGTTTTCTTTGTATAGATCTTTTGTGTCTCTGGTGAGGTTTATTCCTCGGTATTTTATCTTTTTAGTAGCTATAGTAAATGGTATTGTTTCCCTTATTTCTTTATCAGAGGACTCTTTGTTGGTATAGAGGAATCCAACTGATTTTTGTATGTTGACCTTGTATCCTGCCACTTTGCTGAACCTATTAGTTCCAGTAGTTTTCTTTATCGAGTCCCTTGGGTTTTCTATGTATAGGATCATGTCATCCGCAAATAGTTTTAGTTCCTCTTTGCCAATTTGTATGCCTTTTATTTCTCTTTCTTGCCTTATTTCCCTGGCCAGGACTTCCAATACCATGTTAAATAGAAGTGGTGATAGAGGGCATCCCTGTCTCGTTCCTGTTTATAAGGGGAATGCCTTGAGTCTTTCTCTATTAATGATGTTGGCCGATGGCTTTGCATATATACCCTTTATTATGTTGAGGAATTTCCTTTCTATCCCTATTTTGCTGAGAGTTCTGAACAGGAATTGATGTTGGATTTTATCAAATGCCTTTTCTGCATCAATTGCTATAATCATATGGTTCTTTTCCTTTGTTTTGTTTATGTGGTGGATTACATTGATTGATTTTCTGATGTTGAACCACCCTTGCAAACCTGGTATGAATCCCACTTGGTCCAAAAGTATTAGTTTTTTTATATGTTTTTGGATTCTATTGGCCAGGATTTTGTTAAAGATTTTTGCATGTATGTTCAAGAGGGATATTGGTCTGTAGTTTTCCTTTCTAGTGTTGCCTTTCTTTGGTTTTGGTATTAGTATTTCTCCCTTCTCTTCTTTGTTGTTGGTTTTGTGCTTATTAAACCCATATGTTTTGCTTAGGGGGATTGTTACTTTTCTCTGTGGTTACCTTGGAGTATATTCTTGTCTGTACATTTTTAGAACAGTGTGTACTGTGAAGACCTTGTCCTGTTTTCTTCTCCATTTGGAAGTTTGTACCCAGAAGTTTTATTCCCTGTAATAGGTTAGTTGCTGTTGTCATGTGCTGATTGACATTCTTGATTTTTAGTGTACAATGTTTTATGGTCTTATTTTGAGTTTCTATTTCTGATTTGGTTTCAGTGTTGATTCCATGTATCCTGATTTTGTTGATCTCTGTTGTGGGTTCTCTGTTGGAAGCACTTCCTTAAGCATTTCTTGTAGGGTTGGTCTGGTTTTCACAAAATCCCTTAATTTGTGTTTGTCTGGGAATGCCTTGATTTTGCCCTCATATTTGATGGATAATTTGGCTGGATATAGAATTCTTGGTTCGAATTTCTTTTCCTTCAGTGTTTTATATATGCCATCCCATTGCCTTCTTGCCTGCATGGTTTCTGCTGAGTAATCGGAGCTCAGCCTAACTGTTTGATTATTATAAGTAATATTTCTTTTGTCCTGGGCAGCTCTCAAATTTTTTTCTTTGTCTTTGGTTTTGGAGAGTTTGATTATAATATGCCTTGGTGTTTTTCTCTTGGGATCTATCTTGTGTGGAGTTCTAAGAGCTTCTTGGACAAATATATTTTCTTCTTTCATGATACGGGGGAAGTTTTCTGTTAGCAGGTTTTCCATAATTTTCTCAGTGTTTTTTTTTTCACCTCTTCTTGTTCTGGAATTCCAAATGAGTCTTAAGTTGTTTCTTTTTATGTCATCCCATGTAATTCTTAGGTTCCCTTCATTTCTTTTCAATCTTTGTTCTGATTTTTCTTCATACAGGCTGGTATCCAGGCATTTGTCTTCTAGTTGGCATATGCATTCTTCAGCCAGTTCTATCCTACTCTTCCGTGCTTCTACTGTGTTGTATGATTTTGTAATTTTGGCATTCATCTTCTGGATTTCTAACTGCTGTTTTCATATGAGTTCTGGTTGTGCATTAATCTTGTTATTTTGTTCTTCAATGATTTTCCTGAAGTTCTTCCAGGGAACTATCTTTGTTCTCCTTGCTTCTGTTTGGGGTTTCCTTAGGCTCTTGTAAAGCTCTTTAAATGTATCTTCTAAATTCCTTCTCAGATAATTTTATTGCCTCCTCTTCCTCCTTGTTTAATGAGACCTTTGTTTGTGGTTTTCCTTCTAATGCCTTGTCCCATTTTTTGTTTGATTTGAGTTTGCCTGTTGTTTCCTGACATTTTGAGGTTGTCTTTAACTGTTGGTTATGTATAGATTTGTTTTGTCTTGGTTTTATGTTTCGATATTTTGAAAAGGTGAAGCTGGTGTGTTTTATGTTTTTAGTTATTAATTCAGGTATGCTGGGTTTCTCTGAAGTTGTCTTTGTGATAGTGGAATCATTGTGTGGAAGGTGGATATGGATTTCTGTTTGTTGTAAAGAGAGTTTAGAGTTCTACCTGGAAGGTTTTATGTTGGCTGAATGTCATTTCCTCTATTGGATGTGTGAAGTTATTGTCAGAGAACGTGGGAGTGGAAGAAGGAAAGGTCACTGTTGCTAGTGGTGGTTTAGGGCTTTGAGCAGGCTGCTTCTCATGACATCGTACTGTTATTCACAGGCTCACAGCTCAAGTTCAGCAAATACTCCAATTTTTAGGGGGTTGTCACTTTCCACCAAGCTCAAACACGTGCAAAAACCCTTCTTCCAATGCCCCTTGGTGCCAAAAAGCTGACCAAAGAAAACTTCCCCCTCGGCAATTCACCACAAAGTTTTCTCTCCCTGGCCCCACCTGCTGGTGGCACTGTCCCAACCAGCCCAGACTGTGGTCCACCTCAGGAGTTCCTATGTGGGTCTGCCCACATGCGGTGCCAAAGATCTGCTCGGTTTCAGTGATGCTGGAGTCAGGAGAGTGCCTGCTAGTAATCAGTGTTCCCAATATTATTGATAAAGTCAAGCGCAGGCCTCTCAGTGCCACTAAGCTGACCCAAGCCTACTCGGTGACCTGCTGTGGGGGCACCTCCCCAGGCCTGCCCTCCTGGAGCACCAAAGGACTCTCTGCTTGGGTTTCAGCGGCACTGGACATGCCCATTTACACCTAGCCGACACAAGTTACCGATAAAATCAGGTGCTGAAGGCAGATCCTTGGGGTGATCGCTGGTATGTTGGTATGGTCGCTGGCATGCTGGTGTGATACAGCTTCTTCCTTAACCCAGGGAGGTTTCAGATGGCTGTTCTTGCCTGCTGGCAGCTGCCCCGGGGAAGTCTCCAATGGCCTTTCTTGGCTGCCTGTCAGTGCTCTGCAGGATAGATCTTCTGATCTTGTTATTATTTTTTTTTTTTTCTCCTGTATCTTTCTCCTTTCTAATTCTACTCCTCTGAGTTTGGTGCACTCTGACTCAGTGAGCTGTTCAGAGTACCAGAATTCCCAATTCTAACTGCTGTACCTAGTGTTTCAAGCACTAAGATGCTAAAGGGAAATAGTGTGGTGATTACTAACGAGACTCCATTTTGAATCCCAGGTGGTTTAGTTTTAATACTAACAGTATTGGAGCATTTCCTGGTTAAGAAATATCCTGTAAATACACCCTGTAGAATAATGTGATTTTCAGTCCCTTGCTGGGAAGTCAAATGTATGGATGATCATTTTGAGCTTTGGCCTTGGATGAACCTGTTTTACAGATTGCTGGAATTTGTGTGCTGTATGATCTTGAGTAATTTGCATACCTTCTCTGAGATTTATCATCTTTGAAAAGTAGGAAATATAAAATCTAGGCTTTATGAAGTTTAAATGAAATCTGTTAAAAACTATATATAATGCATGTTGTATATATTAAAAAACTGAAGAAAAGGTAGCCCCATCTTTAAGGAAAGGAAATAGTGCACAACTGAGAACCAAGAAACCACTGGTGTATATAGACTTAGATATATATATAGTACAGGTCAAGTGTGCAAATTTATCATGTATTGTATTCTGTGTAAGTAAGGATTCTACCTACTATCTGCTTCACTCTTTAAATACACCCATTTAAAAATAAAACAAAACTCTCTTTCTTGCCCTATTGCCTATATTGAAGTTAATTCAAGTATGTCTTTGATGATTCAGTCATTCATTAATGTCATCCATTATATTATGTTAGTGGAAAGAGGGATAGCCCTCAAGGCTATTGATGTGTGTGGGCCTTTCATTGCACTCACTGAGATACTTAGGCGTGTCTGGTGGTAAAGATTTTCTGTGCTCCTGGGTTCTATCCGATGCCCTCTTTGTGCTTCCCTAATGTCTCTTTTTTCTGGTCCTGGCACTTACTACATTTGTTGTAGTTGCTTACATACTTGTCTCATTAAGGTAAGCAGCAGGGTTTGATGTTTATCATTGTATTACCATCCTCAGAAATCACCCAATGCCCAGATAGGTGCTCAATAAAATATTTACTTATTAAGTGAATTAATGAAGAAAGCCATGCATGTTGTAGTCTCATCTGCTTTTTGCTGACACTTTTCTCTGCTTCTGCCTTTGATTTAGGTAGAAATTAAGGTTATCAGCAGAATCCAGATAATTAAATCTTAGTTTCATGTTAAACTAGTTACTGTGTAGTCAGCTCCAACCTTATTTGTGTCAGAGTAAAACCGTGCTCCATAGGGTTTTCACTGGTGAATTTTTGGTGGCCTTTCTTTGTAAGGTGCCTCTGGATGGCTTAAACCTCTAATCTGTTGGTTATCAGCCAAACTCCTTAACTGTTTACACCATGCAAGGACTGTTCTGTGTTAAAAAGGAGGTGGGAATAGCTCCATGTCTTGCCCCTGGAATACATGGGCTTTATGTTAGAATTTTGTTTCTTAACTTGTGTAATTGGTAGGCTTTTCCACTTACTTCTAAATTTCCAGCTATTTTGAACGGTTGAAATGGCTGATGTCTTATGTCCAGGCTTTGAGGTCAGGCAATCTGCAACCCAGTACCAAAACCAAAAAACCCAAACCCACTGCCATCTAATTGATTCGACTCACAGTGACCCCTCCTTGGCTTTCTGAGGTGGTATCTCTATGGAAGTAGATTGCCCATTCTTCCTTCCAAAGAGTAGCTGGTGGATTTGAACCTCCAGCCTTCAGGTTAGCAGTCAAATGCCTTCAGCTCTAAGCCACCAGAGCCAATTCCTAATGATTAGCTTTCTAATCTTATTGCCAATTTAAAGCCTCAGGCTCCTTTTATGCACAGTGGCATTAATAATAATAATATTTACCTCATGAGGTCATTGTAAAGATTGAGATAATGCACATAAATGTTTAGCTAATTCTTAGCATATAGTGATGAACTTTAATTTCAATTTATGTTATTATTGTAAGTCATTTACATTTTATTTACAAGGAATAAATAATCAAGCTATGTTAATGCTGATGAAGTACTAAAATGTGAACTTTTGAAACTTTTCTTGATAATAGCAATGTGGTGACCTTGAAAACATCCTGCTCGACTTCCCTGGTAGCATAATGGACTGACAGCTCCAGCTCCCACCCCTCTGGATCCACCACAGCATTTGAATCAAGGCCACGCTTCCCCTCAGCTGCTCTCAGACAGGGACTAGACACAGTGGGGCTGTTTTTGTCAGGTGCAGGACTTCTTTAATGGGTGGCTTTGGCTCAAGGACTCCTCATCAGCCTGACTGAAACTTCCTTAAAATTCTGCTGTAGTCTAATAATCCTCCTGCCTTCCCTGTCCCTTTCACAGGGTTCAGAAATATATCACCTTCTGGAGGCTCTCCCAGCCTTCTCCAGCTTCCTCTCCATCTCCTCTTGCATGTCTTGGTGTCTTCTTCTTGGGAGTCCTGAACTAACATAAACAATTAGAATAGTTTTTGGAAGGGTGTAATATCCTATATACTAGAGGACAGAGTTTGGATTTGTTCTATCAAGTATAAAATAAGCATTATTGTAATGCATTGTACTTACTCTGTGTGTTATTGCATTACCTCAAAATTAAAACTTGGTGTGACTGATCATAAATTCTCTAGGGTAGACATTAGCCACCTTTTCCACAGGGGAGACTGCTAGTATTTAACACTTAATATGTTAATATTAAAATTGTTATCATATCTGATATCTGACCTCATTAGGTCCTACCTATACAGTGCCAGCCCTTTAATGTGATGTAATGATTTTAGCCTACTACATTCATGATCCAAAAATTTCTCAAAAAAGGAAAAATTATTGATAGTTCTCCAGTGTTTATTTTTAATCTTCTGCTGATTTCTTTGGTTTAATAATTCTTTCTCCTAAATCCTCATGTGCTTATTGTTTTTGTGACAGACCAGGTTCAGGGGACAGTCACCATCCGAAACATCAGTGTTCTGTCTTCAGGTTTGTACCAGTGTGTAGCCTCTAATGCCATTGGAACCAGCACCTGTCTTTTGGATCTCCAGGTTATTTCTCGTAAGTATATAAAATTCTTATATCACCTGTGAATCTGACATGCCAAGGTCTTTGTTAAAGCAGGAATAAAGGGTTCTACTAAATTGTTTTCAGGTTGTCTGAAGGTACTACATATAAATTATTTTGGTTTTAGGCATTACTGAAAATATTACAAAAATATGTTGGTATATTTCTTGATTCAACAATAAGTTATCTTCTTTATGGCAAAATATCTTCCTTAGGATCATTAGAATCATTAGTGTAGATTTACTATGTTCTCTTATATTAGAATATTCTATTAATATCCCCCCCCAAAAAAAAAACGAAACTCACTGCAGTCGAATCCATTTGACTCATAGCAACTTCTCCTTGGGTTTCTGAGGGGAGCTCTGGTAGCATAGTGGCTAAGACACTTGCCTGCTAACCAGATGGCTGGCGGTTCAAACCCACCAGCCACTCCTCGGAAGGAAGGTTGGGCAATCCTACTTCCGTAGTGATAACTGCCTCGGAAACCCAAGGAGGGGTCGCTATGAGTCGGGGCCGACTCGACGGCACATAACAACAACAACAACAATCTCTACAGAAGTAGATTGCCCAGTCTTCCTTCTGAGGAGTGGCTGGTGGGTTTGAACTGCCAGACTTCCGGTTAGCAGTCAAATGCCTTCGGCACTATGCCACTAGAGCTCCTAAATTAGAATCATTGGCATATACTATTACTACTTATTATGTAGTACTATAAACATTACAGAAATTTGTAGTGCTCTTATGGCTATGACAAGACCTTCTTGTGGGTTTTCCTTAATCCCTTTTATCTGCTCAATTGTTGGGTCCCCAAGTCGTAAATAGGCATTCTCTTTCATTGAGAATTCTGAATTGTTGAGATTCACTTGTAAGAGAGTGATCGATCCGGCTGTAATGGGATGATAAGGCAGCAATACTGATTACCAGGGTTCATTTGGGCTTCCCAGGCCAGCTAGATACATGGCATCTTATTCCTGCTCTGTTGTGTATGTTGCTCTCCTAAAGCTGTGTCAGTTGTTTATTCTTTCATTCATTCAATAAATGTTTGAGAGCCTACTATGTGTTAGTCTTAGCCAGTGGGCATATAGAAAGTGAATAGACGTTTAACTTCATATGGGTACAATACTTCAGACAGTTTTTCACATATTAAGATTCTTTAGTGAACTTGTATGTTTACAGAGTTGCATGGGTATATGCTATTTTTCTTTTTGTTCTTTAAATATACCTTAAATATATTTTGCAGCCCAGCCAAGGAGCATTGGACTAATAGCTGGAGCCATTGGCACTGGTGCCGTTATTATCATTTTTTGCATTGCACTAATTCTAGGGGCATTCTTTTACTGGCGAAGCAAAAATAAAGAAGAGGAGGAAGAAGAAATTCCTAATGAAATAAGGTTTGTGCGTCAGATAACTTGTCTTGCATAGCCAGTGTCTGTATTTCTATTCATTTGGGTAGTCAAGATTTATTTGCTATTCTCTTGACTTTGGTGGCCAGGATAATTAAAGTGGCCATGATCCAAAAATCATGGTTTGGGTTCCATCTCAAATATTATTATGGCCCTAGGTCAAAATCAAAATATCACTTCTTTGTGTGTGCCTGTTAGAAATGATTGCAAAGGCTAATGGTATTATGGCCCTAGAGTCACAAATATATGAGTTTTGTTCCCATCCAGTTACCACCATCCTATACCCTGATCATTCCCCCCAAATGAAGTTTACAAGGGTGTTGTGCACAAGAATCATTAGTCAAATGGGAGTCAAAGCACTGCTTTATTACAGTTGTGCCAGGTCTAGTAACTGTTAGCACACAGCATAATAAAAGCTAAGTAAAAGCATACTAAACATACTACACATGGAATACGAAACTGGTTAGCATGGACAGAGAGAGCTTCCAGGTTTCAAAAGACAGCTACCTGCCCAGTTGCATACAAAGAAAGAGAAGAGAAGAACTGCATTACTATGAATATGCTCATTTACAATTTGGAATACAAGCTGAATTCTTTTTTTTTTTTTTTTAGATCAAACAGTAAGCAAGCTGTTGCAACTTTTTTTATTCAGTATTTTGTAATGTTGTCCCATGTTGGTACCTTAACACTGAACCTCATTCTCTTTTCAAAGCTTCAATAGTGCATTGTAGTTTATTTAGCTAGTCCCGTTATTGATGGATAAACGTTTAACTTGTTTGTAGTTCTTGCTATTACAGTCTTGCTGTCCACATTGTCATTACATAGATATTACATGAGTATTCCTGTAGAATGAGAGCGTAGATGTAGAAGTAGGTACAATTGAAAGTAGTCACTCTTGCCAGGTTGTCCACCAAAAAGTTTTTGCACTAATTTATGTTTGTACTGATAGAGCTTGTACCTATTCCCCTCATCCTTACCATTACTTACGTGATCAATTTTTTTATTATTTATTGTGATTTGGGTGAAGATTTACAGAGCAAATTCACTTTCTATATAGGAGTTCACATATACTTTGTCTCATGTCATTGACCACAGTTTACCACAACGCAACAGCTCCCCTCCCACTTCCTCCCCATAGTTACCTCTTCCCAGTGTCCATCCTCCATACTCTCCTGCCCCCTGAGCTGTCTTCCTGTGCATAAGCAGCCCTTCTTTCTCCCATGATTGTTCTCTCCAGGGTGTGTGTCTACTTGAGGTAAATGTTTAACTCACATGCCTGTACTTTGTTTGGCTGGAAACCACAGGTCCGGGTTCAATTCCAGACCTGAAGGGCAGCTAGGGGCCATAGTCTCAGTGGTTCCATCAGGCTCTTTTGGACCAGCAAACCTGGTCCCCACCATCTTTTTTTTTTTTTCCCTCCAAATGATTTTGAGTTTTGTTCCACATTGTTCTCCCTCTCTATCCAGGATCTCCTACATCCCTTCCAAGTGGATGACAGTGGTAGCCGGGCACCATCTAGTTCTTCTGATCTCATAGTTGTATAGGTTGCAGAACAAGCTGAATTCTTAAAGAAGATATCATTTCAATAATGTGTGAGGCTAGTTATTATTATCTCCTGTGTTTCAGGTGTGAGGCTAGTTGTTATTATCTCCTGTGTTTCAGGTGTTTCCCACTAATGGTGGTAACTCCCTAAATTCTTTGTTGATGAAAATAAAAGTAAATGATTAGACTCATCATTTAATGTATTTGATGTTAACCTTTTCTGCTTCATCAAGAATTGTCATGCTTTGTCTGATCTAACAAAGCAAGGTTTGGCTGTTGTTCTTTTGAAACTCTCCTTTGTTTTCCCTCTTATTTCTCTGGCTGTCTGAAGGATAGTTTTTGAGATGAAGTGTGTGTGTATGTACACATGTACCTGCTGACAAGTGTGCAGGTATGTTTGTAAAAAAATAAGAAGATACGCCTTTTCTTTTCACAGGTACTGTCCCGACACTGTTAGTTTCTTTTTCCTCTGGGAAATGTATAAATTACCAGGCCTAATGTTATTGTTCAGTTTAGACATTTACTATCCTTTTGTAGGACACATAGAGTTACATGGCATCTTACCACTGTCACTCTGTGCAAGAGAGAGCCTGGGATTTGACCCTGAAAGATAAAACCTACGCTTCACCCAATTCCACACCCTTTCATAAGAAACGTATCTTCTTTATTTCATAGAAAGCAGAAACCCACAGGGTTTTTTTGTTTCATATAGACTGCAGATATCCAGAAAAGATGAACACCAGTTAGCCTCAGCTTTTGAAACAAAAGATAGCAGTCGAGTTTTAGCTCTGTTGCCTTCTTCCTCCTGTGTTGAAGCTGTGCCAGTGAGAGATGTATCAGACGTCTTCACGTCTTGGACCTGACTCTTCTTTGGACATTCTGGGTGAATCAGTTGTCTGCTCTATTCTCTTTCTTGCTGCTCTCGCACTGGGCAGCGTTTGTGAGGTCTCATTCCAGGACTTGCATACCCAGCACAGTTTGTACAGCCGCTCATACCTATGCTTGACTTACATAGATCAGGTAGCTTCAGATTTGTGTGTATGGAAGTGAGTTGTTATTCCTGAGTCTGGCATATGTTCTCTCTCCAGGCTGTGCAGTAAGACCTGTCAGGCAGGCTGTAAGGTGGATCATGGACAGCTTGGGTTTTAAAGTCAGACCAAACTAATTTCAAATCCTGATCATGTCATTTTCTGTGAGACACTGAGGCAATAATCACACTGTCCCAAAACCTTGGTTGCTTATTGAACTGTTAAACTGAAATGTGGTGATTATGTAGAAGACTTGTTTAGCACAAGACCTAGCACATAGCAGTCCATCAGTAAACGGCAACCATTTGATCACTATCATCTCATAGAAAAATAAGATGAACTGTGGAAGCAGCAGTCACCATAAAAAAGGGGATTTATTTGTGGATAAATAAAACTATGTGTATGTGTGTTGTGTGAATAGTTATTTATGAATGAAATACAGCTATTTCTACATAATAACTCTCCTGTTTAGGTGGCATTTGGACTCATGGCCCTGGTTGATTTATCTCATTAATAAGTTAAAGAAACATTTACATATTTGTACATAATACTAATGGTCTTTAGATATTTGAGGTATGTTATTGGTGTTAGGTGTCATTAAGTCAGTTCCAAGCCATAGTGACCCTGTATACAACAGAACAAGACACAAGGTCCTGTGCCATCCTCATAATTGTTGCTATGTTTGATCCCATCATTGCAGCCACTGTGTCAGTCCATCTCATTGAAGGTCATCTTCTTTTTTTGCCGACCTTATACTTTACCAAGCATGATGTCTTTCTCCAAGGGCTGGTCCTTCCTAATAGTATGTCCTAAGTATGTGAGACAAAATCTTTCCATCCTTGCTTCTAAGGAGCATTTTGGCTGTACATCCTCCAAGACAACTTTGTTTGTTCTTCTGGAGCCCATGATATATTTAATATTCTTGGCCAACACCATAATCCAAAGGCAGCAATTCTCCTTTGGTCTTCCTTATTCATTGTCCAGCTTTTTTCATACATCCGAGGCGATTTGAAATATATATGTCTAGAAAAATCAATCTCCTATTGCATGGTTATGGTAAAAGAAGAGAGAAAAGCCAAGTTTAGAGAGAACTTCCAATGAAATGGGAGTTAAGAATGATGCATTTCTAGAACAGGGCAGGGCAAGATGGCGGACTAGGCAGAAGGATTGCACAGACCCTCTTCAACAAAGAAAAGGGAAACCAATTAACACAGACACAGAAGATAATCTT
>NW_006921701.1:1717738-1748392 GCF_000298275.1 Orycteropus afer afer | reverse complement strand
CAATGACATGAGACAAAGTATATGTGAACTGCTGTATGAAAAGTGAATTTACTCTGTAAATCTTCACCCAAATCCTAATAAAAAAAAAAAAAAAGAATGATGCATTTCTAGCAGTGTGGTTCTTCAGTGAGCTGGGGTTATGAGTGAATTTCTCATGTGTATTCATCTTAAAGGGAAAATTTGTAACAATTTAAATTTAAAATATAGGCTCTAAGTAGAGAAAGTGGTTTTCTTTTTAATATGAATGTTAAGATCCTTGGATTTTAGTTTAGCACTCTGAAACCACATTTTTTTTCCCCCTGTAATCTCTCTCAATAGTGGAAAGCCTGTGGAGTATAAGATAAATTTATATGTGGATTGATTTCTATAACCACAGCTTTTTATGCAAACTTTTGAGTACAAATAAATTGAACTCATTTGATATTTAATAGATCTTAATCATTCAAGCCACAAACCACATTTTCCCTTTGCTAAAAGGGCACAGAGGCAATATCTTTTGAACTCCTCTGTCTACACAAGAGGAACACAGAATCACCATCAGCAGCCCAAGGCCTGTTCCTATAAGGTCAGGCATGCTACCACCCATCAGCCCTCTTATCAACCTTGACACCAAGCATACCTCCCACAGCACCCATCACCTCTCTGCTGGGTTCACTAATTCACTGCAGTGGCCACACAGACCTCACAGATTATGGGGTTTATTAAGGAAGCAACAGGCTGTAATTCAAATTCAGGAATGCTCTCAGGATACAATTCTTTAGTCAGGACAGTCTCCCCTGTGCTGTGTCCTTAGACACGCCTCTCTGGCCCTTGGCCTCTTGGCCTGGCCTTGCCTCTGCCTCTGTGGGCCCAGGTAAGCCTGCCGCTCTATCTCATACCCCTTAGTTCCACTGCTGCCGTCTCTCAGCTGGATGTCTCTCTCAGCCACTCATCTCTCAGTGGCCCGTCTCTCAGCCGCACATCTCTCTCTCTCAGCTGCACGTTTCTCTCAGCAGCACATCTCTCAGCCAGCAGTCAGAGATCCCTTCTGTCTCTAGGAGGGCTCATTTTGAGCCTGGCAGAGTGGCAAAACCAACCAATCCCAACATCAAAATTCTACACACCTGAGAGAGAGCAAACAAACTTCCCAGATAACTTGGTGCTACTCCAGGTGGATGACTTTAACAAGCAGCTGCTTAGTTGCTCACAGTAAAGCGAGAGTTACAAAGACTATGGTTAGAAAAGCCATCCCATGTAATTTACTACACTGTACCATCTTAGTAACAGCTTTCTAAAAATTTGAATTCTCAAGATAATTACTTTACATCTTGTCTTCACTTTGCTTTTCTAAGTATTAGGTTCCCAGTTTTTCAGAGATAGGCCATTTGCTAGATTGGTCCTTTTCCCCACTTCATTATGGTGTGCATAAATTTATGTTTCTTTCATTTTTCAGACAAGCACTTTCATATTAAATCTTCCTAACAACTCTGAGCTAGGCAATATTTCTATACACATTTTTACAGATAAGGAAACTGGAGAAGTTAACTAACTTCTGCAGAGTCATTTAGCTGGTGATTGGCATAGATGAGATTAAAACCCAGTCAATCTGGCTCACAGCCTGTGCTTATAGCCTTTGCACCAGTGACTTGGATTTTAGAAGGAAAAAATGTCATCTCCAAGTAGTCTTTTTATAATAGTGAGGAAAAAAGGAAAATATAAAGCAAGAAGGAACACCAGAGGAACACAGCAATACCTGTACCACAGATGGGCCAGGCCAATATGGATTGGTGTGAAAGAGTTCAGACAAGGATATGAATGTCTTATGAAAACAGCACATTTTTGATAAATGATCTTTAGAGAAAAGTGACTCTCAGAATATTGTGGCAATTGAGGATTTCACGTGCAGTCTCAGTTTCTTCCTGTCATATATTTGGTTAAAATGCTTTAATGATGCTTATCTCCATTGCATGACATACATGGCCCTTCAGGATCCAACTCGCATCTCCTTTCCTGCTCTTCATTCTCAGCATTTTCTGGCCCCACTGTGTTCCAGTCACTATTATGCATTATCCCATGTCTTAGGGCCATTGCTCATACTTGTGCCCTTTGTGTGTATCATACTCCTTCCCGCTTCATTTTTCTCTTCACTAAATGCCTTGATTCCAGTCAAGACTAGTCTAGGAAACTTATATAAGGTGCTTTTTGCCCATTGCTCAACTTTTCAGACTTGCTGATATTTTTGCATTTACTACCACCCTATTTGGCTATAGGATTCTTGGGTGTAGCTTTGTCTCTTTTATCTATATTTCAAACATCTGGTAGGATCCTTGGTACTCAATAAATGTTAAATAAATTAGTGAGTGTCTTAATCTTAAATTAATACTTTGGTTTGGGCTGTGGGTAGGAATAGAGTCTAGCCCAGTATAACTTTACTGAGGACACCCTTGCATTAGCCCACCATAGCAATTTCTCCAACTTCAAAGGACAATAAAGTCAAGCCAACTCTAACTACTTCTTGAAGAAGTCATTGTTTCCCACAATCAATAGCTTGATTTACTAGCTATTTTATAGCAAATAGGTCAGTGGATTTCTTCATGGACTATTTTCTTATTTACAGCCAAAAGGAAAGAGAAAATAATTCATTTGTTATTTCACTTACATTCGAAGAGGCAGTCTCTGAGAAATACGATACTTCCTTTTCTACCCTTGAAGACTGAGCAGTTGAGGGAAAAATTTCTTGACAATTATATCAAAGAGAGTGAGTGCCAAACTGAAGCTGTCCAGGGGTACTGTGTTTGCATTCATGTAGATTGGTCTCTCAAGAAGATTTGTGTTTCATAGACATATTAATCTTAGCATGAGAAGAAAGAGTAATGGGCAGAAGGGTAAGATAAATCTCAAATAAATCCTAATGACAATTTTTCTTTCTTTTTTTTTCAATTCTTTTTCAGAGAGGATGATCTTCCACCTAAATGTTCTTCTACCAAAGCATTTCACACCGAGATATCCTCCTCTGAAAACAACACACTGACCTCTTCCAACACCTACAACAGTCGATACTGGAGCAACAATCCAAAAGTTCATAGAAATATGGAGCCATTCACCCACTTCAGTGACTTGCGCCAGTCTTTCTCCGCCCACTCAGGCAATGCCAATGTACCATCCTTCTATGCTAATGGGAACCATCTGGTCCCAGCTCCACGTAAGACTCTGGTAGTGACAGCCAACAAAGGGTCGTCACCTCAGGTTGTATCCAGGAGCAATGGCTCTGTCAGCAGGAAGCCTCGACCTCAGCATACACACTCCTATAGTGTCAGCCAAGCAACACTGGAACGAATTGGTGCCGTGCCTGTTATGGTGCCAGCCCAGAGTCGGGCCGGGTCCCTGGTATAAGACAAGAGGGGATACAGTATTCAGAAAAGAATAAATGGAATGCACCATATACAGGGGGCAGAGGTGGGTGAGTGCTGGGAAAGAAACATTTTCCTTATTATTATTATCAGTAAAAAGCACAGGAAGCAGCAATGCAGTTACCTGGCCACTAAGGTTTGTAAAAGGGACTAGAGTGCGCCATCATGAAGACTTCTTTCCCTGCCACGTATTTCCTGGGATTCTGTTTGAAAGCTGGTTCGAAAAGATGTGCCAAGCCAAGGAAACAGGAGAACAGCATTTAAAAACCAAACTGCCGTCCATATGGGCCTGTTCTTTAAGCCCTGCCTGATTTAATGGTTTTGTTTCAAGAGACTAAAGTGCCAGGTGAAGTTTAAATAATGAAATTCTTTAAAAAGAAAGGTATCATTACAGAAAATGAGCAAGCTTGTAATATGTTCTGTGTCTGCCCATTCAGAGGGCTTCATGGCAGAAATGATTAAATGCAGGTCCCCACAAGGCTGGCTCTTGTATCACAGAATCAAAACATTTTATTTAAATGTTTTTCAAAAAACTGAAGTAAGAAATGGGGAAAAGCAAAGGAAACTTATTTGGGATGTTCCTTCCTATTTATTTATTTATCTCTTCCTGAACCATGAATTTCATATTTGGAATATTGCTGTATTGACAGATTCTTGCCTGTCTACTCTTTTCTAGGATCAGTTACAGGTCCATGCAGTTACTATTCATTATTTCCTGGAAAAATATTTTTTTAAAAGATGACTTTTTTTTTTTTTTTAAATACATGAGGAGTATTGCGCTAGGAAGAGAAAGACTTGTTGTTTAACTCTATGCTCAGAGGTCTCCATGGAGCTCCATCACAGAAAGAGCAAGGTTGTCCTTTGTGTAGGCAGCATAGACCAGGAATGCAAGTCCAAGGGCCTCATTCCTGGGTAGCAGAACAGGGCTGCTCAGGGCTGTTGGTATCACACTAGGTTACTCTTAATGAGGGCAACACCTGATGCCTCTCTACTGAGATAACTTGCCCTTTGTTTGACAAGTAGAGGTTAATAGATTGTTTCAGAGAGGGCAGGAGTTTTATTTTTGTTTTTCCAAACTAATTATTTTTGCAAAAACATTAAGACCAAGACAAGAGAAGTGTCTTGAGGTGTGTTCCTGGGAGGGTCTGCCCTATGTCTGTGACAGCTCAGGGTTGCAGGTTTGCACAGGGTTTTTCCCAAATGCATTTTAAGCTACTGTAAAGAGACTCCTTTTGTAATTCATTACCTGGCTTGGTTGGCCTTGCAGTTCTCAGATAATTTACGAAATCCTCACTATGTTTTGTGCTGTGTAGCTCTGGCCATACTTGTGGTGGTGACTATTTCGCCTTAATGACACTTTAAGCAACCCACAAATGATTTCTTCCCAGGTTCGTTTCCTATATTATTTATAATACCAGCCCTGTGATTAATTAAGAGCATCTTTTCTTTCCCAGATGTGTCCTGTCACTTTCTCTCCCTCTATGCTATTTGCCCTCTTTGCCTGCTAGCATAGTTATCGTAAGGAATGGTCTCTGCATTTTCAAACTTATTTGAACAAATGGAAACCAACAGCTGCTGCATACACTACTTTTCTAAAAGGGCCAAGCACAGAACCTAACTGTTGCAACCATTCCATTATTGCTAAAAAGTTTAGTTTACTTAGCATTACTTATTTTTTTTTTCCATTTTATGGTTCTTGACTTTGTAAAAATTAAAATAAATGAGTATCTATACCTTTTATAAAGAAACATGAAAATACCATGGCCCAGAAAAGATGGTACTATCAGATGTTGTTTAGAAAGCATTTATCTTGTATCTCTTTATTCTTTATAATTATCTAAAATTCAATAAAAGTTTATTCATATAAAACAAGTTGTCATTAATTATCGTAATATGAGTGAATATTTGATTTTCCATTAGTGTTTCTCTTAATTTTGTAAGAATTTTTCATGTTGTTTAATAGTATTCATAATCATTTTAATGACTGTATAGTATTCCAAAATTTACTTAATCCCTCTCTTACTGTTAGAAATTTAAGTTAATATTAATCTCAGATTGTTGCTGAAAACAAGATGATGCATTTCATACATTACACTCTTTTCCTGTTTCCTAGTCTGAAAGTTCATGAAGGTTGCGTCCTTGTCTGCTCTTTCTTGCTATTGCATCTCCATCATGGAGCACAGTGCCTGGTATGGGTGTTAAATAAGTAAATGACTGATGAATCCTGAATTGAAATTGTCAAATCAAGGTTTGAGTGTGATTATACCTCTTGATATATATTGGGTCATTATTTTTTTTAGCTTTTTATTTATAAATAATTGTGTATTCACATGCAGTTGCAAGAAGAAATACAGATCCAGTATACCCCTCCTGTAGTTTTCCTTAATGTTTACATCCACTCTACGATATTGCATGTTGAAATAGGTACAGTCCTTGACCTTATTCACATTTCGTGAGTTCATCAGTTATACATGTACTCATGTGTGTTTAGTTCTGTGCAATTTTATCACTTAGATACATTGGTTGTGACCACTGCCACAGTCAATACACAGGATCCTTTGTGCTACCTTTCTTATGGCCACCGCCATCTCCCTCCCTTCCCCTGTCCTTAACCCCTGGCAATAACTTATAATTTTTCATTTCAAAGATGCGTAGTGCATAAAGCACTTGACTGCTAACCAGAAGGCTGGTGGTTCAAACCCACCAGCCACTCCTCGGAAGGAAGATGGGGCAATCTACTTCCATAGCGATACTGCCTCGGAAACCCAAGGAGGGGTCACTATGAGCCGGGTCTGACTCAATGGCACATAACAACAACAACAACATACAAATGGAATCATATAATATATTACCTTTCAGGGTTGTTTTTCTTCTCTTAACATAATTTGCTTGAGATCCATCCAAATTGTTGAATAATCCATTCATTCTATTTTATTACTGAGTAGTAGTAGACTATAGGGAGCTCTGGTGGTTTCATGGATAAGGCATTTGGCTGCTAACCAGGTGGTCAGTGGTTCAAACTCACCAGCTGTTCGGCAGGAGGAAGATTGATCCATCTTCCTCCACAAATTGCATCTATCTCAATTTGTTATTTTGTAGAGTGGATGTTAGTTAACATTAGGGAAAACTACAGGAGGGGTATATTGAATTTCTATTTTTTCTTGCAACTGCATGTGAATACACAATTATTTATAAATAAAAAGCTAAAAAAAATTATGACCCAATATTTATCAAGATGTATAATCACAATCAAACCTTGATTTGACAATTTTGATTCAAGATTCATCAATCATTTACTTCTGAAAAGATTTATAGCCTTGGAAACCCAGTGGGAGTCATTGTGAGTGAGAATCAACTCTATGGCAGTGACTTTGGTTTTTTTTTTTTTTTTTTTTGAGTAGTAGACTATGGTACAGATGTATCCCAGTTTGTTTAACCATTTACACATTAAAGGATATTAAGATTGTTTACAGTTTTTGGCTATTACGAATAAAGCTGCTATGAACATTTGTGTATAGGTTTTTGTATGAACATAGGTCTTCGTTTATCAGGGGAAAAATGTTTAAGTTACTGAACTATATGGTAAATGCATGTTTAGTTTGGTGAGAAATTTATATACTCTTTTCCAAAGTGACAGTACCATTTACATTTCCACCAGCAGTGTATGAGTGATCCAGTTTCTCTCTGTCCTTGCCAGCCTTTGATGTTATCAGTATTTTTTATTTTAGCCAATCTTATAAACCTATATTGATTTCTTATTGTAGTTTGAATTTGCTTTCCCCTAATAGCTAACAAGGGAGCTCTGGTAGCATGGTGGCTAAGGCACTTGACTGCTAACCAGAAGGCTGGCGGCTCAAACCCACCAGCCACTCCTCGGAAGGAAGGTTGGGCAATCCTACTTCCGTAGTGATACTGCCTCGGAAACCCAAGGAGGGGTCGCTATGAGTCGGGGCCGACTCGACGGCAAACAACAACAATAGCTAACAATGGTGAACATCTTGTCATTCACTTATTTGACATCTGTATATGCTCTGCAGTGAAATATTTGTTCATGTCTTTTGGCCATTTTCTAGTTGATTCTTTGGTATTTTTTTGTTGTCTTTTTCTTTATAAATTGTATAAGTTGTTTGTTGAATGTGTTTGAAAATATTTTCTCCGTTTGTAGCTTGTCTTTTCATCACGCTCACAAGGTCTTTTGCAAAGCTAAAATTTTTTAATTTGATGAAGTCCAATTTGTAAATTTTTCCTTTTATGGATTGTGCTTTTTGTGTCAAGTCTACACTCTTCATTTAGCCCTAAGTCCTAAAGATTTTTTTCCTATTGTGTTGCTTTTTTTTTCCTAAAAGTTTTGTTGTTTTACATTTAAATCTGTTATCCATTTTGAGTTTATTTTTGTGTAATGGGTGAGATTTTAGGTTGAGTTTTTTTTTTTTTTTTTTTAATATAGCTATGGATATCTGATTGTTCCAGCACCATTTATTGAAAAGTTTATCCTTCCTCCAGTAACTTGTTTTTGTACCTTAAAAAAAAAAAGGTTATTTTGTGAGTTTATGAGTTCTCTCTGTTTAGCACTAATCTATGTGTCTATCACACAGACAGTACTCTCAATACTGAATAGAGTGATTCCTGACACTTTTTTTTTTTGTTTACAAAGTTATTTTAGCTATTCTCGGTCTAGAGTTTTTCCATATAAGGTTTAGAATAAATTTTTCTATGTCTACAAAACACTTTATTATTT
Organism: Orycteropus afer afer; assembly: GCF_000298275.1. Classification (NCBI taxonomy): domain Eukaryota; kingdom Metazoa; phylum Chordata; class Mammalia; order Tubulidentata; family Orycteropodidae; genus Orycteropus; species Orycteropus afer. The sequence goes on along the minus strand of NW_006921701.1, from coordinate 1,740,265 downwards.
TGATCATAATTGAATTAAATCTATAGATAAGTTTGCAAAGAATTGACTTCTTTACAGTTTTAAGTCTTTCAATCCATGAACATGGTATGTCTCTTCATTTATTTAGATCATTTTTGGATACAGATCCTGTACATACTTTGTTAGATTTCTACCCAGATATTTATTTGGTTTTAGTAGTTGTGGTTGGTACTGTGTTTCTAATTTTGGTTTCTATGTGTTTTGTTAGGAGCTAAGATGGGGCAATCTACTTCCGTAGTGATACTGCCTCGGAAACCCAAGGAGGGGTCTCTATGAGTCAGGGCCGACTTGATGGCAAACAACATCAACACATGTATTTGTTAATATGTAGAAATGTGATTGAATTTTGCCTTGATCTCGGTGAACTTACTCCACAAGTTTTTTTGTTTCCTTTTAGATTTCTTGAGATTTTATAGGTACACAACCATGCCATCTTTTTTTTTTTTTTGTTATTGCAATGTCTGGAACAATATGTTGAGTAAGAGAGGCCTCCTTCCCAGTCTTAGGAGGAAAACATTTAATGTTTTCCCATTAAGCATGATGTTAGCTATATATGTATGTGTATGTGTGTGTGTGTGTGTGTGTATTTAAGCTGTATATTTTTTGTAAATACTATTTATCGATTGAGGAAGTTCCTCACTATTACTAGTTTTCTGAGAGTATTTTTTTAAATCACTAATGGATTTTGTCAAATGTATTTTTCTGCATCATTTAATATATTTAAAAAAAAAAAAAAACTTAACTGTCGTTGAGTCAAATCTGACTCATAGTGACCCCTCCCTTGGGTTTCTGAGGCAGTGTCTTTTCTTCTTTAGTCTGCTGATATGCTGGATTACGTTGACTGATTTTTAGATGTTGAACCAGCCTTGAAGACATGGAATATCCCTCTTTGTCATCATGATAATTCTCTTTATACATTATTGAAAATGATTTGCTAATATATGGTTGAGGATTTTTATGTATAAGTTGTTGGGAGAGCTTATGTAGTTTTACTATTATCGTTTGTATTTGTCTGGTTTGAGGGTCAGGACAATACTTAGCCTCATAAAATGAGTTCAGAAGTGTTCCTTCCACTTCTGTTTTCTGGAAGAAAGTATATAAGATTTGTGTTCAATCTTGTTAATTCTGGATGGAGTGGAAGCTCAACTGTCTGCCAGACTTCACGGCCAATAGGAGACGGGAACATGAAGCAGTGTTGTAACTAGCCCTTCACTGCTTCTTTAAGTCTTGTGGCTGCTAAGTAGGATTGGGGGCTCATCTCATCCTGGACCCTGTTGGCACTACCTTGGCAGGGGAATAGAAGTTTTTCCTGCTTCCTTCGGGCAGGGGGTGGAAGATCAGATCCCCACTGAGCTCCACTATCACACCTGACAAGAGAGTCACTTGGCAGATGGAATATTAGCTCCCCACTTGGCCTTGCTGGCACTACTAGACAGGATTTGAAGCACTACCAACCTGCAGGGCAGGGATAAATGGAAAATTATTTCTCCACACAGCCCCACTGAAACTGCATGGGGTGGGCAATGCAGTTTTGCTGTTTGGCTAGGGTAGTGGGGTATTGCCAAAAGTTTTCTATGGTTAAACTCTCCTTTCCCCTTTTCTCCTTTGGCTGGGGAGAACAGCCTTTATTGGATTTTGTTTGTCTGTGTCTGTTGACAATAACAAGGCGCCCTGGTGGTGCAGTGATTAAGCACTTGGCTGCTAACTGAAATGTCAGTGATTGAAACCCACTAGCTTCTCCATAAGGGAAAGATGTGGCAGTTTGCTTCCATAAGGATTATGGCCTTAGAAACCCTATGGGGCAGTCGTACTCTTCCTATAGGATCACTATGACTCGACAGCCATGGGTTATTTTTTGGTATTAATGACTCTAGCAGGGAGGCTTCTATAACATTCTGCCTGGAATATGAGAGAGAATGAGGAAACCCAGGGAATTCACCTCCATGTTATTCCTTAAGTCCCAGGGTCCCTAAGAAATCTGTCCCTTCCTTCCACTCTTCAGAGCCTTCTTATTTGTTGTGCTATGTATACTTTTATTATTATTATTATTATTAAAATTGTAAGAGGGAGAACCCTTGTAAAGGGACTCCATCTTTGCAGTAATCAGAAGTCCTGGATCATTACTTTATAAACAGCTATTTAAAAAATCTAGTCCACTCTTGGGAGCTCTGGTAGCGTAGTACCAGAGGGCACTTGACTGCTAACCAGAAGGCTGGAGGTTCAAACCCACCAGCCACTCCTCGGAAGGAAGGTTGGGCAATCTACTTCTGTAGTGATACCACCTCAGAAACCCAAGGAGGGGTCACTAGGAGTTGGGTCTGACTCGACGGCACATAACAACAACAGTCCACTCTTATTTGGAAGCTTTGAGGGATTTCAGTTGTGTATTAAATAATATTCTTTCTCCTCAGCTCACTCAGTTCCTTTCACAAATTGTCTATTAGCTTTCCATTCTCAGCTTCCACTACTCTACATGCAGAATTTGCTTCAAGACTGTTCACCTTCCCTTGAACTGACTTTTTATTGTTGTTGTTGTTACACTTTCCACGTTATCATCTCAACCCATATCTTCCTATTCTCTAAGTCCATTCCAAATACTCTGTCCTTCAAAAAAACCTTTCTTTTTTAATCACACCCTCTGACAAGCTATACCATTTACTACTTGTAAGAGTACTTTCAGACTCTATTATTTTCCCATGTTGGTGTGCATGATTGATCTCACTTTTTGAACTGTAAACTGAGTCATTCCACAAGCATTTTTGATCCTTTATTATCTGCTAAATTCCATTCTAAGCATTGGAGAGAAAAAGGGAGAATTAGTCACAACCCTGTCCTAAAGGAGGTCATTTTAGTGGGGAGAGGTTTACAGGCCTGTGAACAAGTACAGGTATACCCCGCTTTTCAGAAATTCACTTTACATCACTTTGCTTTTATGAGTGACCTGCATTAGTACCTGTTTTTACTAACTGAAAGAAATTTGATGAAGATTGTCATTTTTACAGAAATAGGCAAAAAGTGAAATTGACATTCAGCGTTGGCAGCCAGCCATTAGAGAGGCAGTGTACAACCTGAGCAGCGGGAGTGGCATTGCCAAACTTCTTTCCTGGGAACTATACTCAGCATCTCAGCATCAAGCCTCCATCGCTCTGAACTGATGTCCAAACACTAGATGTTAGTGTTATTTTAGGTTTTATGTGTCACCTCGTATGATTTGGTAGGTTGTTTTTTGGGCCTCTGAATATTTGAAAATTTTTCCTGTATAAATTAATGGTAATTGGTTCTTCACTTTATGCCATTTGGGCTTATGAAAAGCTTCATAGGAACTTTCAGATAGTGAGAGAAACTTGTAATTGCAATTAGTATTATTGTTATGTGCTATTGAGTCAGACCCGACTCATAGCGACCCGTCCTTGGGTTTCCAAGGCAGTATCACTGTGGAAGTAGATTGCCCAACCTTCCTTTTGAGGAGTGGCTGGTGGGTTTGAACTGCCAGCCTCCTGATTAGCAGTCATATGCCTTAGGCACTACGCTACCCAAGCTCCCTGCAATTAGTATTATAAGGATATAAATTAAGGAGAAGGATGATCTCTTCCTGGTTGTGTCACAACACTGAGTGATTGCGTCACTCAGAAAAAGTTCTAAAGGATATGCTGAATTTATGAAACCAAATTGTATGATTGGTGTCTTAACCTCAGTGTTAAAAACTAGTAGTCAAATGTTAGAAAATTCTCAAAGCAAGGTTGCATCAGGGTCATTGTGATAGTTGGGATTGTGTGTCAACTTGGCTGGACCATGATTCTGAGTGGTTTAAGCAGATGTTATGTGGCTCCCATGATGAGACCGGATGAAAATGCTTTGAGCAGCCAATGCACTGAAAGGGAGTTTCCCTAGGGATGTGGGCTGCTTCCAATATATATATTGACATCCTGGAAAAATGAGAGAATCTTCTGTGGATCTGGATCCTGTTGTGTTGCCCATAACTGTTGTGAGTGAACAATCCACCATTCTGCCTGGTAATCTTGGATTTGTATTCTGCTAGAGTCAACAGCCAGTATGCTGCCGGCCAACCTTAAGCTCATCAGCCCCCACAGCTTCATGAGTTGGGAAAAGCCTCCAGTTTGGTGGGTGATCCACGAACTTGGGACTTGCCAGCTTCTGTAACTATGTGAACCATTTTCCTAAGATAAATTTCTTTCTCTCTCTCTCCCTCTATAAGCTTTACTGGTTTTACTTCTTTAGAGAACCCAGCCTAGCACAGTCATTCACCCATTGCAGTTGGGCAACAATTGCACTAATCCCTGGGTAGCGTTTGGTTTTATGGTGTTGGCGGTGAAGAATAGTGAATATACCATGGACTTCCAGAAGAACTAACAAACCTGTCTTGGAAGAAGTACAGCCAGAATGCTTCTTAGAAGAGAGTAGTCTCTGGAGAAAGCTATCATGCTTGGTAAAGTAGATCAGTGAAAAAAAAGAAAACCTCAGTGAGATGGATTGACACAGTGCCTGAAAACATAGGCTCAAAAATTGCAATGATTGTGAATATGGCACAGGACCAGGCAGTGTTTCATTCTGTTGTACATGGGTTCACATCACTGTGAGTCACATCTGACTCAATGGAACAAAACAACAACATTTAGAAAAGCTGTTGAGAATGTGCTAAACACAGTGGTTTGGAAGCATCCATGTTAAGTAGCTAATACATGCTTTGTTGTTGTTGTTAGGTCCTGTCAAGTTGGCTCTGACTCATAGTGACCAACTCTATGTACAACAGAACTAAAAACACTGCCTGGTCTTGTGCCAGCCTCACAGTCCTTGCTACACTTGAGACCATCATTGCAACCACTGTATCAATCCATCTTGTTGAGGATTTTCCCCTTCTTCAATGACCCTTTCCTTTACAGAGATGATAACCTCCTCCAGGGAATGGTCTCTTCTGACAACATGACCAAAGTAGGGGAGACAAAGTCTGGACATCTTTGATTCCAAGGAGCATTCTGGCAGCACTTCTTCTGGGACAGATTTTTTCATTCTTCTGGAAGGCCATGGTATTTCCAGTATTCTTCACCAACACAACAATGCAAAGGCATCAGTTCTTTGGTCTTCATTATTCATTGTCCAGCTGTCATATGCATATGAGGTGATTGAAAATATCATGGCTCGGGTCAGGCACACCTTACTCTTCAAAGCGACATCTTTACTTCTTAACACTTTAAAAAAGTCTTTTGCAACACTTTTCCCGGTACAATATGATGTCTGATTGCCTGACTGCTGCTTCCATGGGTGTTCACTGTGGTGAATCTAAGTAAAATAAAATCCCTGACAACTTCAATCTTTTCTCCATTTATTGTGATGTTGCTTATCGGTCCAGTTGTGAGGATTTTAGGTTTTTTAATGTGGAGGTGTAATCCACAGTGAAGACTATAGTCTTGGATCTTCATCAGTAAGTGCTTCAAGTCATCTTCACTTTAAGCAAGCAAGGTTGTGTCATCTGCATATTGTAAGTTGTTCATTGTTCTTCCTCAAATCCTGATAGCACATTCTTTTTCTTATAGTCCAGCTTCTCAGATTATTTGCTTAGCATACAGATTGAATAAGTATGGTCTTATATTGACACACACCCTTCCTGATTTTAAACCATTCAGTTTTCCCTTGTTTTGTTCAAACAGCCTCTTGGTCTATGTACAGATTCTTAATGAGAACAAATAAGTGTTCTGAAATTCCCATTCTTCACAATATTATTCATAATTTGTTATGATTCACAGAGTCAAATGCTTTTGTATAGTCAATAAAACCCAGATAGGCATTGTTCTGGTATTCTGTGCTTTCAGTTAACATCCATCTGACATCGGCAGTAATATCCCTTATTCCATGTCCTCTTCTGAATCCAGCTTTCATTTCTGGAAGTTCTCTGTCAATACACTGCTTGCTGCTACTATTTTCAAATTATCTTCAAGATTTTACTTGCATGTATTATTAATGATATTGTTCGATAATTTCCAGATTCTGTTGGATCACCTTTCTTTGTGATGGGCACAGATATGGGTCTATTTTATTAATTTGGCCAGGTAGCTGTCTTCCAAATTTCTTGGCATAAACGAGTAAGCACCTCCAGTGCTGCATCTGTTTGTTGAAACGTCTCAATGGGAATTCTGTCAATTCCTGGAGACTTGTTTTTTGCCAATTCTTTCACTGCAGCTTGGACTTGTTCCTTCAATACCATTGATTTTTGATCATGTGCTACCTCCTAAAATAGTTGAACACTGACCAATTCTTTTTGGTATAGTGACTCTGTGTATTCCTTCCATCTTCTTTTGATGCTGCCTGCATCATTCAATATTTTTCCCATAGAACCTTCAATATTGCAACTTGAAGCTTGAATTTTTTCCTTCAGTTCTTTCACCTTGAGAAATGATGAGTGTGTTCTTCCGTTTTGGTTTTCTAGCTCCAGATCTTTGCACATTTCATTATAATACTTTACTTAGTCTTCTAAAGCTACTGTTTGAAATCTGCTCAGCTCTTATTTCACAAGTTCTTCCATTCACTTTAGCTACTCTCCATATAAGAGCAATTTTCAGTCTCTCCTGACGTCCGTTTTGGTCTATTCTTACTTTCCTGACTTTTTAATAACCTTTTGCTTTCTTCATATATGATGTTCTTGATGTCATCCCACAATTCGTTTGGTTTTCAGTCATTGGTGTTCAATGTGTCAGGTCTATTCTCCAGATGACTCTAAATTCAGAAGGGATATAATCAAAGTCATATTTTGGTTCTTGTGGGTTTATTTTAGTTTTTTTCAGCTTCAACTTGAACTTGCATATGAGAAATTGATGGTCTGTTCCAAAGTTAGTTTCTGGCTTTGTTTTGTCTGATATTGCGCTTCTCCATTGCCTCTTTCCATAGATGTAGTCAATCTGTTTGCTGTGCATTCCATCTGGCAAGGTCCACATGTATAGCCACCATTTACGTTGTTGAAAAAAAGATGTTTGCTATGAATTTGCAATATTTTAGTATGCAATCTCTGACATAATTTCTATCACCAAAGCCATATTTTCCAACTACCAATGATTCTTTATTTCCAACTTTTGCATTCCAATCATCAATAATTATCAATACATCTTGATCGCATGTTTGGTTAATTTCAGACTGCAGAACGTTGTAAAATCTTCAGTTTCTTCATCTTTCACTTTAGTAGTTGGTGCATAAATTTGAATAATAGTAATATTTACTGGTCTCCCTTGTAGGCATATGGATATTATCTTACAGCATTGTACTTCAGGATAGATCCTGAGATGTTCTTTTTGATGATGAATGCAATGCCACTCCTCTTCAATTTACCATCCTGGCATAGTAGGTCATACATTATCTGACTCAAAATGATCAATATCAGTCCATTTCAGCTCACTAATGCTTTGGATATCAATCTTTATGTGTTCCATTTCAGTTTTGGCCATTTCCAATTTTCCTATATTCATACTCTTACATTTCATGTTTACACCACTCAGAATGACAGTGTTTGTCATTCTGTGGTGGCTTGTGTGTTGCTGTGAGTCTGGAGGCTATGCCACTATTGATTCAAATACCAGCAGGGTCAACCATGGGAGACAGGTTTCAGTGGAGCTTCCAGACTAAGACAGACTTGGAAAAGGAAGGCACCATTCACTTTTCAAAGAACTAGTAAGTGAAAACCTTATGCATAGTAGTGAAACATTGTCTGATATATTACTAGAAAACTTTATGAATAGCTCTGAAACACTGATATAGTGCCAAAAGTTGAGCCCCTTAGGTCAGAAGGTAGTCAAAATACAACCAGAGAAGAACTGCCTCCTCAAAGTAGTTGTTATAGTTGTTATGTGCCATCGAGTCTGACCTGACTCATAGCGACCCATCCTTGGGTTTCCGAGGCAGTGTAACTATAGAAGTAGATTGCCTCATCTTCCTTCTGAGGAGTGGCTGGTGGGTTTGAACCTCCAGCCTTCTGGTTAGCAGTCAAGTGCCTTAGTCACTATGCTACCAGAGCTCCCACCATGGTTAGATGCCACAAAGTAGGTGGCAATGCCTTAACCGTATGTGTGTTGTAAGGCCCAAGGGCCTCTTCCATCCTTGTCAAGGGGAGTGCTAACCTTCTCTCCTTTCATACAACACAGTAGAGTTGACCTTCATGATGTGGTTGGTGTAAAGCTTTTGGGACTTCAATTTGCTGATGTGGCACAACTGAAAATGGGAAGAAACAGCTGAAAACATCCATCAGTAATCAGAACATACAATGTATGATGTACGAATTTAGGAAAATTGGAAGTTGTCAAAATAGGAATGGAATTCATAAAGATTGATATCCTAGGAATTAGTGAGCTGAAATCAACTGGTTTTTGCCATTTTGAATCTGACAACCATATGATCTACTTTGCTGAGAATGACAAATTGAAGAGGAATGGCGTGGCATTCATCACCACCAAAAATATATCAAGACCTATTCTGAAGTACAGTGCTATCAGTAATAGGATAATATCTATATGCCTACAAAGAAAAACAGATAATATTACAGTTACTCACATTTACACACCAACCACTAAAGCCAAAACTGAGAAAATTGGAAGATTTTTACCAATTTCTGTAGTCTGAAATTGACCAGACATGCATTCAAGATGTGTTGATTATTACTGGTGTTTAGAATGCAAAAGACTCACCAGTAGTTGAAAAATATGGCCTTGGTGATATAAATGATGCCAGAGATTGCATGATAGAATTTTGCAAGATAAATGGCTTATTCATTGCAAATTCCTTTCTACAACAACATAAATGATGACTATACACATGGACCTCACCAGATAGAATACACAGGAAGCAGATCAAATACATCTGTGGAAAGCTCAATAGCTTCAACCAAAAAAAGTCCAGGAGCTTACTGTGGAACAAATCTTCAATTGTTCATATGCAAGTTCAAGTTGAAGCTAAAGAAAATTAAGTCCACAAGAATCAAAATATGACCTTGATTACATCCAACCTGAATTTAGAGCCCCTCTGAACAATAGATTTGATGCATTTGATACTTGTGACCAAAAACCAGACAAATTGTGGGATGATATCAAGAACATCATCATCCATGAAGAAAGCAAAAGATCATTAAAAAGACAGGAAAGGAAGAAAAGACCAACATGGATGTCAGGAAGGAACTCTGAAACTTGCCCTTTAGCAAAGAGTATCTAAAGCAAATGGAAGAATCGACAAGGTAAAAGAGCTGAACAGATTTTGAAGAGCAGCTCAAGAAGACAAAGTCAATTATTATAATGAAATGTGCAAAGACCTGGAGTTAGAAAACAAAAAGGGAGGAACACACTCAGCATTCCTCAAGCTGACAGAACTGAGGAAAAAAAATTAAGCCTCGAATTGCAATATTGAAAGATTCCATGGGTAATATGTTGAATGATGCAGGAAACATTGAAAGAAGATGGATGGAATACACAGAATCGTAACCAGAAAAAAATTGGTCAATGTTTATCTATTTCATGAGGTGGAATATGATCAAGAACCAATGGTACTGAAGAAAGAATTTGAAGCTCCACTGAAGGAATTGGTGAAGAACAAGGCTCCAGGAATTGACAGAATATCCATTGAGATGTTTCAACAAATAGATTCTGTGCTGGAGGCACTTACTTATCTATGCCAAGAAATTTGGAAGTTACCTGGCCAACTGACTAGAAGAGATCTGTATTTTTTGTCCATTCCAAATAAAGGTGATCCAACAGAATGTGGAAATTATCAATCAGTATCATTAATATCACATGCAAGTAAAATTTTACTGAAGATAATTCAAAAATGGTTGCAACAGGATATTAGCAGGGCACTTCCAAAGGTTCAGGCTGGATTACTGACGTCAGATGGAGCCTGGCAGAAATGAAAGAATATCAGAAAGATATTTATATGTGCTTTATTGACTATGCAAAGGCATCTCACTGTGTGGGTTATAACAAATTATGGATAACATTGAGAAGAATGGAAATTCCAGAACATTCAATTGTTCTCATGAGGAATGTGTACATAGACCAGGAGACTGTCATTTGAATAGAACAAGGGGATACTGCATGTTTTAAAATCAGGAAGGGAGCATGTCAGGGTTGTATCCTTTCACCATACTCATTCAGTCTGTATGCTGACCAAATAACCTGAGAAGTTTGACTTTATGAAGAAGAACACGGCATCAGGACTGGAGGAAGAGTCACTAACAACCTGCAATTTGCAGACTACACAACCTTGCTTGCTGAAAGTGAAGATGACTTGATACACTAATTGATTAAAGACTACAGTCTCCAGTATGGATTACACCTCAACATAAAATGAAAATCCTCACAACTGGACCAATAAGCAGCAGCATGATAAATGGAGAAAAGATTGAAGTTGTCAAAGATTTCATATTTCTTGGTTCTACAATCAACACCCATGGAAGCAGCAGCGAAGAAATCAAAATCTGCTACAAAAGACCTGCTTAAAGTGTTGAAGAGCAAAGATGTCTCTTTGAAGACTAAAGTGCACCTAAACCAAGCCATGGTATTTTCAATAGATTCATATGCGTGGGGGCTCTGGTGGTGTAGTGCCTAAGGCATTTAACTGCCCACCAGAAAGCTGGCAGTTCAAACCACTAGCTGCTTCTTGGAAGAAAGGTTGGGCAATCTACTTCCGTAGTGATACCACCTCAGAAACCCAAGGAGGGGTCGCTATGAGCCAGATCCGAATCCACAGCAGGGGGCTTTTTTTTTTTTTTTTTTAATATGCATGTGAGGGCTGGACAATGAATAAAGAAGACAGAAGGAGAATTGATGCTTTTGAGTTGTGTTGCTGGCGAAGAATACTGAAAATACCATGGACTGCTAGAAGAACTAATAAATCTGTCCTGGAAGAAGTGCAACTGGTATGCTCCTTGGAAGGGAGAATGGCCAGACTTCATCTAACCTACTTTGGTCATATTGTCAGAAGGGCCCATTCCCTGGAGAAGGATATCATGCTTAGAAAAATGGAGAGTCAGTGAAAAAGAAGAAGGCCCTCAACGAGATTGATTGACACAATGGCTCAACGATGGTAGCAAGGATTGTGTGGCTGGTGCAAGACTGGGCAGTGTTTCAGTCTGTTGTACGTAGGGTCACTATGAGTTGCAACCGACTCAGCAGCACCTAACAACAACATGAGGTGCATAAAGTGAATACTATGGTGTCTGGTTATAGTAAATACTCAATATTAGCCATTAGTAGTAGTAATTAAAAGATTTTAAATTTCTAGGCCATGGCTTAGTCATTCACACATTCTCAGTATTCCAACTCTTCTTGCCACAGGTAATATTTGAGTGCTGCTGCATATAAAATAACACATTGGGGCTCTTTAAAAGAAAGGAGAAGACTCAGTAATTATTGTCTACCTACCTAAATAGTCCCTTGTTTCCTTTTTCCCCATATTTTGTTCCAAAATAGAACATTTATGTTCTAATTACCATCAATTTTAAATCACTAAGGAGAATTAAGAGGGTGTGAAAACATTAACATTTATAGAGCACCTACTATATGCCAAATAGGATGCTAATCACTTTGTGTGCATTCCACTTAATCCTTACAACACACTTCTAAAGTATGACATTTAGATAAGTAACTACGTGCAAGGTCACATAGCTCTTAAGTTATAGAACAAAGTATTGTTTATCTATTGCCGTACACTGCCTTTCCATTAAGATTACTAAATAAATTAAAAATATTAAAAGTCTTGGCACTTGTCATGGATTGAATTATGTCTCCCCAAAATAATGTGTCAAGTTGGGTAGGCCATGATTCCTAACATTGTGTGATTGTCTTCCATTTTGTGATCTGATGTAATTATCATCCATTTTATGATGTGTTGTAAATCCTAACCTGTATATGTTAATGAGGCAGGATCAGTGTAGAATGTGTCACACTCAAGTCACACCCTTACTCAAGTCACATTCTTGTTTGAGTCATACCTTTTATCTTATAAGAGATAAAAGGGAAGAGAAGGGAACAGAGAGGAGAGGGACCCCATTACTACCAAGAAAGAATCAGGAACAGATTGCATCCTTTGTACCTGGGGTCACTGCACTGAAAACCACCTAGACTAATGGGAGGACATAGGGCAATCTCTAAGGAACCAGGAAGCAGAAGTTGAAGAGACAAGGGCATTCCTCCAGAGCCGACAGAGAGAGAGAAAGCTTTTCCTTAGAGTTGGTGCCCAGCATTTGGATTTCTAGCTCCCTAAACTGAGAAAAAAAAGTTTCTGTTTGTTTAAGCTATCCACTTGTGGCTATTATAGCAGCACTAGATAACTAAAGGAGCTCTGGTGGTGTAGTGCCTAAGGCATTTGATTGCTAACCAAAAGGCTGGCAGTTCAAACCCACCAGCCATTCCTCAGAAGGAAGATTGGCAATCTACTTCTGCAGTGATACTGCCTTCAGAACCCAAGGAGGGGTCACTATGTGTCTGATCTGACTCCATGGCAGTGAGGTTTTTTTCAGATAACTAAGACAGCACTGTCTCAAATTTGGATGGCATAGCCAGAAATTTTGGTTTGAACCAGTCATTGTTTGCTAAGTTTATTTTTACATTACTGGGGGGAAAAATACTGTCTCTGACTTGTAGACCATTAGAGTAATTTTCTTCACACAGTCAAGCTTTTCAAAACTTTGTTTTTAATTCCTATGCTTTAAGGTGTCTCACAGTCTTTTAATCCTTTCTCATCAATTACCCAGGGTATTTGCATTTTACGTAACAGTTTAGTTTCCTCACCATCTTTAACTCTGCAGTTACAACTATTCTGAGAGGAGGGAAACTTAGGAAATTCTCTTAGGCCAGAAGTGTTGAAGGGGATGGGGGAATTCTCTGAAGTTACACAGTGAATTTGGAGGTAATTGTTAACAAACAGGATGTACTGTGTTATCCTGGACCCTGCCTTTCAATCTCAGCTTGATCAGTTGCTGTTTGAATTTAGGCCAGTTATTTCACCTCTTTGAGCCTCATATTCTTCACCTATAAAGCAGGGATAATTCCTTCATCATAGTTTTGAGGACTCAATAAGATAATGTATGTAGAATGGCATACTTTTTGATAAAATGTAGCTGTTATTATTTCACTCTCTAAGTCATGCATTTGAATTTTAGAAGCAGGAAAAAAAGTTTCATCTGAGAGACTAGATATCTGAGTCTTATGTACAACTGCCTGTCCGGAATCTTCCCTCTTCTCCATATCCTCTTCCTAATTACTCATCAAAAAGTCTAAGGCATGTTCACCCCTCACACTTCACAGTGATGTTTCTTTTTTTTTTTTTCTTTTTCCCGTTAGTAATGGAAAGGGGAAGAAGTTATACCTTGTTATTTTCTGAGCCTCCAGCCCTTTACACCCTCAAATGCCTAGAGAGATCATTGAAATGCGGGAAATGAGCCACATAAGGAGTATGGTGTCCTTAAGACTTAGGCTCCACCCAAAGAGCAGCTATTAACCTCCTCCAGGAGTTGCTGGTAAGACTCTAGGCCAAGATAGCTAGAGTTCTTGAATTTTCAAGGGAAGCCAGAAATTCTAATTTGTATATTTCCTCAATTGTATATATTGGCAACCCATCCAAAAAATTAAACCCTGTCTAGGTTAACTATACATATCAGTGGGCTTCAATGGCCTCTGGCCCAGTATCTTACAATCTCTATTATAGAACAGATCCATCTTGAGCAACTCCATGGATTGATCCAGTTTATGACTCTGCTGAAAAATATCTGGTGACAAGAAGCTATGTGCCAGGCACTATTCTAAGTACTTGACAACTATTAACTCATTTTAATCTTCACAGCAACTCTATGAAGTAGGCACTATCATTATCCCATGAGGAAGCTGAAGCACACATGTTTAATTTATATGATAGGAGCAGAGGTGGTACCAGGACTCAAATGTAGGCAACCTGGCTCTTAATTTCCGTGTAGTGTTTTCTGATGCTTGTCCTTCTAGAAAAGAAGAAAAAATGCATTCCTGAAAAGTTTTAAATTTAGAGGAAGTGCTGAATGATTTATATCAGTACAGGCTTTCCTCTTACTGACTTTTTAACAATGTAGCCTTACATTTGTAAAGGATGGTAAAAAGGCTGGTTGTCTCATTTGGCTTTGAGGAGGTTCTTCTGAAGAGAAGAAAGCTGAAAGCCCCATTGTGTACACTCTATCCCCTCATACCCAGTGAAAAGTCATGAGCAAGTCTTGAATCCCCCCACATAACTCTAGAGGCCTATAGAGGAAAACTCTTTATTATCAACGTATTGATTTCTGACCCCACTTTTCTAAAGAGAACAGATTTAATAGAGGCTTCTGCAACTTTGTTTTTTAATGTAGTGCTTTCAGTTACTTGCAAAGCCCTGAAGAGGAATTAGCTTTTAGATGGGCACAAGGCATCTTCAGATGTGTAAGATGTGTTGCTGCTAGTGCTTTTATTTATTTTTTTTCCTGTTGAGTGTAAGGGTGAAAAGAATGTTAAATATCAGGGAGGATTATCAGTAAAGAGAGTCTCTTTTCAGTTGGTGGAACACAGCAAAAGGGGGAAAATCTTTCACCTAGCTATGACTTTAATTATTGCATATAATGAAAAAAAAAAAAAAAAAACCCTGTCTTGTCTGAGAAAGAAAAGGAGAACTTGTCATTTGAGTCTTGCACTAGAAAAATTATAAAGGTGTTTCAGAGAAGAAAACAGAGCTGGGTAGACATTTTGATCAGATAAGAGGAGGGCCTGGGCTTTAGGCACTCCAGTCCAGGGAAAACGGATGATTTATCAAGAGCCTACCATGTGCCAGACACAGTCCATACATTATCTCACTTATTCTCACTTCAACTCTATGAGATCAGAATTATTTTCCCCAAGGTGTTGGAAAGGCAGTCATCCTTAATTCTTTTCTATCCCCACCCCACCCCCCCAGACACTGGTTGTTGCTTCAGAAAGAGGAGCTACATAGAGGTGGCAACCTAATTGAAAAGTGAGCAGCGTGGAGGAAAGGAGAGGGAAAGGTTTTCTTAATCTTTTAGCATAGCTAATACATGTTCTTACTTTGTGAGTTTATTTAGGAGGGCTGCAGATGTTTATAAAAAAACCAAACCAAACTCACTGTCGTCGAGTTGATTTGACTCATAGCAACCCCTCCTTGGATTTCTGAGGCAGTATCTCTTTGGAAATAGATTGCTCAATCTTCCTTCTGTAGAGTGGCTGGTGGGTTTGAACCACCAGCCTTCTGGTTAATAGTCAAATGCCTTAGGCACTTTGTTACCAAAGCAGGTGTTTATAGGAGAGGTAAGCCTCCCTCTATCCCAATTCATTCCTTGGCACCACCCGTTACCATGTGTGTAACCCCGTGGGTGGTATCAGAGTAGAATGGTGCTCCATAGGGTTTTCAATAGTTGATTTTTCAGAATTAGATCGCCAGGGCTTTTTGTCTGAGGTGCCTCCCCAACCTTTTGCTTAGCCACTGAGCATATTAACCATTTGTACCACCTGGGACTCCACTGGTGCCATTGCTACCTCCATATTAAGTCCAGATTGTGGCATCATCTTGACATGTCAATATCCATCCTTTCCTGTCCATCTCAGCTGCTTTTCCGTTACCGTGTTTTGCCCTTCTTCTTCACCTGGACTGTTGTGATGTTCTCCTTAGCTAGACTTCCTGCTTTAGTCTTTCTCACTTTCAATCCATTCTCCACTGCTGCTAATTAGAAAAGTGATATTCCACTCCTCCTTATTGCACTCTGTAAATGGCTCCTCGTTACCTACAGAAAAAGGTTGAGTAAAAAATAAAAAATGCTGCACTATTTTTGGCCCAGGGCCAACTCATTGGTATTACTAGGAGTAGGCCTGGTACCTGTAGTTTTTATAGCTCCACAGGTAATGATAATATGAATCCTAGTTAAGAATCAGTGGCCCAGATGATTGGCATGGCATGGCACATAGGCCCTCCATGATATTTCCCTTGCTGAGTTCTCCAACCTTACTTCCCATCCTTACCTTATCCTATGCTCCAGTCAAACTTATATGCCTGATGTCCCATGAAATTGTCCCATGCAATTTCACCCTTCCCTTGTCCTTGGGTCCCACTGCCTGGTCCTTCTGCCAGGAATGCTCTTCTTTTCTTGCTTGACTTCCTAGTGTGAACTCATCTTTAACCTCAGCTTGGGCATCAGCTCCCAGTAGAAATGATCACTCTTCCCTCTTGGACCCTCATTGTACATCTTATGTCCATGATTTGCAGATGCAAAGTATATTGATTTGTTTCAATGGTTGCTTTCCCGTGATAGACTTGAAGCACTTTGCAATTCAAGCACCAAGCATGTATTTGCTGCTAGTTGATGGGATTAAAGAGGAGCTCTGATCATGCAATGGTTAAAGCATTCGACTGCTGACCAAAAGGTCAGTGGTTCAAACCTACCAGCTGCTCCATGGGAGAAAGGTGCAGCAGTCAGCTTCTGTGAAGATTTACAGCCTTGGAAGCCTGATGCGGCAGTTCTACTCTGTTCTACAGAGTTGCTATGGGTTGAAATAGATTCAGTAGCGGTGGGTTGGTTCTTTTACAGTTTTGTTGGATAAAAGGAATACATTTAACAATTATCCCAAGGTCACATAGGATTTGAATAGAGGTCTGTCTGAAGCCCATGCTCCTGCTCCTGGCATGAGTCTGTGACACAGAAATAGTAAGCAAATTGTGGATACACTGAAGCACTTTTATGGTGCTAAGAGAACCATCCCAATGCACACGTACTTAAAAAAAATGAACATATAGGCAATTGGTACCTTGCTTTTTATCAACTAATATTTTCAACTTCTGAGTTAAGTATTATTTTAAGAGATTCACATATCTAAATAATATTCTATTAAATCCATAGTTTGAAAAACATTATATTAAAAATATGGTATTGATTTAATGTTTTTTAAACTATCACATAAATAGGTAGATTTCTGTTATTGTGTGCTATTGAGTGGATTCTAACTCCTAGCCATCCTAATCAAACCTTTTAAAATACAGAATTGAATGCCTTGTATGTAGCAAATATATATATTGTACCATGAAACTTCTTTTTCAGATTATATATATATTAAATTTATAAATATACAGTAAAACCTGCAGAAGCTAGAACCTGTATAAGGTGAAAACCTGTCAGAGAAGAAAAACTCAAATACTTTTCATTTAGAGAGCAATAGAAAAATGTAAGACTGCACCTTGTGAAAGGCAGAAAACTTACGTGACCCGGGAAAAACAAGGCAGCCCTGCTGAGTTCCAGTTCTCACAGATTTCACTGTAATGTAAATGTGTATTTGGGTGTGTGAAAGTGTATAAATGGGTTTAATTTTATTCTTACTGAGAGTCATAGTCAAAACAATTCAAATGTTTTAAACATTTTCCAGGAGGTAGACATTTAGAGTATTTTTATTTTTCACTATTAGAAACAATATTGTAAAGGATTCCTCTGTGGCTAAATCCTTGTTTATTTCCCTAGAAAAGATAGAAATGGCAAATAATTGGGTCAAAGAATATTGATTTTTAAGCCTCTTGATATTTGTTGCCAAATTATTTTCTAAAAAGACTATAGCAAGTTACACCACTACCACCATTGTGTGGTTTTCAGAACAGGGCCTGACTAGTGAGTGTCCTCAGTCATTAAGCGGGGAGGAAAGTACCTTCCAGAATGATCGAAGGAATTGGGATGGAAGAGGATGCTAGAAGTACCTATTAATTTTTAGGAATAGTAAATAGTTTTGTGTATGAGAGATTGTTGAAGAATAACAATAATATAATGTAGCTTAGGGCCAGGGTTCAAGGGCTTTTCATGAACTACTGTGCCAAGTTTTTAGTCTTTATTCTTTGGGAACTGGAACACCATAGGCTTCTAAATGACTAAGTGATGTGGTGAAATGAGACCTATTTTAGAGAAAGACAACATGGAGAAAAATAAGCTTTGGAAGCCACTTAGGAGGCTATTTTAATAATTCAGGTAAGAGATGCTGAGAAACTCTTCTAAGGTCAGGTTAGTGAGGATAGGAAAGGGATTAACAATTTGAGAAAGGCCTCTTACATAGAATCTGAAAGACATGGGTTGGAATGAGGAAGGATGAACCAAAGATGTTTTGGAGGGCTATGGTTAAATGGTTTTTAAGTAGTCAGTGACAGAAATGGGAACCCAGGTTGGGGAATGTGGATAGCCCAAGCTCCTAAAGGCAGGTAGCATGGAACCCAGTCCTACTCTCAATGGGGAAATCAGCCAGACAACGTACCAGAGATTTTCCATGAGACCCTAGAGTATTCCCCAGCCTCTGGCCGTGCCTCAGTGCCTTAAATGTCCTGATGGCCTGGGTTTGGCTGAACAATTTGATAATGGGATAGAATGAGACATACTGAGGTAGGGTGGGACACAAAGCAAGTATAGAACCATTGAGAAGCCTACTTGTTTCTTTATCGTACTATAACTTTATTAAAACTCAGCAAGCCATTTCTGTTGAACTAAACTTGGAAACTAATATTCTTGGGAAGCTGTAACAACTGAACTTGGATACAAGGTTCTGATTTAGAGAAGGGTAGTGAGCAACTTTAGTATCTAAATGTGGCATTCACGAATACTAGGGAAATGACAAGGCTTCAGGGAAAAGGCAGGATCGTCTACTTCTGTGTCTCGTTCTTGTTCTGTATTCTGTCTAATGAATAGATAAATGCAGAAAATATTTACTTTCATGACTTCCATGTGTTAAATGAACAAGGGAAACCTAGAAAGCTAAATTGTGTAATTGCACAAAGAACACGTTTTCATTCTTGTTCTTTTTTTTTTCTTAAGAGTTAATTCATTGTTTTCTTTCTTTCAATGAATGCTATGAAGCACCACTATACTATCTGTAACAGACTTTTCTGGGTGCTGAAGGTCCAGGAGTGAACAAAACAAGGTTTCTCCCTTCAAAGAACTTAATATTAATTATAGATATTCTAGTTTAAATATACAATTAAGAAAGGAAAGTCACTCTAGTTATATAAAAAGTCATAGATATATGTGGCACTCTCAATTAAGCCAACTTTTCAATTAACCAGAAAGTTCTATTCTTCACCATTCCAGATAAACTGAAGATTATGGTTTTGTGGCTATTGGGACTACTGAACCTGATTTTCCTTTTTCAGTGAAAATCAAGCTAAGATGGAACATACATAAATGGTATTAATAATGACACATGACTCTGGTCCCTCTTTAAGGATAACAGTGCATTCTTGGACTTAGATTCAGGAGGTACAGTACTTCAGCCAAACAGAGATGTAACCTTAGCAAATTGACTTCTCCTCTTTAATCTAGTTTGCTCTATACTAAAACGAGTACAATAATATCTACCCTACTCACTGCACAAGGTAATTATAAGTTTTGAATGGGATTACAGATATGAAAAAATACTTTGAAAAGTACAAGGAGTAAAACAAATATTATATTATTGTCCTCCCCTTCTATCCCACCATAGTCATATATGGATGGGCATGAAAGGGTTAGTCCAGATTCCAGGGCAATCAGGTTCATTACAACACTATTGATTCTGGGAATGAAGGCTGGGGAAGTATAATGTGCTGTTAAGGGCAACATTGCATGGAGAACATCCCACCTCTGAGTGATAGTCATAAACATTTTTGGGATATCAATAAAAATCGAACACAGACCTCTTTTCAGAATTCTGTCGTAACACCATCCCCAACACTTAGCATATAGCCATTGTCCCATACACACTTTCAAGGGGCAATAATGACCGGCTGAACAACTGCTATCTGCAATGTAACATGACATGGTGCAATGCTTTTTCTTTTGTATTATTTTGTCCAGGTTAAAATAAAGGCAAATATCCTGCCTTATGTGATGTGCATTATATCAATCCTCTTTCCTAATACATTTAGTTGTCAAGCATTGGTTTTTCAGTAGCTCTTGGGTGACCCTTGCTGCAAATTGTGGGAATTGCACTCCTTAGAAGTTCAACAAATACAGGTTTCAGCAGGCACATGAAATGTAAGACTAATTTACGTCAGACTAACATAGAAACCAGGAGCTCTGGTAGCGTAGTGCCTAAGGCACTTGACTGCTAACCAAAAGGCTGGCGGTTCAAACCCACCAGCCACTCCTCGGAAGGAAGGTTGGGCAATCCACTTCCATAGTGATACTGCCATACTGCCTTGGAAACCCAAGGAGGGGTCGGTATGAGTCGGGGCTGACTCGATACACAACAACAACATAGAAACCAGTTTCACTGTGCCATGGGATACTTCAGTCTTGTTCAATTGATGTACATATGGATATTGAAATCCCAGTAAATAAATGTCACTTATTGCCCACATTATGTGTAGGGTTCTTGGGTACTGTGAGAGGCAATGGAGTGGAGTGGGGTGAGCTGGATTTAGAATGCATCAAGAGACCTGAGATTGAATGGCAGGCCTTCCCTGTTATCTTTCTGTGGATCATAAAACCTACCTTGCCTACTTAACTGGATTGCTGTGTGAGTCAGGTAATATCATGCATGTGACAATTCTATGTAAACTCTGCTTATGCAGTGGTATTACTAAGATATCCTCAGGTCGCATACACTCTGCTAGAGTGTAATAAAAGCAATAAATGACAACCAAATAAGATCCATACATAATATTGGTAATAATAATAATAGCTAACACTTGGTGGTAATTTTATACTGTGACTATTTAGCTAAACTGGAAGTATATTTCCCAGGGCACTTGACGGCTCATCTGAAGGCTGGCGGTTCAAGCCCACCAGGCACTCCTCAGAAGGAAAACTGGGCAATCTACTTCCACAGAGATACTGCCTCAGGAAGAGTCGCTGTGAGTCAAATCCACTCGATGGCAGTGAGGAGGTATTTTTTTATTTTATTTTTTTAATGGCTCTGAATTAGAATTAGCCACAAGAGAAATTTACTTGAGATTTAGAAGGCAGAGTTAAACAGCAGCGCATTGTGCTCACAAAGTTAATGTTGGGCCCCAGGATGCTGCAGCTTGCACGATCGGTGATTTGCCGGCTGCTTTGTTGCAGTTGGCAGCCATTGGGTCTGCAACTCCTCAAGTCTTCCCCCATCTCCTTCAGCTTCTCTAAGTTCCAGGCCAGGCATACTTGTGGGCTCTGTGGTGAGGACACTGGCTTCTTTGTTTGGGTCACCTGCAATGTGTGGATTAAATGCCATGAGAGGCAGTCTTGGGTTACAGTCTGTCCTGTGGCCCCAGTTTCCCTAGTTTTCCTCTGCTTTGGTACAGCTTTTCCTCCCCAGATGCCTGCTCTTCCGACATAGCACTTCAGGCCACCAGCAGACAAAGAGGCATCCATCTTCTTCATCAGTGCCCCATGTGGTCCCTGAGGCATGACTTTTCTCTGATTCTCCAACTTTCCCCTTTAAGATCTTTTCTTATTCAGCTTTTTCCCTCAATTATGTAAGATCTACTCTCTATATTTAAACTCTCATTTCATATAAGTCATAATCATTCTGTTTCCTTGATCATACCTTCCCTGATAAATACTTATCAAGATTCTTTTAAATATTCTAGGTGTATTTACTCATCTCATTAACATTACAAGTCTATTTAACAGGACATTGCAGCTTGCACTATTGTTGGTGATTTGCTAGCTGTATGTAGGATCTACTTACTTCCTGTAAGGTTTTATGATGGTGTAGTGATTAAAGCATTCGGGTTCTAACCAAAAAGTCAGCAGTTGGAAATCACCAGCCACTCCATGGGAGAAAGATGGGTCAGTCTGCTTCTGTGAAAATTTACAGCCTTGGAAACCCTGTGGGGAAGTTCTACTCTGTCCTTTAGGGTTGCTATGAATCAGAACTGGAGTCAGTTTGAGAAGAGAGCCATGAGGGCTGAAGTTGCCACTCAAGGGCAACAAGAGTTGAATGAAAGAGCTGACCTTGGACTACTGGCCCTGAGCATCAGACCAAATGTCAGCTCCAGACTGGGACACCAAACCACAAGGAAGAAAGGACAGGACAAAAGGTTGAAATTAAATCCAAGTTCCCAGGGACTTAACAGAAAAACAAGGGTTAGACCGTCAGCAATGTACCACACAGGCAGAGGGGAAGCTGGTGAAAATAACCTGTGAGTTTATTTTAATTTTATTTTAATGTACTGTGATTTGGGTGAAAATTTACAGAGCAAATTGGTTTTCCATTCAACAATTTGTACACATTTTGCGTTGTGACAGTAATTGCAATCCCCACAATTATAACAGCACTCTGTTTCCATTTGTCCTTCTTTCCTACCCCTTCCTGTCTGCTGAGCTTTTGTTAAGTTGTTGTTGTTAAGTGCTGTGGAGTCATTTCTGACTCAGCGACCCCATGCACAGCAGAACGAAACACTGCCCAATCCCGCACCAGCCCCACAATCCCTGCTATACTTGAGCCCATCATCGCAGCCACTGTGTCAATCCATCTTGTTGAAGGCCTCCCCCTCTTTCGTCGACCCTCCACCCTACCAAGCATGACATCCTTCTCC
>NW_006921701.1:1708195-1714733 GCF_000298275.1 Orycteropus afer afer | reverse complement strand
GACAGACAAGTTTGTCTTGCTGTTGGAGACCTCTTGTATCACCCCCACCTGGGTCCCTATGGCTGACTGTTCCTCTGTCTGGCTTCCTGGCTTTTATCCCCTTTTTATCTGCTGAGCTTTATTCCTGGGTAAAGGCTGACCTTTTGATCTTGTATGTCTGATTGTTCTGAGAAGTGCATTCTTCCCAGGTGTTATTATTCACCTCATAGGTCTGTATATTGTTTGGCTGAAAGTTGAGCCACTGAAGTGAGTTCAGTTCTAGGCCTGAAGGGTCATAGTGTTGGAGGTTCTACAAGTCTCCATCAGACCAGTAAGACTGGTGTTTTTGTTTGTTTGTTTGTTTTATGATTTTGAGCTTCATTCCACATTTTTCTCCCACTCTATTCAGCAATTCCTATAGTGATTCTTTTAAAAGCGGTTTGCAGTGGTGGCCAGGAATCATCTCATTCTTCTGGTCTCAGGGTCATGGAGGCTGGAATTCACATGGTCCATTAGCCTTTGAACTAATTGATTTCATGCATCTTTAATTTTCTTCATTCTCATTTGCTCCAGATGGAGAGAGACCAATAGTTACACTTTAGATGACCATGCACAAGCTTTGAAGAGTAGTCGCTAGTCACTTTGGTGGGATGTAGAACATTGTCTTTGTAGACTATGTTATGCCAATTGATCTTGATTCCCCTGAGATTATCGTTCTAAGCCCCCAGGCCCAGTGACTTATTCCCTCAAGATGTTTGATTATGGCTAAGAAGTTTTCATAATTTATCCCCTATGTGCTCTACTATATTCATTGATATTTGCAGCATATGTAAATACATATGTAGAAATATCCTGTCAAACATATATATATTCATGAGGGTAATCCCATTTACCTCACCACACTGTTCAGCTTGCCTGTCTATCTATGTAACCACTAGAGATTATTGTTGTTACTGTTAATGCAGGATTGTATAGGTGATAGGATCTGCATCTGTTACCTTCAACTCTTGTGTTTTTCCCAGTGTCTTCCTTTCTTTGGTCATTTTGTGCTGACCTCCCCCTTATTGTATACTGCCTTTCCCTTCACACAAGTTAATATGTGTCTCCCTTTGAATTATTGATTTATCCTGTCTTCCATCCCACCATTGGTAGCCATCAAAGAATGTTTCTTTCTATGAGAAAACCTTGTCTTGACTTTTTATAATAGTGGTCTCATATAAAATATATCCTGTGATTGACTACTTTCCCTCAGCATAATTTCTTCCAGGTTCATCCATGTTGTGAGGTGTTTTGCCTATTAATTTTTATACTTTAATCATGGTATTCCACATATTTAGGAATGGGAATTCAGATCCATGACACAATGATCATGGTATAAATAGAAAAAGAATTGGTCATTAAGGTAGCCATCATGGGTAGCCGTTAGTACAGACCTACCTAATCCACCTTGCCTCAGGGATTCTGCTGAGTGTAAGATCTGGAGCCACTTAAACCCAAAAGTGGAAGTTAAATGGATATATGTCATTTGTGTCACATATCTCACTTTGAGAACTTGCCCTCTTTGATTCTGTGTAACTCAGGTAGTGATGATCTGACCCCTCACCCCACTCCAGGTCTAGGGACGAATGTGTGACCTAAGCCTGGGCAACTAGACACTTTTGGTCACAGCTATTGAAGATCGTGAAGGTTAGAGTTAACTCCATTTCTCTGGCCTCAAAGATTTGTTCGTGGATGATCATATGACATCAGCAGGGCCAAAGATGTCTTTTCCTCTGTGATTGTAAGCTATATGGGTGATATAAGTGAGAACCATTTTTATTCCTTCTTCCCTGGCTAAATGAAGGTAACCCAAGGACCTATGCTATTTCCCCAAGAAGGATTTTGGAAAGGATGATGCAAATATTCAGAGAAAAGCAAGACTGAGAAAGAGTACAAGGCACATTATTTGAGTCTCTGGATCCAGTCATATCTGAAGGGCCTAGTCCTAGACCTGCACTGTCCAATATGGCAGCCACTTGCACATGTGGCTACTGAGCACTTGAGATGTGCTGGAGAAGTAAAATACCCACCAAATTTTGAAGATTGATTGCAGAAATTGTAAAGTATCTCATTAGAATTTTAATATTTTGATTAGATGTTGAAAGTAGAATAATTTTGGGTATGTAAGCTTAAATAAAAGAGCTCTGGTAGCAAAATAGGTAAACGTTTAGCTGCTAACCCAAACGTTGGTGGTTCAAACCCACCAGTGACTCTGCAGGAGAAAGATATGGCAGTCTACTTGTATAAAGATTACAGCCTTGGAAACCCTATGGGTTAGTTCTGCTCTGTCGTATAGGGTGACTGTGAGTTAGAATTTGCTTGATGGCAATGGGTAGGCTTAAATAACATGTATTACTGAAATTAATTTCACCTGGATGACTTAGTTTTTGAAATGCATCTAATAATTTAGGAGCTCTGGTGGTCAGAAGGAGCTCTGGTAGTGTAATGGTTAAGGCATTTGACTGCTAACCAAGAGGTCAGTGGTTGAAACTCATCAGCCTCTCCATGGAGGAAAGATGAGGCAGTCTGCTTCCATAAAGATTTACAGCCTTGGAAATTCAATGGGAGTCACCATGAGTTGGAATTGACTCCATGGCAGTGAGTTTTTTTTTTTTTTTTTGGTTTGGTGGTACAGAGGTTCAGCACTTGGCTGCTAACTGAAACGTCAGCAGTTTGAACCCACCAGTCGCTCCACAGACGAAAGATGTGGCAGTCTGCTTCCATAAAGATTATAGCCTTGGAAATCCAGGGGGTGGGGGGCAGTTCTACTCTGTCCTGTAGGGTGACTATGAGTTAGAATCAATTTGACAGCAATGGGTTTGTTTTATTTCACTTTATTAACAATTCTTAAGTTATATATGATCTCATATTATGTTTTTATTGGTCGGTGTTACTCTAGACTGCTTAGTAATAGGAGCCAATGTGTTCCCTTTGCACTGAATTTAATTTGAAGTGAATTTTTGTCACTTGGAAGAGTTAGGACAGGTATATATTTGATGCCAGTTTGGTCGGTGTGGTGGTTAAGTTTGTGTGTCAACTTGGCTGGGCCTGATTGAGTGGCTGGGCAGCTGGATGTAGTTATTCCCTATGGTAAGATTGGTAATGAACTCCATTGTGGAATGTATTAGAGCATCTGAGTAGCTGCTTTGGGTATGTGCTCCGGTTCCCGTATATAAGCAGCAGCTTATATAGTTTATGGTACGCTTGAACCCTGCGTGTAGTCATGTCACTGTTCAGCAGCCTGCCGTGCTCTGCTGTTCTTGGGACTTTCAATAGACTTGAAACAATAGCCTGCCATGTGGTTTGGTAACATCGGGACTGTGCCATTTTATTTGTCGACCTTGGGCTTCTTAGTCTCAGCAGCCAGTAGCTGCCTGAGTGAAGAGATGCCTCTAGCTTCAGTGGGCCGGGAGCAAGAGGCAGAGCTGAAGCCCAAGGTTGAGGGGCTTTCACCCAGCCGCTAGAGCATGGCACTTGGAACTCAGATTTCTAGTCTCCCAAACTGTAAGAAAATAAATTCCTGTTTGTTCAAGCCATCCCATTTGTGATATATTCCCATCAGAGTGGCACTAGGTAACCAGAACAGGAAGTAAGGAAGACATAAGAGTGGGAAGCAGATAAACCACCAGGGTGGAACCCAGAGAACATTAAGTTGTCTCTCTTCTCTTTAGAGGACACATCCATGTGATACACCACATTTCATCTCATGGTATTTTGAGCTTTAGAAACAAAATTCCAAATGCCAACTGGATATTTCTCTTTGGCTGTCCCACCACCACAAAGTAAACATGTTTATTATGAAGTTTCCAGGTCTCTCTGGTCACAGAAGGAAGACTGGGCAATCTACTTCCATAAGGATTTTCCGCCTTGGAAACCGAAAGGGGGTCTCTGTGACTTGGAATTCACTCAATGGCAGTGAGTTTGGTTTGGTTTTGGTCTGGTCAATCATACTCAAAGATTCAAAGTCATGCTTGATTTCACCACCTCTCTGCTATTTCCTTAGAACAAACTTATACTTTTGAGACAGGATTAACTTTTTAAGATGCTTTAATTGGTGGCTAAGGCATTTGACTGCTAACCAGAAGTCTGGCGGTTCAAACCCACCAGCCACTCCTCAGAAGGAAGATGGGGCAATCTACTTCTGTAGTGATACTGCCTTGGAAACCCAAGGAGGGGTCGCTATGAGTTGGGTCCAATTTGACGGCACCTAACAACAACAACAACAACAACAACAACAACAACAACAACAAAAGCCCTGTTGGCACAATGATTAAGTGCTGGGCTGTTAACCAAAAGATCAGCACTTGGACCCTATCAGCTTTTCTATGGGGAAAAGATGCAGCAGTCTGCTTCCATAAAGATTACAGCCTTGGAAACCTATAGGGCAGTTCTACTGTGTCCTATAGGGTCATTATGAGATGGAATTGACTTGGTGGCCATAGGTAATTGGTTCTAAGCTCCTCCTTCCATAAACATGAAGGCTGATTAATTAGAATGTCCATTGAATCTTTCTTCATTTTCTACTTGTCATAGCTCTTCCCAAGTGACAGAAGCAAGCAAATACTGTATATTGCCCCTACCTGCCTCTCCAGAGAAAGTTTCTGCCTACCTCCTGTTTCCTCTTTTACATCCACTTGTTAAAATAGGAGCTCTGGTAGCTTAGTGCCTAAGGCATTTGACTGCTAACCAGAAGGCTGTCCGTTCAAGTCCACCAGCCACTCCTCAGGAAGGAAGATGGGGCAATCTACTTCTGTAGTGATATCACCTCCAGTCCGTCTCCAGGGCAGTGAGTTTAGTTTTTTGGTTTGGGTTAAAATAGATTATCTGTTTGATTGCACTGCCCCCTTGTGGTACAAACAAATGTTGGTTATTAGTGCTGGGGCCAGGAACCCAATAAATGCAGTAGTCAACGAGTTGTTGTTGTTGTTATTTGCCATCGAGTCGTCCCCGACTCATAGCGACCCCTCCTTGGGTTTCCGAGGCAGTATCACTACGGAAGTAGGAACGCCCAACCTACAGAGGTTAATAATGTTTTCAATTTGTCTTTCTTTGGAGCTCTGGTTGTGTAGTGCCTAAGGCATTTGACTGCTAACCAGAACGCTGGCGGTTCAAACCCACCAGCCACTCCTTGGAAGGAAGGTTGGGCAATTTACTACCCTAGTGATACCGCCTCGGAAACCCAAAGAGGGTTTGATGAACTCTGTCAGGAAAAGAGAAGAGCTCTGAGAGAACTGGTTGTTGTCAGGTGCCGTCAAGTCATCTCTGACTCATGGCGACCCTATGTACAACAGAATGAAACAATGCCTGGTCTTGTGCCAGCTTCATGATCCTGGCTATACCTGAGCCCATCGTTGCAGCCACTATGTCTATCCATCTCGTTGAGGGCCTTCCCCATGTTTGTTGACCCTCCATTTTACCAAGCATGATATCTGCTCTGGTTATCTAGTGCTGGTCTGATATACCACTTCCATTTAATGATGGAGTGCTGCTGTGCACATCTAACTTTATAACTCTGTGGGTCAGACAACACGCAGTTTATGATGGGCAGCTCAGGCCTCATGGTGACTTGGTGGCCCATGGTTAGGTGTTTGGTCTCTACTAAAGCCCAGTAATAAGCCAAAAGCTGTTTCTCAAAAGGAGAGTAGTTATCTGCAGAGGATGGCAGGGCTTTGCTCCCAAATCCCAAGGGTCTGCGCTGTGATTTACCAACAGGGACCTGCCAAAGACTCCAAACAGCATCTCTATCTGCTACAAACACTTCAAGCACCATTGGATCAGCTGGATCATACAGCCCAGTGGCAGAGCATGGCAGGCTGCTGAACAATGACATGGCTATATGCAGGGTTCAAGGTTCCGTAAGCTAGAGACCATTCCCAAGACTTCTCCTTGTATAGAGGAAGCAGACCACATCCCAAAGGCAGATACTCAGCTGTTTGTGGTAGATCCCACCATGGAGTTGATTGCAGTCTCATCATGGGGAATAACTACCAGCAGCTGCCCAGCCACTCAACCAGGCCCAGCCAAGTTGACACACATACTGAACTACCACAATATCCTTCTCTAGGGAATGGTCCTTTCTGGCAACATGACCAAAGTAGGTGAGACAAAGTCTGGCCATTCTCACTTCCAAGGAATATTCTGGCTACACTTCTTCCAGGGCAGATTTGTTAGTTCTTTCAGCAGTCCATGGTACTTTCAGTATTCTTCACCAACACCACAACTCAAAAGCATCCACTCTTACATTTTCACTGGTAGGAGCTCAGTTTCCTTTTTCAAACTGACTATGTTGTGCTCAGGAGCTCTGATAACATAGTGCCTAAGGCACTTGACTGCTAACCAGAAGGCTGGCGGTTCAAACCCACCAGCCACTCATCGGAAGGAAGATGGAATAGCTACTTCCATAGTGACTGCTAACCAGAAAGCTGGCGGTTCAAACCCACCAGCCACTCCTTGGAAGGAAGGTTGGGCAATCCTACTTCTGTAGTGATACTGCCTCGGAAACCCAAGGAGGGATTGCTAT
>NW_006921701.1:1706619-1708095 GCF_000298275.1 Orycteropus afer afer | reverse complement strand
TAGTGATACTGCCTCGGAAACCCAAGGAGGGGTTGCTATGAATTGGGTCTGACTTGACAGCACATAACAACAACAACAAATGTTGTGCTCAGGCTTGTGTGTCAGAGGAAGCCTAGGAGAAATGAAGACTCTGATACTGAATGAGACAGCACATGATATCAGCTAATGGAGTAGAAGAGAGATTCTCTCTCTCTCTCAAACACACACACACACACAGAGAGAGAGAGAGAGAGAGAGAGAGAGAGAGAGAGATCAAATCTGGAGATCCTAGATAAAGTAGGAGTTAAAATGTGAAACAAAATTTAAAAACACAAAAATGACCAGAATTGCTGGTCAGAGAGAGACTGGGTTACCCTTTGGGCCTAGAAATTGGCTCACTTTCATGGATTGGCTCTCAGTCCAACAGCAGAAAGACCTAAATACAGAACACCTACCCCATGTTGATGCACCCATCTACTCTAGGGAAACAAACTTAGATATAATAACAGGCCCAGAAATTCTTCCCATGATGAAGAATTTTTATTATTTGGCCTTCTGGTCTACCACTGTTAAAGTGCTTAAATGCTAGGTGAAGTTTTCTGATCACATGAGGGGGTTGAAATGTGACTCTTGGACCTTGACTTACCTTTGTTGCTTTTTGAGATCATTTGAAAGACATTTTGGTCCTAAGTTACTGCACAGAACTCTAAGGGTCCTCTCCAATTTGCTATCAGTAAATAAGTCAAACACCAAGATTATGGCCTCTACCTAGCAAATAGGTCTCTAAGCAGATAGAACTCACCAGCTACTCCTTGAGAGAAAGATGTGATAGACTGCCTGGAAACTATGGGGAAGTTCTACTCTGTCCTATAGGGTTGCTATGATTCAGAATCCACTTGATGGCAGGGTTTTTTTTTTTTTTATTATTTCTTTTTTCCCCACGAAACCTTAGTTGGCCTTTTGAACCCATTCAGAGGCACCTTGGAAGAAAGGCCAGAAGATCTGCTTGAAAGGTCATTGCTTGGAAAACCCAATGGAGCATGGTTCTACTCTGCGATGGAGGGGGTTGCCATGACTTGGTATGGACTTGATGACAACCACTTTGATTTTTACTTCATTAAGCCTAAGGCACTTGACTGCTAACCCGAAGCCTGGCAATTCAAACCCACCAGCCATTCCTCAGAAGGAAGATTAGGCAATCTACTTCTGTAGTGATACTGCCTCTGAAACCCAAGGAGGGGTCACTGTGAGTCGGATCGACTTGACGGCAGTGAGTTTGGTTAATGTAGGGATGGTGGAATAATCCAATTCTAACTTTTCTTGCATTGTAAAAGGAGTCTGCAATCCACCATCCGATCTGCAGCCTATACGACTATGAGACCAGAAGAAATAGATGGTGCTTGGCTACTACTGTCAACCACCTGGAAGAGGATCTTTGTAGGAGATCCTGGATAGACGGGGGAACAATGTGGAACAAAACTCAAAATCATTTGGCAA
>NW_006921701.1:1689166-1706358 GCF_000298275.1 Orycteropus afer afer | reverse complement strand
GCACAGGGAGACAGCTCAGGGGGTAGGAGTACATGGAGGGATGGTCACAGGGAAGCGGTACCTAATGGGAGGAAGTGGGAAAGGAGATGTTGCATTGTGCTAAATAGTGGTCAATATCATGAGACAAAGTGTATGTGATCTGCTGTATGGAAAGTTTATTTGCTCTGTAAATTTTCACCCAAATCACAATAAAAATAAAAATTAAAAAAAAAAAGGAGTCTGCAAAATGTTTCCAGATAAAAACAGAATTCAGGATGTACAAACTAAAGTTAAAGTTATATAGGATTGATAAATATAAATATAATTTTAGTTGAGGTTGCCATTTTGCCTTCTACCAACTCAAAATCAAAACCCAGTTAACCATCAGTTCCAACTCATGGTGACTGCATCTGTTGCAGAGTAGAACTGCTCCACAGGCTTCTCATGGCTGTGACCTTTCAGAAGAAAATTGCTAGACCTTTCTTCCAAGGTCTCTCTGGGTGGGTTCAAACCACCAACCTTTTGGCTAATAGTTAAGTCAAGCAGTTAGCCTTTTGTACTACCCAGGGACTCCTGTACCAGCTAGAAAGAGCTATAGTCTCACCAAAAGAGTGTATGTTTAAACTCATGAATTTTGCTGGGAGATAAATAAGAAATAGTACCTCAGTGTTGTTTTGTGTTTCTCTTTTTATGAGTCAGGTAAGCATCTTTTCATATGTTTATGAAACATTTCCTTATCTGTAAAGTTACTTTTACCTTTTATTTTATTAGGTTATTTGTCCTTTGCTCTAGATGTTTTAAGGAACACTTCTTTTTTTTTCTTTTAAATTTTGATTGTGCTTTGGGTGCAAATTTACATAGCAAACTTGTTTTACATTCAACAGTTCACATCTGATTTCATGACCCTGATAACTGTCCCTAATCATAAAAACTCTCCTTCTCTGTCCCTGCTGTGACCACTCCCTCACTGTGCACTTCTCATCCATGCATTCCTGTCTGTTCAGCTTTCCCTCTATATGAGTGCTACCCTTCTGGTGTTTCGTGGCTGATTAATCCAAGGGGTACATCTCCTAGAGTAGGTGGTTGCATCAACCTGGGATAGGTGTTCTCTATGTAGGTCTTTCGACTTTGGTCTGAGAGCCAATCCATGCAATTGAATCCATTTCCAGGACTGAATGGTAACCCGGAGCCATAGTCTTGGGCATTCTACCAGTCTGTCTCTAACCAGAAATTCTGGTCACTTTTGTGTTTTTCTTTATTTTTTTTTAAATTGTGCTTTGGGTGAAAATTTACAGAGCAAATTCACTTTCCATACAGCAGTTCACATACACTTTGTCTCATGACATTGACTATAATTTACCACAATGCAACAGCTCCCCTCCCACTTCCTCCTGATAGTTACCTCTTCCCTGTGTGCATCCCTCCATGCAACCCTGCCCCCTGAGCTGTCTCCCAGGGCATAAACAGCCCTTCTTTCTCCCATGATTGTTCTCTCCAAGGAGTGTATCTACCTCACGTAAATGTTCAACTCATATGCCTATCTTTTGTTTGGCTGGAAGCCACAGGTGTGGGTTCAATTCCAGACCTGAAGGGCAGATAGGGGCCATAGTCTCAGTGGTTCCACCAGGCTCTATCAGACCAGCAAACCTGGTCCCCCCCACCTTTTTTTCCTAAATGATTTTTTGTTCCACATTGTTCTCCCTCTCTATCTAGGATCTCCTACATAGATCCCCCTCTGAGTGGTTGACAGTGGTAGCCGGGCACCACCTAGTTCTTCTGGTCTCATAGTTGTATAGGCTGAGGATCACATGGTGTACTCATGGCTAGGACTAATTGTTTCCATGAATCTTTGGTTTTCTTCATTCTTCTTTGCTCTGGAAGAGGAGAAACCCATCATTGCATCTAGATGTCTGCTTGCAAGCTTTTAATATGCCAGTCACTACTCACCAAAGAAAGAGGAGGAACAATGTATTGTGTCACTTTTGTGTTTTTGAATTTTATGCCACATCTTTCCTCCCACTCTATCCAGGATCTCCAGATTTGATCCCTTTCTGAGCACTTGGCATTGGTAGTTGGACACCATCTAGTTCTTCTGGTCTTGGGTCATGGAGGCTGAGGTCCTCTTGGTCCTTCTTATCTTTGGACTAATTGTTTCCAGATGACTTTGATCTTCTTCATTCTTGTTTTCTCTAGACAAGAGGAGAACAACAGTTGCATCTTAGATGGCCACTTGAAAGCTTTTAGGACCTCTGTCGCTAGTCACCAAATTAGGTTGTAGAACTAAATTTTATGAACTGTGGGTGCCAATTGAACATGATGTCCCCTGAGCTGTGGTCCTGAGCCCCCAGGCCTGGTGATTCTCTCTCACAAGATGTTTGGCTGTCTCTAGGAAGGTACTCCATCCTGTCTTCTGTTGTTTCTGTAATGAATGTGGCTAATTTTGTAGCAGAAGTGTTTATGTAAGATTATCTTCAGCCTAATCTATCCTTGGTCTAGGGTGTATTCCTATTCGCCTACCCCCACCTGCTGTTCTCACATGTCTATGCATTAATCCGTAGCCTTGTATTTGGTGCTAGTGATACTGAGGTGCTGTGTATGTAATAGTATTTGCCTCTGTTGTCTGTATATTTTGTGTACATTTCAGTGTCTTTCCTTTCCCCAGTGTCACCATGCTCATCACAGAGTCTTTCCATACCATTCCTCCCCTCACCCAAATTGACATGTGACCCCCAAATAGTCTGAGATTTTCCCTCCCCTTCCCTCCCATCCCTGGTAACCAACAAAGTGAGTTTCTTTCCCTGAATAAACTTTCCTTGACTTTTTACAATAGTGGGCTCATACAATATTTATCCTCCTGTGATTGATTCGGGAGCTCTGGTGGTGTAGTTCCTAAGGCATTTGATTGCTAGTTGGAAGGATGGCAGTTCAAACCCACTAGCCACTCCTCAGAAGGAAGGTTGGGTGATCTACTTCCGTAGTGATACAGCCTCAGAAACTCAAGGAGGAGTTGCTATGGGTCAGATCTGACTTGACAGCACTTACGGTTTTTCTTTTTGTGATTGACCTATTTCACTCAATATATTGTCCTCCAAATTCATCCATGTTTTGAGATGATTAATATATTCTTTGCTATTCTTTAATGTTGCTTAGTATTCTATTGTTTGAATGTACCATACTTTGGTCATCCAATCGTCTGTTGATGTGCATTTATGTTGTTTCCATCTCTTTGCTACAGTGAGTTTTGCTGCAGAGAACATGGGCATGCATGTGTCTGTTCCTGTTCTATGTCTCACCTCTTTAGGGTATATTCCTAGTAGTGGAATCACTGGATCAAATGGTATTTCAGTTTTCAGGTTTTTAAGGAAATGCCATATCATTTTCCACCATGGTTGTACCATTTTGCAGTCCCACCAGCAGAAACACTTTATAGTACAGGGATTAGTCTGTAGCATTAACCCTAGTTTTCATTTGTATTTTAATTTTGCTTATTTTTTTATTGAAAAAGTTTATTTTTAAAATATTCTATGTACTCAAATATATCACTCTTTGTTGTTTCTGAACATTAAGTCATGAAGGAAAAATTTCCCTTCATCCTAAATTACAAAAGAATTTGCCTACTTTTTCTTTTAGTTTTTACATGGTTTTCTTTTTTATATTTAAATCTCTGATCTGTTTTGAAGTTATCTTGGTGGGTGGTGTGAGGATGGATTCAATATTACCTTTTTCCAAATTGCTACGTAGTTACCTCAATATCATTATTAAAATGCCCATATTTTCCCTATGATGTGAGATTCCATTTTGCATGTATCGATTGTAATATACATTTGGATTTATTTTTAAGCTATCTTTATGTCTATTCATGTATGAATACCATGCTATTTTAATTTTATATAATTATAATTATAGGCCAGACTCTTCCCCATTGGTCTTCTCCCCACCCCGACTCCCCAATCAAGGAATTTTTCTGGCTGTTTTTTTCTTATTTGTTCTTCCAAATAAACTTTATAATTAATTTATCTAGCTCATGGGGGAGGGGGCACTCAATTTGTATTTTTGTTATGGATGCATTAAATTTATGAATTTACTTAAAATTGAAGTATTTATGATGTCGAGTCTTCTTATTCAAATATATATATGGCTTTCCATTTGTCTGTAACTACTCTAGTGTCTTTCATGAATGTTTAGAGTTTTCATCATTTTCTTTCATTTCAAAGAATATCCTTAAAAATTTTTTGTTAGGTAATAAATGGTGATAAACTATCTCAGCTTTTGTTTATCTGAAAATGTCTATTTTTTTTTTCATTTATAAAAGATATTTTCACGACATATAGAATTCCAGAATAATAGTTTTTATTTTTTTTTCCAGATTTTTAAATACATCATTTTATTATCTTCTGGTTTACACTGTTTCTAATGGGAGGTCAACGGAAATTCTTATCATGTTTGTAAACTTTTTTGTCTGAATGCTTTCAAAATTATTATTATAATTTTTTTTCCAGCAATTTGACTATATACTTAGTTTTTTTTTTTTTTTTGTATGTGTGTATATGTGTGTGTGTCTTTATTCTGAGTGTGGTATACTAGTCTCTTTGGTCTGTAGGTTGATAGGTTTCATCAAATTTGGAAGTTTTCCAGTTATTCTTTCTTAAAAAGTCATTTTTATGACCAAATCTCTCTCTTCCTTCATTGGAAATCCAATCCAATATTTATTAGACTGTTTGATAGTACTCTATAGTCACTGAGATTTTATTAAATTTTTCATCCCCCTCATCCCCCCTCTTATGCCATTTGAATAGTTTTCATTGTCTTCTCTTTATTTTCACTGATCTTTGAATAGTTTTCATTGTCTTGTCTTATTTTCACTGATCTTTTGTTCTTCAGGATCTAATATGTGTCCATCTATGTCCATCTGTGTGTCCATCTGTGTCCATCTAGTGCATTCCATTTCATTTCAGATATCAATTTGAAGTTTGAGAAAATGTATTTGATTCTTGTTCCACTTATTTCCTGAGATTCCTTATCTTTTATTCAATATGTCTATCCTTTTCTTTAAATTCTTAAGGATACTTACAACAGCTATTTAAAGTCCTTACATGCTAATTGCAACATCTCTGGTTCTGTTTGTATTGATTATTTTCTTAGTTATGGATCATATTTCTTTACTTCTCATGTCTAGCAATTTTTTATTGTGGACTGGACATTGTAGATGCTATATTTTTAAAAAACTTGACTTTTTTTTTTCTTTTATGGAGTGTTGAGTTTTGTTCTTTTAAGTAGTTAATTTACTTGCAGATTAGTTTGATGATCTCAAGGCATATTTTCAAGTCATGTTAGCATAGCTCTATAGTTGCCCTAAACTATGGCTAGAATAGGTAACTCTCTTTTAGCTTTTGTGAGATCTCAGTTGAACGCTTGTAGTGTGCAGTGAGATTTCTTCACATTGGTTAGTTGTAACACCTACATCTTTCAGCATTCTATGACCTCTGCAATCTCTGTTCAAAGCATGGATCCCTAGTAACTATTCTAGGCCATGCCTCATCTAGTCTCATCTTGTGCATGTACAACTTAATCTTTGCCCAAAGGGTTAAGCAGATCCCAGTGCAAATTCTTTTCTCTTCCTCTCTGTTCTCCCTTCTCTCTGGTAAAATGTTCCACAAATTCTATCACAAATTGGCGTCCTGATCTCCAGTCTCTGTCTCCCTAGCTATGTAAAACCATTGTACTCTGTATGAGCTTACCTTCCTGAACTATGGTCCAGAAATTGCCTCCATATACAAAATCAGGGAAATTATGGAGTTCAACTTGTTTGTTTTCACTCTTTATGAATTATCTGGTGTTTAACATCTGAACACATTTGCTTTGTAGATTTTGTCAAATTTTATAGTTGATTACTGTGGGAGTATTAGTCTGGCATCCGTTACGCTCATGGTCAAAAACAAAAGTCTGGTCTGCATGTTTGCTTGTTTTTTCCTGTCTTGGTTAGCTGGCCTGTTGCTCAGGAGTAAACTTGGGGAAATGTGAAAAATTATACTGCTTCCATTATCATGCAGGGTCTGGAAATCCTCATCCATGGAGTTGTCTCCAAATATGTCCTTATCTTTATAGCAACTTTCTAAATCATGTTAGCTGTCATACTTCACCTTTGGAATTTTGGCAATAAGTTATATTGTTTCTAAGCTTGTCACTACTTTGACAACTTTTGAAGGATGCTGTCCAGGCCTGAGTGCTCTCTGTGTCCTGAAGCCCTATCCTTAAAACTTCTGCCCTAGTTGTGTCTGTGCCAGTTCTTGTGTGCGGGCATACCATCAGCAGGATTCAGCTCTTCACAGAATAAGATGAAAAATAAGCACCACCAGCCTCTAGAGTGAGTGTAGAGTACAAAGTCACTCCAGGTCATGTGGGCATGGCCTGAGAATTCAAGCCAGCGGCCCTGGGGTTGTTGCTGTTGATAGCACACACTTTGCAGCAAAACTCATAGGGACTAATAGTGACTTTGCTTCTGAAACTACTCTTTGTGACAATGAGGCTGTCACTTCCCTGGAATTATAGATTTGTACAGTGAAGCTGCTTAATTCCCATAGAGAACCAACATGGTTTATCACTGTCATGCTGAGATGTTCTTTCCAAAGCCTTTTTACAAAGACAGCATCCCCATCTCCAATCTTTCCTTTTCTTCTACCAGGCAGCCTAGTGAAAATGTGCGATTGTTCCAGCAAAGCGATGTAGCAATGCTTATTTCTTTTATTACTTTATCCTAGGCTGAAACTGTGGGCTAATAGTAGGATGACATTCAGTCACAATCTCATTTTATCTTCTTTGCCTTACACAAGTGTAACTTCTCCCAATTTATTTATAGAAACCTGGATATCAAAGGGGAGAATAAGAGTGATTTTATATGATATAGATCTTAGCAGAAATCTGGATCATGCTTTTCTCTCTCACTGCAGATGTGCAGTCTCTCCTTTGGGAGAGAACAGAGACCCTGCTACACTTTTATAACCAAAAATAATTACAGTTTAATAGTTCTATTTATTTCCATGAGAAAGAAAAATCCTCAGGTGTTTGGTTTCAAAAGATTCCCCATTTAGAACATTTTCTGGAGAATCTCCCATAATATCATATAATGTAAATGTATTGGAACTTAATTCAGAGATCTTGTACATAAAATTCTCTGGCAGTTAATTTCATTGACCATGGACATTGTTGGTTTATTTCTTCTCTTTGAGCACTCTAAGAATGAAGAAGATTTCTTATCAAAGAGTTAGTTAATTAGAAATTTAATTAATGGTTGTCAACGACATATAATGCACATTAATTTCCTCTAGAAGCCACAGTTTCTTCTGTTTCCAACTGTGATGTTCTTTGCCTCACCCATGTGGCTGAAGGCGGACATCTTTCCAGGGCCTCAGTTAGGAGCCTCACCTGCAGGTGAGAGTGGAAGGAATTTACTACCCTCCTTCTCCACTGTACTGCCAGAAGCATAGCTTGAGTTGTGGTCTGGACCCCTGGGTAATAGAGAAACCTACTAGTCACATCACATGGCCTTCTACAAGAGACTTAAAGGAGAGAGGAACAGCAATTCCCTTTCTCTGTGTGACACTGCCTTTGATTCTTTTTATTTTCTTCTAGCTATTTTCTTGCACTGTCTTCTACAATGTCTCCTTTACTGACCAAGGTTTCCCCCTTTGGTTTTGAACTGATATTTTCCCAGTCAATTATTCATCCTCTGCCCCTCTCTATGGTGCATTTTTATATGGCAGCCACATTGCATTATTAAATATTTTCATGATAAACAATTCAGAGCAACATTCAAAATTAAAAACATTCATCCTAGGGCAAATAGAAGTTGTAGTTTATTGGAATGTGTTTTAACAATAATGATGTTCCTCAGAAGCAGGTTCTCAAATTTCAACCTGAGTTGCTGGGTGGTAGAACTTTCTCTAGGATCCCAGTGCCTATTGGCCCTCTCAGAATTTATCCTTCACTAGGCTCTGTGGTTCTCTCTGTAGCTCTGAGCTTTATTTCTTACAAGAGCTGATTTTCGATTAGACAGTCTCTTTCAATTTCTCTCTCTGCCCACACCTTCTTTGACACATAGTTGCCTAGCTTCCTCTATCCTCCATTAGTTCTAGGTGAAGTACATCGTCCTACCATTTTAATCGAGGTATGTGTACCTTTAATAATGCAGCAAACTCAGCATCATCTATAATGAGAAGAAAGACATTTACAGTTCCCACATGCAACACCCATTTCTGGAATAATTTTCTTTATCCTGTTAACCCTTGAGACACTCTCTAGGATAATCACAAGTTCTCCTTCATATATTTATGTTCTGATTACCTAGTACCCCTCTGACAGGAATATACCACAAATGGGATGCTTGAACAAACAGGAGTTTATTCTCTTCTAGGAGGCCAGAAGTCCAAGTTCAAATTGCCAGGCTCTAGGGGCTGGGTGAAAGCCCCTTGACTTTGGGCTTCAGCTCTGCCTCTTGCTCCCAGCCCATTGAAGCTAGAGGCATCTCTTTACTCAGGCAGCTACTGACTGCTGAGGCTAACAAGCCCAAAGTAAACAAACAAAATGGCACAGTCCCAATGTTACCAAACCACCCTGCAAGCCATTAATTCAAGTCCATTGAAAGTCCCAAGGTTGGCAGAGCATGGCAGGCTGCTGAACAACACAGCTACACGCAGGGTTCAAGCGTGCCATAAGCTAGAGACTATTCCCCAAAGCTTCTCCTTATATACAGGAAGCAGACTATAGCCCTGAGACAGCTACTCAGCTGCTCACAGTAGATTCCACCATGGAGTTGATTATCAGTCTCATCATGGGGAATACTACATCCAGCTGCCCAGCCACTCAACCAGACCCAGCCAAGTTGATACAAAAACTTAACCACCACAGTTTATTAAGTTACATTGTCTCTAAAAAGGCATATTTCTCATTGGCACAAATCTACCTTTAAAGATACAGAACGGCAAAAATGATGGATGGACTGTTTCTTGCATCCTCCAAGACTTCACAGCTCATATCACTGACTCTCAGATTCTCAGGTGCAAAATGGGGATAATAACAGTATCCAGCATTGAAGATTATTGTGAAAATATAGTGAGTTAATACATGTAAAGCATTTGGAATAGTTACTGAAACTTTGTATTGTGTTCAATAAGTGTTAGCTATTGTCACTATCAGAGTCCCTGAGTGGTGCAAATGGTTAACGTGCTTGGCTACTAATCAAAAAGTTAGAGGTTCAAGTCCACCGAGAGGCACCTTGGAAAGAAGGCCTGGTGGTCCTCTTCCAAAAAAGCAGCCATTGAAAGCCCTTGTTGTTGTTGCTGTTATGTGCCGTCGAGTCGGACCCGACTCATAGCGACCCCCTCCTTGGGTTTCCAAGGCAGTATCGCTATGGAAATAGATTGCCCCATCTTCCTTCCGAGGAATGACTGGTAGGTTTGAACCGCCAGCCTCTGATTAGCAGTCAAGTGTCTTAGGTACTACGCTACCAGAGTTCCCCTGTGGAGCATAATTCTACTCCACACATGGGGTGGCCGTTAGTTGGAATAGATTCAATGGCAACTGTTTTTTGGTTTACTATCACTATTATCTACTATTTGAAATCAATAATTGTTATAAATATATATTGGTAAATGTGTATGAAATCAAGGTTGTACTTAATACTACTCCATCCTACCAGTGCCCCTAGGGCTACTAATTGAATTTGTGATTTGGGTCCCTCCTGGCAGAACCTGAACTCAAGTACTGTGCCTGGGCTTTATCTACTTTCAATAGACCATATGAATTTTGGATTCTTGCCATGGCTTGCTCAGTCACCTCCATCCTGGATTTCCTTTCAATGGTCTGTGCCTGCCTGCTGAGATACCCACTGATTTTATCTGGGCTAAGATTGGAGACCACCACCTAGCTATCAGTTTACTGTACTGTGGTGGCTTGCATGTTGCTGTGATGCTGGAAGCTATGGCACCAGAATTTCAAATATCAGCACGGTCACCCATGGTGTACAGGTTTCAGCAGAGCTTCTAGACTAAAACAAACTAGAAAGAAAGGCCTAGTGATCTTAAAATTAGTCAATGAAAAAATTATGGACTGCAATAGAATTTTTTTCAATATAGTGCTGGAAGATGGGTTTCCTAGGTTAGAAGGCACTCAAAATATACGGTGCCCACAATAATACACTGAAGCATACAAAGAATTGCGAAGATGATGCAGGCAATCTTTGGTTCTGTTGTCATGGGTTGCCATGACTCAGAGCTGACTCAATGGCAGCTAACAAAAGGATTGGAAAATTGTATAGACCAGGAACCTCCCTTGGCATTTGTGGCTGAGTTGGTGTCCCAGTGCCTGTCCTCTGTAGCTGAGCCCAGTGCTTTCCCAGCCCCTCTACTCTTCTCCCATACTATTGTAAGTAATCACCGATTCAGATGTGATCCTAGGCTTACTATTAAAAACTTGCCTATTCTCAAGATCAAAAATTAATTTGAGTTTCAAGGGTATTATTCACATCCTCACATCCTGAACACAATGTAAGAATTTTGGACTTCCGCAGCATGTTGTTAGGGACCTTCACTATTTGCCATGGAAATATGTCCTTGCATTAGGGTGACACTGTTATCCATTTGCCCATGTTAGTTTCATTTTATCTTTGTAATCCTAGAAATCATTAACATGTCACCCCTTGACTCTCAGAAGTGTCCTAGTTTGGGCAATAAATTATAAATTCACCCTACCTTGAACGTTGTCTTGTTGTTGTTGTTTTATGACAGAAGTTTATACTCTAAATTAGTTTCCCATAGATCTTTGTCTCTACACTAAAGCCTTGTGGTCTCTCAGCTCCTCTATTTTAACAACATCAATACAAAACTTCCAGGAGAGTTATGTTGTTTATGTTAGGAGACCTAACATAAGAACGTTTGTTGTGAAAAGATAAGCAGAGAATAGGACAACAGAAGAATAGAAAATACCTCCTCCTGAAGCCTTCCCTGATGGCCCAAAACAAGCTAAGAAATCTTCTGGGCTTATATCTATTTTAGGATTTATTACATTATATGCAAATTAGCTTCCTTCTGTGCTCCTTAAAAAACTAAAATCAAACTTACTGTCATTGATTCAATTCTGACTTTTAGTGACCCCCTTTGGGTTTCCAAGGCTGTGAATCTTTATAGAAGCAGACTGCCTGATCTTATGTAGAGTGGCTGGTGGGTTTGAACTTTAGTTAACAGCCAAATGTCTTAACCACTATGCCACCAGAGCTCCTGGTGGCTCTTAAAAGCAGGGACTATTTAGTAATCAATGTGGTTCCCAGGACCTTCCGCAGGGCCTGGCACGGAATGTTGTTGTTATTATGTGCTGTTGAGTTGTCTCTGACTCACAGCGACCCCTCCTTGGGTTTCTGAGGCAGTTTCTCTATGGAAGTAGATTACCCTATCTTCCTTCTCAGGAGTGGCTGGTGGGTTTGAACAGCCAGACTTCTGGTTAGCAGTCAAATGCCTTAGGCACTATGCTGCTGAAAAATATGTTTGTTGATTTGAACATTTGCCATGCCTCAGTTGAACTCAAGGCTAATTTTATCAACTCTTCTGTTGACCAAAATTGGTTAGTACATACATACTAGAGGCTGCTGCCATTTGTATTAAAAACAGATTAATCGGATGTGTCCTCAGTCATGCAGACCACCTACCCAGCAGGTGCTTCTGTCTTCTCTATCTGTTATCTCCCTTTGACTTTACACCGAAGGAGGTAAGCCTCATTTTCAATGAGTTTCATGGCTCCCCATGTGCCTAACTAGAAATAAGATTTTAAAGCTGAGGCAACACCTACCTCCACTAGGAATTTCTCCCTAACTTTCTGTTAGGGACTGTAGTCAATCCTAGGGAGGCAGCTCCATGAGTCCCACAAGTTGAGTCAATAACCCAGATAATGGAGGTGGTGAGTGGGTCTCCCTGTCCAGAGTCATGAGTATGGAGCCTAAGATGGGAGCTGATATTGACAAAAGAGACAGATCACATAAAGAAAAACCAATTAACACTTGTTCTTAGACTAATTCTCATTCTCTGCCTGTAATGCTGATAAAACATCTGAAAGTAGTGGTTCAAAAATATGCTTAGACTCTGTGGCTTTGAGTGACCACAGCTATTCTTATCTTGGGAGCTCTGGTGGCATAATGCCCTAAGGCATTTGACTGCTAACCAGAAGTCTGGCGGTTCAAACCCGCTAGCCACTCCTGGGAAGGAAGATTGGGCAATCTACTTCCATAGAGATACTGCCTCAGAAACCCAAGGAGGGGTTGCTGTGAGTCAGAAAATGACTCGACAGCAGTGAGTTTGGTGTTGGCTATTCTTAATCTCGCTATACAATGAAAAATTGACATTTAGGTAGGTAGCAGGATGAAAACAAAGTTGTTTCAAAATCCAAAGTGACTACAGCAGTTTCTTTTAAGTGGAGTGGGTGACATATTTCATATCAGAGGGAAAATAAATCTCAATGCTACTTCCTTCTACTCAGAGGCCAAAAGGGGAGAAAGAAAGGGAGGAACAAAACTTCAAAGTTTCTGCAAGTTTCTCTAGGATGACAAAACTTGAGAGCAAGGGCAGATAACACTTTGTTTCATCTAAGGACACGAATGAGGTTTTTTTTTTTTTTTAAATGCAAAAATGAGCACAGGGCCAGGTTAGAGCTGGAGGACTCAGTTACTCTGCATAATAAAATAAGGGGAATTAAGAAGCTGGACTAGAAGAAAAGAGATAGTCTAACAACTATCAGGATCCAACTTTGGATCAGAATGATCCAAAGACTTTTAAGAATAGAGACAGCAACATATAGGTCTCCATGAGTCAGAATTGACTCTATGGGAACTAACAACATTCACTTATAAGATATAGGCCTTGCTTCTGTATAAAACCTTTCTACTGACCCAAACCTGTAATAAAGTCTGTTACTCTCATTATTTTTTTGGGGGAAATCAGAGTGATTGAGTAGAGCAGTGTTTCTTGAGCTTTAATATGCACGGAAATCCCTGGGGATCTTGTTAAAATGGCGGATTTTGATTCAATAAGTCTGAGATGTGGCCCAGATTCTG
The DNA here is from genome assembly GCF_000298275.1 of Orycteropus afer afer. Taxonomy (NCBI): domain Eukaryota; kingdom Metazoa; phylum Chordata; class Mammalia; order Tubulidentata; family Orycteropodidae; genus Orycteropus; species Orycteropus afer. Next base: position 1,693,286 of record NW_006921701.1, on the reverse strand, counting down.
CATTACCAACAAGCTTCTAGATGGTACCAACACCGCCGGTCCCCACACCACATTCTGAATATAAAGGAGAAGGGAAGAGATGGAGGTGAAATGGCACATTCAGCAGGTTTAGGAACTTAGATAAGACCATGAGAACACCCTAGATATTCTGAGAGCTCTTTTCCCAGAGCTTGAGAAATAAGCCTTGAGTCAGCTTTACTAAATCTCAAATGACAAGAAGGGAACAGCTGACCTCTGAGTTGTAGGCAGCTTAACTACCTTTTGTGTTTTAGCAAGGGCAGCTCTTGAATGAAACCTTCCTGATTTGTGCCCCTTCCTTTTGTTTTGTCCTCCAGTTTCTTTTTTGTCTTTCTTTCTCCAATCTACATTTTGTTCACACCCAATGTCTGTCTCAACTGGAATCCAAGAAAGAAAATTCAAACTCTGGCTGTAAGTGTCACCCCTAAATTAAATTCCTAGAGGGTCACCCTTTCATTTGTATTCAGACTTGGTTTCAGCTCAGATCATTAATGGACGCTTTCCTCTGAGGATGATAATTGCATGTGACACTGAGGTTCCCTACCAGTCTGGGATATGAAGAGCTTTATCACTGTGGTGGGCTCATCAGAGAGGTAAATGGCATGGCTGGAAGCTGTTCTGCCCTGAAAACATCTACCATTGTCAGCAAGGTTTCAGTCATCCCCAAACCCGATGTTGCTTTATGCAAGGTTCACACAATTATTGACAAGCCAATTGCTAGATTTGCTATTTCCTCACATAGTATCTGACACCAGTAAACATAATCATTGTTCTGTATTCTGTTGCAAGTAGGTAGATTAATGAAGCAAAATAAGAGTTCCGCCCCTGAAATCAGTTCTACTCTAGGACACCTTCTTCTATTCTGACTTCGTAATATGAGTTCTGAAACTGTGGGTTGAATGTTTTCCCAAAAACCTCATTTCTTTTTCTCAGCCTTTCACTCTGTTGACCGTTCTCCAATCTAGAGTTTTACAGCTTTGTGTATATCAAATAAATTCTTCATATATTTTTCTTTGATGCCTAAGCCATTGTCCCTTTCTAATTCTCTTTTATAGCTTCATCACCTTCCTGGAGGAAAATTACTTGTCACGTTCCCTAGCTTATACTCACAGGGCCGTGTGTTCAATAATAATATGCACACATTTTCCTCACTCCCATGACATTTCTAAGAGTTCTGGCCAAGTCTGACACTTTGGAGTGTAGGCAGCAGCTTGTCTTATGCAGCAGGTGAATGATTAAGAATATACTTCTGAGGCGAAGCTTGCAGAGTGGAGGCTAGAGTGAGAGCTAGGCCATAGACAGATAAAGAACCAGGCAGGAAAACCAGAACCTGGAATCATAGTTTCCTAGAAAGCAAAGCAATGTAGGTTCCTTCCAGGGAAATGGTTAGGAATTTGCACTTCTGCAGAAACTGAAAGTGTAGAGAAAAACAAGTAAGAAAACTGAAGGCTATACTTTGTGGTTGTTTGTTCTTTTTGTTGTTAAGTGCCCTTGAGTAGGGCCCTGAGTCATGCTGACTCCATGAACAATGGAATAGCATGTTGCCTGGTCCTGCACCATCCCCATAAGCAGTTGAGTATTAGACCGTTGTGATTTCATGGACTGATTTTCCAAAATAGGTTGCATGGCCTTTCGTTTTAGTGCAGAAGAAAAATAGGTGGTGGCGGGGTGGTGGCTGCACATGAGGTGCATTGACCAGGAATTGAACCTTGGTTTCCTGCACAGGAGGTAACAACCACAAAATGGTGCTGTTTACTGAAGCCATCTTCAGTTCCAGAAGTTTTAATGTTTCTTGCCAAGGTCAAATCTGTTGCCAGGAGTGGCTACTTCTGGATGTGCAAGTAGAGGTGAATGAAATGCTTGCTTTGGTGGAGGGTGGAATAGGAATAAAGAGGATGAAGATCTCATGGGACAATGTGGTCAATTGGCGTAACCTAGTTCATAAAGGTAATGTTCTATATCCTAGTTTGATGAGTAGCATCTGGGGTCTTAAAAGCTTGTGAGCAGCAATATAAGATACAGCTATTGATTTCTATTGGCTGGAACAAAAGAGAATGAAGGAATTCAAACACTCAAAGAAGAAACTAGTCCACAGTACTAATAGCACACATGAACCACAGCCTGAGACCAGAAGAACTAGATGGTACCTAGATACCCCTACCAGGGACACAATAGAAAGTTCTGGTTAGAAAGGGAGAAAAATATAGAACAAAATGCAAATTCCTAGAAACAGGGAAGATGTACAGACTAGAGGAAACCCGGAGTCTATTGCCCTAAGGTAATCCTCTGAGCTTGGCACTGAAGGTACTCTTGGTGGTCACCTTTCATCCAACTAGTAGACTGGCTTATAAAATAAACAATATCACCCATGAATACTGTGCTTCTTTAAACAATCAACTATACGAGACCAAAGAGTCAACATTTACCCTAAAACAATGATGAAAAGGTAAGGAGGGGCAGGGAAACTAGAAATCGAACAAATAGAATGGAAATAATGAGATTGTTGACACATTGTGAGAGATAAGTTTTTGAATGGAAAACTAACTTACTGTGTAAACTTTCACCCAAACCATAATTAAAAAAAAAAAAAAAAAAAAGGGAAGAGAGAAAAATATAACCAATATCATTGAATAAGTTGTATAAAAATTGTGAGATGGGAATCTAATTTTCTATGCAAACTTTCACCTAAAACATAATTTTATATATATATATATATTTATTTTTTTTTTTTAAAGAGTACAAATAGAAGGTCAGTGCCTGATGTTGGCATTATTGCTCATTTATCTTGTTAGCAAAACCTATTGTATCCAGAATTACAAGATGACCCAGGAGTACTTCTGCCTGGAAGGAACAGCAATTTTGAGTTTAGAAAATTTATATGGAGCTAGTATGAACTTAAGGAGCTCTGGTAGCATAGTAGAAGCTCTGGTGGCATAGTGCCTAAGGCATTTGTCTGCTAACCAGAAGACTGGCAGTTCAAACCCACCAGCCACTCCACAGAAGGAAGACTGGGCAATCTACTTCCATAAAGATTATTGCCTCAGAAACCCAATGGGGATTGTTATGAGTTGGAATCGACTCAATGGCAGTGAGTTTGGTTTAGTTTTGGGTAAGAATTTTAAACTAGTACAAAACTTAGTACTCAATACACAGTAAGTACTAAATAAATGTAAAACTGAGATGAACTAAGTGCAAACAGGCTGGAACTTGTCCAAGTGGAAGCCCTAGATGTGCAAATCTCATAGCTAGAAATTAATATAGGCTGTGTGGTTTAAAATAATGAAAGGTGTGCATCAGAATTGTATGTTTTCACCTTACTTATTCAATATGTATGCTGAGCAATGATCCCAGAAGCTAGACTATATGAAGAGGAATGTGACACCAGGATTGGAGGAAGATACACATTAAAAACCTGCAATATGCAGATGACATGACCTTGCTTGCTCAAAGTGAAAAAGGCTTGGAGCACTTACTGATGAAGATCAGACTACAGTCTTCCATATGGATTACACCTCAGCATAGAGAAAACAAAAATTCTCACAACGAGACCAATAAGCAACATGATTGACGTTGTCAAGAATTTCATTCTACTTGAATCCACAATCAATGCCTGTGGAAGAAGCAGTGAGGAAATCAAATGATGTATTGCATTGGGCAAATCTGTTGCAAAAAATCTCATAAAAGTGTTAAAGAGAAAAGAAGTCACTTTAAAGACTAAGGTGCACCTGACTTAAGCCCTGGTATTTTCAATAGCCCCATACGCATGTGAAAGCTGAACAATGAATAAAGAAGACCACAGAAGAATTGATGCATCTGCGTTGGTGTTGGTGAGGAATACAGAGTATACCATGGACTGCTAGAAGAAGGAACAAATTTGTCTTTGAGGAAGTACAGCCAGAATGCTCCTTAGAAGTGAGAATGGCCTGTCCTTGTCTCTTGCCTCTCATCCTTTGATCATGTTGTCAGAAGGGAAAGTCAATGGAGGTTATCATGCTTGGTAAAGTATGTTGTTGTTGTTGTTGTTATGTGCCGTCGAGTCAAACCCGACTCATAGCGACCCCTCCTTGGGTTTCCGAGGCAGTATCACTACGGAAGTAGGATT